>NC_091161.1:23420372-23487070 GCF_040958095.1 Procambarus clarkii | reverse complement strand
CCACCAGATTCCCCATAGCAGTTCCAGTAAAGAACATTATGGCTGCTACTGTTGTGAAACACTTATTGAAGATCTTCACCCAGTATGGATTTCCAAGGGAGGTTCAGAGCGACTGTGGCACCAACTTCGTCAGTGATCTCTTCAAGAGGACACTGGAAGAGTTCAACATCAAACAGGTATAGTCCAGCCCCTATCATCCTGCTTCACAGGGTTCTCTTGAGCGTAGTCATCAGATTATTAAAGCACTCCTGAAGAAGTTTTGTAATGAAACCTCTAAGGATTGGGATAAGCAAATTGACCTGATAATGTGCATCTTTAGAAGTCTTCCCAATGAGTCTCTAGGAGTATCTCCTTATGAGATGCTCTACGGTCGTAAGTGCCGTACTCCTCTCAAAGCTTTCAAAGACTCTCTACGTGATGCCACCTTCAGTGAGCATCAGAATGTGCCCCAGTTTCTTCAAAACCTACAACACATTCTAGAGAGGGTGCATAACTTTGTTAAGGATAATCTATTGAAAGCACAGGAGAGGATGAAGACTCATTACGACCAGACCAGCAAAGTAAGGAAATTTAACCGGGAGACTTCGTGCTTGCTTATTTCCCTATCCCAGGTTCTCCTTTGCAAAACAGGTTTTCAGGACCCTACCGCATCAAGGAGTGCAGAAACAACCACAACTACGTTCTAGAGACTCCAGATAGGCGGCGGAAGACCCAGTTGTGCCACGTCAACCTCCTGAAGCTATATAACGGTACTCCTCCCACTGTCATGATAACATATTCTTCCTTTAAAGAGCCATACATCCACAGTGAGACCTTCCCTGCTTCTCCTCCCGAAAGCACTGACAAGGAGTCAGCGCTTTCCAATTCGGAAATCCTAACTGATCTTCACAATTATTTTCAGGACAATCATAGTGCACCTCTCATCAAGATCTTCAAAGAACATCAGGAGTTGTTCCGAGATGATCCACAAGAGTGTAATGTTACCCAGCACGACATCCAACTGCTCCCTGACACCCGGCTGATTCGTCAACCCTTCTACCGAATCAGCCCTAGCAAGAAGGAAGTCATGCGTGCTGAGGTGCAGTACCTCTTGGATCATGGACTGGCTACACCTTGTGAGTCCCCCTGGGCCTCACCCTGTATCTTGGTACCCCATGGGAAGGTGAGATTTTGCACGGATTACCGTAAATTAAATAATGTGACTGTCAAGGATGCATACCCCTTGCCAAGGATAGATGACATTCTTGACGCTATTGGTAATGCCCAGTACTTGTCCCAGGTGGACTTGCTTAAGGGGTATTACCAAGTGTGTCTAACAGAGCGAGCTAAAGAAATATCTGCCTTTATCACTCCCTTTGGACTTTTCAGGTATGCACGCCTTCCTTTCGGACTATGTAATGCCCCGGCCACCTTTCAGAGAGCTGTCAACCGCGTCATCCAGGGCTTGGATAACACCTACGCCTATTTGGATGATATCGTCGTAGCATCCAACACCTGGAGCGAACATCTGCTCCAGCTGCAACGACTGTTCGCCAAGCTCCTGACAGCCGGCCTCACCATCAACCTGGGCAAGTCCACCTTCGCCAAAGGTAAAGTGCGTTATCTGGGTCATGTAATTGGGAGTGGCAGCCTAGCTCCGTTAGACACACACACTCAAGCCATCCAGCATTATCCACAGCCTACCACCAGGAAGCAGCTCCTGCGCTTCCTTGGTCTTGCCTCCTACTACCGTAGGTTTGTGAGAAATTTTAGTACGGTAACAACACCATTAATTACTTTAACCAGTCCCAAGCAATGGTATAATTGGACCATGCAGCAAACCGTTGCTTTCGAACAACTCAAATTCCTCCTCTGTTCTAATCCTATTCTCGCCTCGTCAGATATCACCAAGCCTTTCATCCTTCATGTCGACGCCAGTGGTACCGGCATCGGTGGTGTCCTGATGCAGCAACGAGGCGAGGAGGTTCTACCTGTCAGCTACAAGTTGAAACCCCACCAGAGGAACTATAGCACTATCGAGAAGGAGCTACTCTCCATCGTCCTGAATCTCCAGCACTTTGCTCCATACCTACAAGGTGCCAGGTCTACCACCATCTTCTCAGACCACAATCCTCTCCGCTTCTTACATCAAGCCCAATTCAATAACCAACGTCTTCTACGATGGGCTTTATATCTGCAAGATTTCAACCTGGAGATCCGCTATATCAAGGGTTCTGACAACATCATAGCCGACGCCCTCTCCAGAGTCTATGAAGTAGAAGCAACTCCAACTATCACTCCACCACATGAAGACGAAACTTCTTCCAGAACCGCAGGCTTCAGGGGAGAGTGGTGACGATAATCTCTTTCAAGAGAGATTGAGCCTGCTCTTCCCTACACATTTACGTCGTTCAAGTACAAGATACTATATTGAAGATACGTCCACCAGTATCGCCAAACGTTTTGCCCAGGAAGCAAATCATACCATGCACACCCCGACACACCGGCTACAGCCCGCCGTAACCAGCAAACTGCTCATTCTCCGCCTGCCTATTGCTGATTGGCTGGTGTCTCGCCGCACCTGCACTCACGCCACCACCAAGAGTCGACGTCTGGGTCAGCAGCCGCCGTACTCCTCAGAATATCTCTGTGCTCCTTGGAGTTGACATCTCTCGCTAGTAGACTAAGCCTTGGCTTTCGTGTACTAAGGGAGGTGGCAGCTTGAAGCCAGTATTCCCAGCACCTCACTTATTTGATTTATTTTAACTTGCATTCTTGTCTTAGAGTAACTTTTCATTACCAGTAATTATTCATGTTGTTTTGTTCGTTGACCTGTTTTGAATTTTATGAGATTGTCTTTATTCATGTCTCGTTTTCTAGAGTAATTAAAGTTTCATTGTTTATATACTTTGTGTTTTGTGTGTCTTCCCATTACCTTACCACAGACGAAAGGACAAACTTCTCTTTTTTTTTTATGTGACGAGGCCCTGCCCCCAGCTTTTGAAACAGCCGAACACCAACGCTTTACCGTCACAACTTTTTTTGCATTTATTCACTATACACAGGCGTTATATACAAGTATTTACATGTTTTGTTCACCATAACTGTACATCTAGGCTTATGGTGAGTAAAGGCAATAAGACGTAGCTACTCACACAATCAGCTGGTGGCTGCCGCCCTCAAGGTCAGACGCACTAATATTTCTCCCCAACAATATTGTTTGTGGTATTATGCTATACACACACACACACCCACACATACACACACACACACATTATATATTAGTATCTACCTGTTTTAATCACCATACTTGTACAAACAAGCTGGTATGGTGCCCAAAGACTATAGTGGCCACCAGCAACATGACAAGTCGTGCAGACGACACACCTCCCTCGCCAAATTGGCGGCTCCCAACCTACTCCTATTGCTGTTATTACACTATATATACGTTATATGTATAAGTATCTACATTTGGCTTCACCATAGTGAACCACTAAGCTGGTGTGGCGAGTGCAGTCAAAAGGTGGCCACACACAGTAAGAAGACGACGCCGCCACCACCCTCCCTCCCACAGCATTACTACTCCTTCCATGGATCACAACGCTCAACATCACCACAATCCTGTTATCAGAATCCTGGTCAGTTTTATCAGTCGGGGTCTTCTGTAATACTATCGTCGTTCAATAATAGCATGAACATATATATTTTGACTTTTTAGGCGATGCTGTGGTCACAAGCTGAAGTGACAAGTCACATGTGCTGTGCATTCATGGTGCATGCATCAATCAGCCTTGGTGGCTCGCTCAATACTGAAGCTCTTGTACCCAGGAATGTTGGTCACAATTTTTTTTCTTGGTGGCGTCTGTCAACTATTGGTTGTGGCTGCACTATAGCTGTCCCTATCCCATGCGGGGCGTTTAAATTAAGGCGCTAGACACAAACAGCTATTAATGTATTGCGTGGTTTCGGTTTTGTTACTGAAATCATCTATACATGTATTGCTCAGTTTAAGGGTTAATATAATTGAGCACACTATCCTAACAGGTGACTACACACCTGTTTACACCTGGTAATGGGCTCACAGAAAAGGCAAAGATTGTTATCCAGCATGAGTGCCAGAAAATGTTAAGACAGAACACTAGAGAGCCTAGTATGTCACCAGGGTTGTCTCCTATTGTGTTAGTTCGTAGACCAGGTGGTAGTTACTGTTTTTGTGTGGACTACCGGAAGGTGAACGAAATTACTAAGGGTGATATCATTTATCCCTAATTCAGGATTTAATAGACCAGTTCGGGGCAGCAATATATTTCTCCACTCTTTATGCCAAGTCTGCATATTGGGCATTACCGGTAGTTGAGAAAACGGGAGAAGACAGCATTTTCGATGGCAGGAACACCTACCATTTTGTAGGATGCCTTTCGGCCAAAAGACAGCCCCTCATATAAGAGGGCCATTAATTACAAACTCAGTCCAGTCTTGGGAAGGCACTCACTATATACCTGGATGATGATGTGATATATTCCTGGACGTTTGGTGACACTTGTGAGACTCCACTGACACTGTTACCTCGAGCAGGTTTTAAATTAAATGTTCAGAAGTGATTTTAAATTAAATGTTCAGATTGTTCTGGCAGCTCAGAAATTAAAGTTTCTGGAGTTCCAGGTGAGCACAGACGATAAACAGGCTAGATCCAGACTCGTGCAGTGCCATTGCTGAAATGCCAACGTCATGAGCAGGAAAGGACATGTGTGCAGGTTGCTGAAGGCTGCCGAATATTTCCGTTGCCACACTGAAGGTAAGGTAATTATCAAAAGAAGGCACCAAACCGGGAAGGCTATGTAGCACCATTTGCCACACTGAAGGTATTGCCAATATTTAAGTACCCTTGACTGATCTAACAGAGATAAATGTAAAGTTTGTTGGGAAATGTTATGATCCCAGGTAGCCGAAAAACGAGTCTCCCCTTGAGAATTATTCTATCAAACCTGACCTGACTAGAAGGTCTAGGAAATATAGAGGTGAAGACATAGATGTAAAATAGCTGGTTGGATTTAATAAACAATTTGAGATTATGGGCAGTGAATAAGAAAATAGATAAATGACTGGGTAGGAGATGTGGATACTTTACTGGAGGCGTGAGGCTCGCTTCTGGAGGGCTTTGACCTCACTTGAGTGCCAGACATCGCAGGGGAAAGCCGTGCTCCGTTTGAGCTCCCGTCTGAAAGGAATCCTAGTGATATATCTCCAAGAGAAGAGAAGTGTGCAGATGTGCCAGCTGTGGAATCGAGCTGGGAACGTTGTGGTCTCAAGTCCTGGACGGCGAGGAGTGTTTATTAAGCCACCCAGAGACATTATTGTGGGCCGTGGGAGTGCCCTGACCAGACTCCGTCAGAGGGAGAGCGCCCTCGACTAGAAAATCTGTGGTAAGCACGATTCTAAGCCAGTCTATAGCGATTGCTTGTAGTTGGTCATGTGCCCAGCGACAGTAGCAATGTTATTGATAAGTTAGACATGTTTTGATAAGGCAGAAGGCCTAAAATAAGAGAGTGGAGAGGGAGGAACGTCCTGGAGGACGGAGCGACGTCCCTCTCCTCTGAGCGCTGGCAGGTGACTGAGGGAGCCCAGCTCCACGGAGGACCCTCCCAGAGTGAGTGAGGCCCGGCGGGCGAGGTGGAGCATGGACCAGCCCAAAACGGGGGAGTCCACTCTCACAGTATGTAGAGAGCAGATAGATGTTGGAGGCAAACATATTGTGTGGTTATTTTTGTTGTGTGTTTATGGGGAAACATTTTTATTGGAGTGTCAATGGGTTGCAGGTTTGTCTTTGGGGAAGAAGTTGCTGAGAACTTCGAAGCCAGCACAGAGGGAGTAGTAGATGAGACTCCAAGGTAGTGGAGGAGAGGACCTCGAGCTGTGAGGAGAAGCAGTGAAGAGGAGTGTCACGTGCTTCTGTAGAGGTGGTGAAGCACCATAGTTGTTCGAGGAAACTTCATGGTGTAGCAGCCAGGAGAGCTGTGGAAGACCCTAATAGAAGAGGCGAAGCACCATAGTTGCCCAAGGAAAACTTCGTGGTGTAGCAGCCTGGAGGAGCTGCAGAGGATCCTGGTAGTTAAACCCAGAAGAACCTGAAGAGATCAGGTATCACGTGGGGGGGTGGGCCGGGGCTCTGCTAACACTTAGCTGCTAGGGGCTCAAAAGGCCCAAATACTCAGCCCGTCCGACTCCCTGGATTCACCGGAGTCTCCTTGGTCACACAAGAGAGGACCAACAATGCCCACCTCCGCAGGTCTTTGCTTCCACCACAAAAGGGGTGTCACTGATTCACCCTGGAAGCCCCTCAGTCCAACACGGGGAAACTGCTGTTAACAGTTCCGGCCTAGACCCGTGGAGGAGTGAAGGAAGACTCAGGCTTACCTTATAACCATAACCTCCCTGAATCTTGCCTGCCAGACAAAAAGGTTGCAGGAACTCCTTTCCCGCCTGTCTTCTCTATCTTCTTCTTAACAAGGTCGCCAGCTGGGTTATTATATCTGCACCCCAGCAATGCAGTTCAGTGGGTGTATTATATATTGTTTGTAGCCAGAAGATTGCTACTCCCATAGATCTGCTACTAGACTGTTGGCCCAGGGTACTCTCCCAGGAAGGTCTGTGTGGCTTTGTCTCCCTATAACCACTACGTTAATAGTTGTTGGATATTTCCAACACCGAACAACATTGTTGTATTCTCATTACTTATTACTAACCATACTAACTATTGTAGTAAGTAAAATTAACAACTCGTAGAATTCTCATGTACTAATAATTCATCTGTGCAGTAGGCTAGAATTCTCACATCACCTGACGCCAGTATTGCGTCAGATTTCCTTACAGTAAACACATTATATCCAATTTGTGTGAGAATTAAATACGATTCTCCATAATTAAAGCATTCTGTATGACAACTGATTGCAGACGAATTGTTCTCTAACTAAAAGCCGAATAGAGCGTTAGAATCATAGCGTCTACCTCGCGATAGAGTTAACGTCATCAATGAATGCCATGGGGAGACATTAATTCCTCTCCCTTATATATTTACTATTCTTAAATTAGTAAATAATAATTTTTTCCTCTAAATAATAAACCCGTCCAGTCTTTAACGTTTCAAGCGCAAATGCGAGAAATATTAATGTTCGAGACAATAATTTGTTTTATGAACGCCGACTCGGTGGGTTGGAGGGACGCCATCCTCCTCAGTACGCGGACACGTGCAGAGCCGAAGGAAGCAAACCTGCGCTTACCGTACTCATAAGAAGACGCCATTGCCCAGCAAATAGGGCAGGTGTTATCCATCTACAGATGAAAGCCGCCACTGTGAGGCGTGAACAACTTGCAGATAATATCTTCAACTATGGTGGTGTTAAATAAGGAGCCCTTTGACTTGGTTCCTGACGACACGTGATCAGCCAGCTGAAGCGCATCACTATCCAGGATAGGTTCACCGGAGCCTGGGATGCGAAATACGGCAATCTTAATACTTATACAGTGCCCACAGCTAAGTATCCTTTTATTTGATGCATCGGGTAGAAGTATGATGATAGCAGGGTGATTGTTCGTTAAGCAGCGCTATAACACCTAATAACAGGTGATTAAATTATCATCTGTAAATTCTTAATGTTCTTGAATATAAATTGAGTAGTTAAATCAATTGCTACTGGAAATTATTTATCTTGCAGCACGAGAGACGAATTCCTCATGCTGCATTCATCCATGTTAGCCCGTTCAACTCCTTAGTGTACCGAGTCTGGAGAATAAGAGGACTTCTATGGCTTACTAAAGGAATCTCCGTCAAGCTAAGATTTATTTCCTTTTTCTTCCATTCCTTTGCAATTTAATTTGTGCAGAGTGCTTTGAGATTAATGTATGATTTACTGTAACTCATTACTATGCTCATATTTATATTCTTCTTTATGTGAATGATATTAGTTTCAACATTACCTTATAGGATTAGATTATTATTAATTGAATTAGTGAACGAACCACACTAATTCCTGGACGTACTTACCTCCAGTAATAACCCCCCAATGTAGGTGTTTGAGGTTTGTTTCATTTAATAATACAGCCCATTAATTATTATTATGATCATACTTTCTAGTTATATCCATAGTCACTGGTTTCCTCTAGAAATTATCCATTGATCAGAAATTCTCAGTTTCCCTCTTTACTTTAAAAGCGGGTGGTCCTTCGTAATTTAATTTACTACATTAACTATTAATTAATTAGAATCAAGCCCAAATATCCCACATTATGGTCCTTATCGAACCGGATAGGCATTAAATTTAGAATTAAAATATTAACCATTAATAACTAATCTTGTGTGATAGAAGCTAGACTAACTATTTAATTAATTGTGTCAACTAACAGTGTAACACATTAGTTAGCCTAGATCACACTAACATATTGCTACTCTTACCTCATGTATAAAGTGGCTTTAGTGGGTCATAGCCAATTACCCACAACACTTAGACCTATACCTCACACCGAGGTGAGAATCTTTAGGTCACCAGGAGCAACAGCTCATAACTTTTACAATAACACCACCCTAACACCTGCGTTAGAGTGGCCTCACCATCTAACCATTATATACTTAGGTGGTAATGACATCCACCCCACTCGTCATCCAGCCGAGGTGATCAAACACCTCAAAAACATAATTTCTTCTTTCAAGCTCATCAGTGAATCAGTAGTATTCACATTAGTGGAACCTCGCCAACCAAGTCAAGATAATCGTTGGGGAGTAACTCCGGAATACTACCTGAGAGCTGCTAAGTACATAAATTTCAGGCTGAAAAAACGAGTGAGATTGGATGCCACATATATCCAATTTACAGCCAGACCTTACAGACAGAACCTGACCAGAGACGGTGTACATTTGTCAGGGGAATCTAGGTTGCATGTGGTTGACAAGTTAATTAACACCATCAACCATCACAAAAGGCTGTGGCTGGCAAGCCAAACTTAACTGTACATAATTGTTCAGCTGTGTGTGCAAGAGCACTCTTATAAAAAAAAAAAACAAAAATACAGCACAACTATATTTACCTTATTGCACCACAATAATCTTTACCCATGTTATTAGGTAGAATTTAGCTGAGATTGTGCTGAATTTGGTACAAGCCCAGACTAAATAATTTTATAGTTCTTAGTTAGGAATTATTACGACTAGATCTAAAACTAGTCAGTGTTGTGTATATTATATTATTTGTGCTGACCCTCTATAGGGTAGGATAAATTTTTGAGATAACTCTGATTGGAGTGTCTCCATAATATTTCTCTTGTATGCATTATTTTGTGTATCTATTTTGTGTATTGCTGGATTATCTCCATTAACTCTGATGGTGATAAGGATGAGCTAACCGGACGAGAACTAATGGTGGAGTTCAGACAGTACACAAAATATCTAGCTATTTGTTGTTAGGTAGGTAGGTACATTCAACCTCAAGTGAGGTAAAATATAAAGTAGTCACCTTAAATTAGGCTACAATTAATGTTACCTGTTCACTAATGAACAAGTACCCAAGCTTCATTAGTAATACATATACTAACACTGTGAAGTTTGAACCTAAGCCCAACATGGCTACTCCTGAACAATTGAGGAGAACCTACATTAGCCTTAAAGGTCACTTGACCAGATTAATTAATAAGGCTGAGGGCTTAACTAAGGATAATCCCATTGACTCTTATCACTTGGAGTCAGTAGTTAGATTGGCTGATCTGAAATTTGATCAAGTCAGATCTGCAGGTCAATCTTATTTTGATTAGCCAAACAGTCTGGATCCAATGCCAGCAACACTGGGTCTCACTTCAATAATCACTTACCTGAGGTTCGTTTACCTTGTGACGGTAACGCGTTGGTGTTCGGCTGTTTAAGGCTAGGGGTATGGCCTCGTCACATAGTTATAAAAAAAAATAGAAAAACTGGAACTTCGTCTGTGGTAAGGTAAGGAGAAGACACACAAAACACAAGTAAACTTTAACAATGAAATTTTAATTACGTTAAATAAATCAAAACATGAAAATAATGCACAAACAAATTCTTATAATAAAATCAATGAATCAAAATAATAAGAATACTTAAATGACAAAATGAAAGTTACGTTAAGGCAAAATAATAAGAAGTGCAACACAAAAGTTAAGTGGGAGGTGCTGGAATATTGGCTTAAAGCCACCACCTCTCTCAGTACACGCTAACGTCTAGCTGGGAGGAGTGCTGGCTACGAAAGCACGGAACATTCTGAGGACTGATGTTGGGGCGACCCCAGACATCAGGTAGTATTGGGGGCGAGTGCAGGTGCAGCCAGACCGGCGACCAATCAGCGGAGCCGTAGCGATCAACGGGTAGTTTGGTGGTTGGAGTTCGAACAGGTGGCTGGATGCATACGTTTCTGCTCACCCTGGCAAGCCTTGCTGGTGCTGGTGTTGTTGTCGTTGTTGGACATTTCTTCCATAGTCTTTTTATATAATTGTGAAGACGTAATTTTGGAGGGAAGAGCAGGCTCAATCTCTTGAAGGAGATTATCGTCACAACTCTCCCCCGAAGCCTGCGGTTCTGGAAGAAGTACGTCGTTATGTGGTGGAGTTGCTTCTACTTCATAAACTCTGGAGAGATCATGGGCTAAGATGTTGTCAGACTCTTGGTATAGCGTGTCTCCAGGTTGAATTTCTGCAGTTAGCAAGCCCATAGTAGAAGACGTTGAGATGAGAAGTGGGCGTGCTGCAGGAGGTGTAGGGTGGTGTGGTCCGTATTGATGGTGGACCGAGCACTTTTCAGGTGTGGAGTGAAGTGCTGAAGCTTCAGGATGAGGAAGAGTAGCTCCTTGCCAATTGTTCCGTCGTTCCTTGTAGCAGTAGTCGCTGACAGGTGTATTCTTCTCGCCTCGTTGCTGCATCACGACACCACCATCGTCGGTACCACTGGCGTCGACATGGAGGATGTAGGGCTTATCTGACGAGGTGAGAGTGGAATTAGAAGAGGGCATAGGAGCACGAGTATTATCCTGAAAGCATTTGGGAAGATCATTAAGGATTTTGGAATTAGAAAGCGCCGACTCCTTGTCAGTGCTTTCGGGAGAAGAAGCCGGGATGGTCTCACTGTGGATGTAGGGTTCTGTGAAGGTAGAACAATTAATCAAGACAGTGGGAGGAGTACCATTATATTGCTTCAGGAGGTTGACGTGGCACAGCTGGGTCTTCCGCCGCCTATCTGGAGTCTCTATCACATAATTATTATTATTCCTGCACTCTTTGACGCAGTAGGGTCCTGAAAATTTGTTTTGTAAAGGTGAACCTGGGATAGGAAAATAGGCAAGGACGAAGTCTCCCGGCTTGAATTTTCTTACTTTGCTGGTCTGGTCGTAATGAGTCTTCATTCTCACCTGGGCTTTCAATAGATTATCATGGGCAAAGCGGTGGACTCTCTCTAGAATGTGTTGAAGGTTTTGAAGAAACTGGGGCACATTCTGATGCTCACTGAAGGTGGCATCTCTGAGAGAGTCTTTGAAAGCCTTAAGGGGAGTACGGCACTTACGGCCGTAGAGCATCTCATAAGGAGATACTCCTAGGGACTCATTGGGGAGACTTCTGAAAATACACATTATCAGGTCAATCTGCTTATCCCAATCCTTTGAGGTTTCACTACAAAACTTTTTCAAGAGTGCTTTGATGGTCTGATGACTACGTTCAAGAGAACCCTGTGAAGCAGGATGATAGGGGCTGGACAATACCTGTTTGATGTTGAACTCCTCCAGTGTCCTTTTGAAGAGATCACTGGTGAAGTTGGTGCCACAGTCACTTTGAATCTCCCTGGGAAATCCGTATTGAGTGAAGATCTTCAGTAGATGTTTGATAACCGTAGCAGCCGTGATGTTCTTCACTGGAACTGCTATGGGAAATCTGGTGGTAGGACACAGGATGGTTAGGATGTAGGCGTTACCTGAACTGGTCCGAGGTAAAGGACCAACACAGTCTATTATGAGTCTGTGGAAAGGTTCCGCAGGCACCTGTATGGGAATCAGTGGTGCTCTGGGAATGGAGACGTTCGGTTTGCCTGCCATCTGACATGTATGACACTGTTTTACGTACTGTTTGACGTTGTTTACCATACCTGGCCAGTAGTAGTCTTGACGAATCCCATGGTAAGTCTTGTTGAAGCCGTAGTGGGAGAATGCTCCATGGGCCAGGTGTAGAATAGTGGGCCGCAGGCTGGTGGGAATCACAAGTTGTTCGGTGTTGGCCCAATCGTCCTCCTCCTTCAGTTTACTGGGTCTATATCTGCGGTAGAGCAAGTCGTTCTCTAGGAAGAACCCAGGAATACTGTCGGGTTGAGTCTCAGCCTGGAAAAACAATGGTGTTAAAGTAAGATCTTCCCTCTGCAACTTACGGAACTCCAACTTGGTCAGATGCGGGGGTAGTTTCTGAGGGTCTTGAGGGACAGCGGTAGCAGTAGAGTCAGCTGGCTGTGGACGTGCGGCTTGCGCACGGGTGGTCGCGAGAACCGGAGGAGAAACTTCATCACTCTCTTGAACCTCTGCTGGAACATACTCAAGAATAGGGTTACTTGGCACAGAGTTACACACCTGGGGTTTGTCCATGACGATCAGGTTGGTCGGTTGCAGGTCTTCTGCCAAGTCGTTGCCTAGGAGAAGTTGCACTCCAGGCATGGGAAAAGGCTTTTCCCTGACGGCGACTTGGACTTCCCCGTTCACGTAGGGACAATCCAGGTGGACTCTGGCGAGAGGGTATGGAGTAGTAGCAGTGAGGTCAGTGATGAAGACTGTTTCCCCGGTGTAGACTATGTTGGGCACAGCCGACTTCAAGATGATTGATTGTAGAGCCGCTGTGTCCCTCAAGATCTTCAATTTGAAACGTCCCTCCGGATTTGAACCGTTGGCAGAGACAGTTCCAGTATACAGGTGGTTACTGAAAAGAGAAAGATCATTAACATCAACACCAACATTCATCACAGGCTTACCGGACTTAGGAGGAGTTGGTTTGGGTCGTTGTTGGTCAGTGGTTCCCTTGTATTGAGACTTACCACACTTGTCTATGGTATGTCCATAGAGTCTACAATATTTGCAGTACAGTTGTGAACCAGCTTGATCGGGGCTCACCTTCTCGTAACTGTACCACGACTTCTTACTGGAGGATGGTTCAGGTGTCAGCCGGTGGATGAGGCTGTAAGTGTCAGCCGACTTAGCACACTTCAGGTAGTCGGTTTCTTCTTTATCTGCTAAGTAGAGGCGGACAGGAGGCGGCACACGTCTCAAGAATTCTTCAACAAGCATCAGGTTGACGAGTTCTGTAAAAGTAGAGACATGTGCTGCTTCCAGCCATTTCATGAAATACCTCCGTTTCGTGTTAGCAAACTCGAGGAAGGTAGTGGTACTTGCCTTCAGGTGGTCACGGAATTTCCTTCTATAACTTTCGGTGGAAAGTAGGTAGGCGTCTAACACTGCTTGTTTCAGAGTGTAGTAGTCATTCTCAGACGCCAAAGTACTGAGTGTGACTGCAGCTCTACCTGTAAGATGGACTCTGAGAAGTGTGGCCCATTGGTCGACAGGCCAACTGAGTTGATTAGCAAGGGTTTCAAAGGTGGTAAAGAACACATCAACTTCTGCTTCTACAAAGGATGGCATTAACTTACTTGCATGTGATATATTAAAACTGACGGGAAGATTGGCAGTAGCTTGTTGGCGTTGAGTGAAGTGTGAAGTTTCCAAGGCGATTTCACGTTGACGACACTCTAGAGCCAGAGTTGCTTGTTGCTTGTCATGTTCGCGTTGTATTTCCAACTCGCGTTGTTTGGTTTCAAGCTGTAAGCGTTCCCGCTCCTGGAGTGTTTCAAGCTGTACTCGTTCACGTTCACGGAGCATTGCAAACTCACGTTCCTTGAGGGCGATCTCTTCCCTCCTCAAGGCAGCTTCGCGTTCTTGTTCTTCCCTTCTTATGGCAGCTGCTCGTTCTTGTTGTTCGAGGGCTTCCCTTTGCTGTTCACGTTCAATCTTAGCCAGCTCTAGTTTAAGTTTCATCGTTGCCAAGTCAGTTTTATCTGCAATATAGTAAGTTTCATGAGTTTCAGAGTCTATCTTACCTTGCTCTAAATAGTAATCCAGCAACAGGTTGTGTAGGTCATTTTTGTTGGCTTGGTAGGGAACTTCTAGTTGATACTCATGTGCAAGAGTTTGTAATTCAGTCCTCTTGGCACGACTTAAAGTTCCTATTTCACCTGCTGGATTTGCACGGAAAGTTTGGAGACGAAACATGGTGAAATTAGCAAATAAAGGTACACGAATGTTCAATAATGAAATGTCAGAAACAGGACAACGTGGCAACTGGTACCTATCCTGTGTGATCTTTAACAATTAACGTTAAGTGAAAGATATTAAATGATTAAATTAAATCAAGGGCGCAGGAAATCTTGTACCCGGTACTCATGTGAGAGAATAAGGGCAAGAAAATCCTACTAACAAATGAAACAAAAGTTTCGAAAACAACTGAAACAGTTAAATGCTTCAAAAGTAAAATTGGTAGTCCAAGGATGTAGGCATACCTTGCCAAGTCTCTATAGGACATAAAGCAAGTTTTTCCTACTGAATTTAATATGATACTTACAGAATTAGCGAACTTTTGTGCTCTGAAAAAATAAGCTAATTCCCTACCGTTGTATGTATCATCATCTCTGACTGACGTGTAGGGGTGCGAGGTGTCAACTGGTGACGAGAACTGCTGCTGAGGTCCCAATTCAGCAACTAAAGTTCGAGCTAGAGGAACTATGGCCCTCTTTGTCCTCCTACAGTCAGATTGCAGAAGATTGGGTACTCTTGACCCGGGGCAGACCACAGTACCAGGGTACCAATATGATGATCTGTCAGAATGAGAAATATTCAAGGGACATAGATGGTAAATACGAGTAATAACATGGAGGGAGAGATGACCAATTAAGAGTATGACTGAGGCCTACAGTCACCACGTAATCCAAAGTTGTCTCACCTTCACTATATGTTACTCTCGTAATGCACAATACACCGCACCTTATAAAAAATGAAATTGAATGAAAAATAGTAAAGCTACGTTAACAAAGTTAAATACGCTTACCATAAATTACCACTTGGCACCAGTACCTGAGTGAGGATCCCGGACAGGCCCCCATATAACTTGTGACGGTAACGCGTTGGTGTTCGGCTGTTTAAGGCTAGGGGTATGGCCTCGTCACATAGTTATAAAAAAAAATAGAAAAACTGGAACTTCGTCTGTGGTAAGGTAAGGAGAAGACACACAAAACACAAGTAAACTTTAACAATGAAATTTTAATTACGTTAAATAAATCAAAACATGAAAATAATGCACAAACAAATTCTTATAATAAAATCAATGAATCAAAATAATAAGAATACTTAAATGACAAAATGAAAGTTACGTTAAGGCAAAATAATAAGAAGTGCAACACAAAAGTTAAGTGGGAGGTGCTGGAATATTGGCTTAAAGCCACCACCTCTCTCAGTACACGCTAACGTCTAGCTGGGAGGAGTGCTGGCTACGAAAGCACGGAACATTCTGAGGACTGATGTTGGGGCGACCCCAGACATCAGGTAGTATTGGGGGCGAGTGCAGGTGCAGCCAGACCGGCGACCAATCAGCGGAGCCGTAGCGATCAACGGGTAGTTTGGTGGTTGGAGTTCGAACAGGTGGCTGGATGCATACGTTTCTGCTCACCCTGGCAAGCCTTGCTGGTGCTGGTGTTGTTGTCGTTGTTGGACATTTCTTCCATAGTCTTTTTATATAATTGTGAAGACGTAATTTTGGAGGGAAGAGCAGGCTCAATCTCTTGAAGGAGATTATCGTCACAACCTACTCTAGACTTGCCCACCTTTTCAGGATAAGATACAGAAAATTGGGACAATTTTTGGACTTCCTTTGAAGTTCACATCCATAAGAAACAGTCTCTAGACAAAGTTTCTAAATTTTCATACCTACTCAGTCTTCTCACAGGAGAGGCTAAAAAGGTCATACATAACCTTACTCTTAATGAGAGTAATTATGAGGAAGCTATAAAACTTCTGAAGTTGAACTATTGCAACAAAGAGTTAAGTATAGCTACCCTTTATTATCAATTGCTAGATCTGAATGCACCAAACAGTAGACCAGAGTCACTTCAAAGCTTCAGACTAGAAGTAGAGTCTCTAGTAAAGGCCTTAGGTACCAAGGTTGATATACCTAGTTCTGAATGGTCTATCAAGCTATTGTTACAGAGGAAATTACCTCGAAACGTCTTGACAGAGCTCTGCTCACATTATAATACTGAGTTTCTTACTCTCGATCAGATTTTCGAGGGGTTGAGGATCACAGTTAATAGGTTAAAGACTCATGACAAAATTAAACCTGAGTCCAAACCAATTAATACTGATATTTCAGTCAAACCTAAACAGACTCCAAGTAAGTCTAATAAATATCAATCCAAACCTACTCCATCCACCAGGAAAAGAAGTGGAAATGTAGGTACATATTCAGTATCTCCTTCAGAGATAAACAATGACTTGTCTACTAAAGAGACTAAGTCTATTAACCAGAGAAAGTGTCTGTTCTGCAATCAGGAACACACCACTTACCAATGCTCTGCTTATCCTACGTATAATGCTAGAGTTAAAAGGTTACAGGAATTGCACAAATGCACTAAATGTATGGGTTCACATGATCCCAAGAAATGTGCAGTACCACTACGTACTTGCAACCGTTGTAACCAAGGTGTACACCACTACGCCTTATGTAGGAAATCTCCTACACCAACTATGACCACTGGAGAGAATTTTACTAATTCTACTGCAGTGCAATATTGTAAAGTACATCACGAAGTGAATGTACTCGCTACAGAGTCAGGCAATAGTACTACCTTGCCTACCGCTCAGCTTAAATTAATAAACCGAAGATCTAGAATTAACAGTAGAGGTCTCTTTGACCAAGGTTCCCAAAAAACCTTCATCACACAACAGTTGGTAGATGATTTAAATTTAAAACCTACCAAAAGTGTGAAGTTAAACATTTCTGGTTTCCTATCAAATAGTGGACCACGTGACTACAAGGTAGTTAAATTACTAGTTAGGTTAGGATCCTCTGCTAGCCCAATCCATGCGGTGGTAGTGGATAAGATTCCTACGGACCTGCAGGTCACAGGATTAGCTCGCACTGCGAGACACCTTAAGCGAAATCGCATGAGGCTAGCGGATCATAAAATAAATTCCGATTGCCTCACAGATATTGGAATATTAATAGGCGCGGATCATTATTACAAGTTTATCACTGGATGCACTAGGCAACATGGTATGAATTTGTTGTCGTCCGCAGGGGGCAAATTGCTCACAGGACCCGTGCTTTTCAGACAAGGTCCAGCGTCCACAAACCAACAAACCAATAATGTAATTGTGGCGTGACTAGGCTTAGAGCAGTCACCCTTACGCTTCAGGGAAATAGCCGAGGACATTGAGTCTGACCCACCAATACATCGTTTGTGGGATTTAGATACGTTAGGCATCATCCCTGAGCAACCAAGTCCTGATGATACATGGACTTACCAGCAATATCTGGATACAGTTGTCTACTCAAATAAACAATACTGGGTAGGACTTCCATGGAAGTTAGATCATCCACAACTTCCAGTGAATTATTTTATGGCAGCCTCACAATTGCAGTCTCAATTAGCACGACTGCAGAAGCAGCCAGACAAACTAACCATGTATCACCAACTTATTCAACAACAACTTGACAATAAGTTCATTGAAGTTGTTGAACACGATGACCGAAAAACAGGTCATTATTTTCCTCATCATGCTGTGGTGAAAGACTCACTGACAACACCTATTCGTATTGTCTTTAATTGCAGTGCTAAAGTAAAGCCTAGCAGTGTGTCTTTAAATGAATGTTTCCAAACGGGACCTAGCCTAACACAAAGGCTACATGACGTGTTGTTACGATTTCGCACAGGCATTTTTGCCTATACTGCTGACATCAGCAAAGCCTTTCTCCGAGTAGGATTGCAGGAGGAAGATCGTGACTATACAAAATTACTCTGGTTCAAAGATCCACTGGATCCTAACAGTGAAATAATCACCTATCGGTTTGCCTCTGTATTATTTGGTGCTACGTCCTCACCGTTTCTTTCGCAAGCTACATTAGACACGCATTTGAGGAAATCAGACAGCCCTTATAAGGCAACCATTAGCGACAACTTGTATGTCGACAATTTCCAGGGGACAACTAATGATCAAGCTGATCTGGTAGAAATCTACCATGAGGCTAACCGTGAACTGTTAGGAGCCAATAGGCCTCTACAGTCATGGGCCTCAAATAATAAACTGCTTAACCAGTTAATCGAGAAAGAATTTCCCGATTATCAGGTACCCAGTAAATTAAAGGTTCTAGGTGTGGAATGGAACACCAACACTGACGAGATGGACGTTGAACAACCGCGGACCTCTGATGTTTATACAGTGTTCTCTGATTGTGCCTATGGCACCTCTGCTCTTCATTGGTTCTATTCTACATTTTCTTCCATGTCGTTCACTCCAGTACGTTGTTATTTTACTGTGTAGATTTGGTACTTGGCCCTCCAGTATCTTCCAGGTGTATATTATTTGATATCTCTCTCGTCTTCTTTCGAGTGAGTACATTTGGAGGGCTTTGAGACGATCCCAATAATTTAGGTGCTTTATTGCATCTATGCGTGCCGTATATGTTCTCTGTATTCCCTCTATTTCAGCAATCTCTCCTGCTCTGAAGGGGGAAGTGAGTACTGAGCAGTACTCAAGACGGGACAACACAAGTGACTTGAAGAGTACAACCATTGTGATGGGATCCCTGGATTTGAAAGTTCTCGTAATCCATCCTATCATTTTTCTGGCTGTCGCAATATTTGCTTGGTTATGCTCCTTAAACGTTAGGTCGTCAGACATTGAATGTCAAGTCAGTGCAAACTGATAACTCAACCCTTACCATGAGAACACTGCTCTCATTTGTCAGTCAACCATTTGACCCTTTAGGCCTACTTAGTCCTATATTAATAAGGGGCAAACTCCTAATGCAGGAGTGCTGGCAACAACATATGGGATGGGATGATCCGTTATCAAGTGAGTTACAAGCCAAATGGCAAATACTCTCAACGGATTTTAATCAGTTAGGTGTTTTGAAATTTCCTCGTAATGCTTCAGGACCAAACTTACCCACCAATTTGCACGTTTTTTTGCGATGCCTCTGGCAAAGCATATGGCGCAGCAGCCTATTTAGTTAACCGTGCTCAATCAATTTTACTCACATCAAAAGCAAGAGTTGCTCCCATCAAGAAGAGATCCTTACCTCAGATGGAGTTGACTGCGTTGCTAGTGGGAGTAAGATTGGCCCATTGTCTGGCAAAGACACTCAGTAATATCCACTTTGGTGAGATTGTAGTGTGGTCAGACAACGAGGCGGTCTTACAATGGGTAAGAAACAATAACAACAAAACTCCTTACGTAAGTAATCGCGTCAGGGAGATTCATGATTTATCTGCAGGTTATAAGTTTAGACATGTCCCTACTAAGGACAATCCTGCAGATTATTTATCAAGAGGATTGACATTAAAACAACTTGTCAAATCTTCGCTGTGGTTCAATGAACCTTCATGGCTTGTTGGTGGTCAGTGGCCCAAACAAAAGCCACAAGTCATAGTGACCAATATCACCACTCCCATGAAGGACCCAGAGCCTCAGCGAACATTAGCCATTGATCCTCATCATTATTCCAACTCAAGCAAATTGTTACGAGTGACTGCGCACGTGTTTGATTTCCTCTCTAAAGTAGGAATTCGACACAAATTTCCCAATTCTGTTCACTATTGGATTAAGCGAGCGCAGCAAGAGACCTACAGAAGCGAATTTGAGAATCTTCCGGATAAACTCACTAAATCTCTGGGCATCTGGTATGATGTCAACACTCATAACATACTACGATGTGGAGGACGTTTGCTACATGCAAAGATTGACTTGGACACTAAGAACCCAATTCTTTTACCTCGTCACCACATCATAACTAAACTTTTTGTCTTACATCACCATCAATATGGTACACTACATGGTGGAGTTTTAGATACTCTCACCGACCTTAGACAAAAGTACTGGCTTCCTCAAGGTCGTCAGACTGTTAAGACCATTATTAAATCTTGTGTAATCTGTAAGAGATACGACGCTAGAGTCTGTCCTTACCCAGGACCTCCCCCACTCCCAGAAGAGCGAGTGGTTCATCTTCGTCCATTCGAAACCACTGGAGTTGATTATACAGGAGCCTTACTCCTCACTGGTAACCCTGATAATATACCAGTGAAGGCGTACATTTGTCTCTTTACATGTGCTACAACCAGAGGCGTGCACTTAGAGGTTACCCCAGACATGAGTGCTGAAGCTTTCATTCAAGCTTTCCGCAGATTTGCTGCCCGTCGATCATGTCCAAGATTAATGATATCAGACAACGGATCTAATTTTGTGGCAGGAGAAAGTTGTTTGCGAGAAGTCTGGAACCACCCTGAAGTGCAATCAGTCTTACAAAGAAGACAATGTCACTGGAAATTCATAGCACCAAGAGCCCCTTGGCAAGGTGGGTTCTATGAGCGAATGGTAGGCACTGTCAAAAGGTGTCTAAGGAAAACGTTACACCGACAAAGGGTCAGTTACTCAGAACTCCAAACTATTGTTGTGGAAATCGAGGCGCGAGTCAATAACCGCCCAATCACCCACCTGGCTGATGATTACACCCAGAGAGAACCACTGAGCCCCTCTCACTTGATCCATGGAGGTCTACTGAGCCCTCTCATCCCTTTAGCCGAAGAGGACCCTGTAGACCCGTCCCATGTGACCAGAGGAGACTTGGTGGAAAGCTACCAGCATCTTTCTAGAGTTATTAACAGGTGGAATGAGGTGTGGACTCGAGAGTACCTCACAGCTCTACGAGAGTACCACTACGGAGCTTCGAGTCCTTACAATAAGGTACAATTAAAGCCAGGAGACCTTGTACTAGTCGACAGTGATGGACCAAGGTCCGAGTGGCCTATAGGAAAAATTGTTACCATTCACCCAGATCGACAAGGTGTCCTAAGAGTGGTTAAAGTCTTATGCAGAGGCCACACTACTCTAAAAACTTTATAGAAGCTGGTTCCCCTTGAACTGACTGAACAAGAATATCAGCCAGATCCAGTTTCTCCAGTAATTTCAGAGGACAATGAATTTGTTCCTCCAAGCAACCGCCCCACTAGAGCTGCAGCTCAACAATGTAGGCGGAATTTGCGAGCCTATTACAACTCTGAAGAAGAGTAATTTCCTTCACTTCCCACTGAGAAAACTGTGATGATACTACGATGTGATATCACGTAACGAAACATTACACGTCACTATGACCCAGGATATCGCATCACCGTAGATTCTGTTAGTTTAAATTGGGAGAGTTGAATTCTATAAATATTGTGTAGGCTACAAACAACATGTTTCAGTTGACATGTAAATAGCAAGACTCAAATTCTTGTAAGTCCTTGATAAATCCGGGACGTTCGTTATGTGTGTACTAACATACTAACATATTAACATACTAATGTATTAATCTTAATACCATTTCGGGATAGGTCAGTACAACACAGTACACTGCGACCCTAGAATCCGCCCCCAGGAGTTATGTTGGATATTTCCAACACCGAATACAACATTGTTGTATTCTCATTACTTATTACTAACCATACTAACTATTGTAGTAAGTAAAATTAACAACTCGTAGAATTCTCATGTACTAATAATTCATCTGTGTAGTAGGCTAGAATTCTCACGTCACCTGACGCCAGTATTGCGTCAGATTTCCTTAGAGTAAACACATTATATCCAATTTGTGTGAGAATTAAATACGATTCTCCATAATTAAAGCATTCTGTATGACAACTGATTGCAGACGAATTGTTCTCTAACTAAAAGCCGAATAGAGCGTTAGAATCATAGCGTCTACCTCGCGATAGAGTTAACGTCATCAATGAATGCCATGGGGAGACATTAATTCCTCTCCCTTATATATTTACTATTCTTAAATTAGTAAATAATAATAATTTGTTCCTCTAAATAATAAACCCGTCCAGTCTTTAACGTTTCAAGCGCAAATGCGAGAAATATTAATGTTCGAGACAATAATTTGTTTTATGAACGCCGACTCTGCCTGGGTTGGAGGGACGCCATCCTCCTCAGTACGCGGACACGTGCAGCGCCGAAAGGAAGCAAACCTGCGCTTACCGTACTCATAAGAAGACGCCATTGCCCAGCAAATAGGGCAGGTGTTATCCATCTACAGATGAAAGCCGCCACTGTGAGGCGTGAACAACCTTGCAGATAATATCTTCAACTAGTGCTGGTGTTAAATAAGGAGCCCTTTGACTTGGTTCCTGACGACACGTGATCAGCCAGCTGAAGCGCATCACTATCCAGGATAGGTTCACCGGAGCCTGGGATGCGAAATACGGCAATCTTAATACTTATACAGTGCCCACAGCTAAGTATCCTTTTATTTGATGCATCGGGTAGAAGTATGATAATAGCAGGGTGATTGTTCGTTAAGCAGCGCTATAACACCTAATAACAGGTGATTAAAATTATCATCTGTAAATTCTTAATGTTCTTGAATATAAATTGAGTAGTTAAATTAATTGCTACTGGAAATTATTTATCTTGCAGCACGAGAGACGAATTCCTCATGCTACATTCATCCATGTTAGCCCGTTCAACTCGTTAGTGTACCGAGTCTGGAGAATAAGAGGACTTCTATGGCTTACTAAAGGAATCTCCGTCAAGCTAAGATTTATTTCCATTTTCTTCCATTCCTTTGCAATTTAATTTGTGCAGAGTGCTTTGAGATTAATGTATGATTTACTGTAACTCATTACTATGCTCATATTTATATTCTTCTTTATGTGAATGATATTAGTTTCAACATTACCTTATAGGATTAGATTATTATTAATTGAATTAGTGAACGAACCACACTAATTCCTGGACGTACTTACCTCCAGTAATAACCCCCCAATGTAGGTGTTTGAGGTTTGTTTCATTTAATAATACAGCCCATTAATTATTATTATGATCATACTTTCTAGTTATATCCATAGTCACTGGTTTCCTCTAGAAATTATCCATTGATCAGAAATTCTCAGTTTCCCTCTTTACTTTAAAAGCGGGTGGTCCTTCGTAATTTAATTTACTACATTAACTATTAAAGTGTAACACATTAGTTAGCCTAGATCACACTAACATATTGCTACTCTTACCTCATGTATAAAGTGGCTTTAGTGGGTTATAGCCAATTACCCACAACACTTAGACCTATACCTCACACCGAGGTGAGAATCTTTAGGTCACCAGGAGCAACAGCTCATAACTTTTACAATAACACCACCCTAACACCTGCGTTAGAGTGGCCTCACCATCTAACCATTATATACTTAGGTGGTAATGACATACACCCCACTCGTCATCCAGCCGAGGTGATCAAACACCTCAAAAACATAATTTCTTCTTTCAAGCTCATCAGTGAATCAGTAGTATTCACATTAGTGGAACCTCGCCAACCAAGTCAAGATAATCGTTGGGGAGTAACTCCGGAATACTACCTGAGAGCTGCTAAGTACATAAATTTCAGGCTGAAAAAACGAGTGAGATTGGATGCCACATATATACAATTTACAGCCAGACCTTACAGACAGAACCTGACCAGAGACGGTGTACATTTGTCAGGGGAATCTAGGTTGCATGTGGTTGACAAGTTAATTAACACCATCAACCATCACAAAAGGCTGTGGCTGGCAAGCCAAACTTAACTGTACATAATTGTTCACCTGTGTGTGCAAGAGCACTCTTATAAAACAAAAAACCCAAAAATACAGCACAACTATATTTACCTTATTGCACCACAATAATCTTTACCCATATTATTAGGTAGAATTTAGGCTGAGATTGTGCTGAATTTGGTACAAGCCCAGACTAAATAATTTTATAGTTCTTAGTTAGGAATTATTACGACTAGATCTAAAACTAGTCAGTGTTGTGTATATTATATTATTTGTGCTGACCCTCTATAGGGTAGGATAAATTTTTGAGATAACTCTGATTGGAGTGTCTCCATAATATTTCTCTTGTATGCATTATTTTGTGTATCTATTTTGTGTATTGCTGGATTATCTCCATTAACTCTGATGGTGATAAGGATGAGCTAACCGGACGAGAACTAATGGTGGAGTTCAGACAGTACACAAAATATCTAGCTATTTGTTGTTAGGTAGGTAGGTACATTCAACCTCAAGTGAGGTAAAATATAAAGTAGTCACCTTAAATTAGGCTACAATTAATGTTACCTGTTCACTAATGAACAAGTACCCAAGCTTCATTAGTAATACATATACTAACACTGTGAAGTTTGAACCTAAGCCCAACATGGCTACTCCTGAACAATTGAGGAGAACCTACATTAGCCTTAAAGGTCACTTGACCAGATTAATTAATAAGGCTGAGGGCTTAACTAAGGATAATCCCATTGACTCTTATCACTTGGAGTCAGTAGTTAGATTGGCTGATCTGAAATTTGATCAAGTCAGATCTGCAGGTCAATCTTATTTTGATCTGCTAAATACTGTAGAAATTGATCCTGATGAAGCAAGTCAAATTGTAACCGACATCTCCCAATATGAAGAGGAGACTCATGATAAAATTTTCAATCTAAAAATAAATCTAAATTAGCCAGACAGTCTGGATCCAATGCCAGCAACACTGGGTCTCACTTCAATAATCACTTGCTTGAGGTTCGTTTACCTACTCTAGACTTGCCCACCTTTTCAGGATTAGATACAGAAAATTGGGACAATTTTTGGACTTCCTTTGAAGTTCACATCCATAAGAAACAGTCTCTAGACAAAGTTTCTAAATTTTCATACCTACTCAGTCTTCTCACAGGAGAGGCTAAAAAGGTCATACATAACCTTACTCTTAATGAGAGTAATTATGAGGAAGCTATAAAACTTCTGAAGTTGAACTATTGCAACAAAGAGTTAAGTATAGCTACCCTTTATTATCAATTGCTAGATCTGAATGCACCAAACAGTAGACCAGAGTCACTTCAAAGCTTCAGACTAGAAGTAGAGTCTCTAGTAAAGGCCTTAGGTACCAAGGTTGATATACCTAGTTCTGAATGGTCTATCAAGCTATTGTTACAGAGGAAATTACCTCGAAACGTCTTGACAGAGCTCTGCTCACATTATAATACTGAGTTTCTTACTCTCGATCAGATTTTCGAGGGGTTGAGGATCACAGTTAATAGGTTAAAGACTCATGACAAAATTAAACCTGAGTCCAAACCAATTAATACTGATATTTCAGTCAAACCTAAACAGACTCCAAGTAAGTCTAATAAATATCAATCCAAACCTACTCCATCCACCAGGAAAAGAAGTGGAAATGTAGGTACATATTCAGTATCTCCTTCAGAGATAAACAATGACTTGTCTACTAAAGAGACTAAGTCTATTAACCAGAGAAAGTGTCTGTTCTGCAATCAGGAACACACCACTTACCAATGCTCTGCTTATCCTACGTATAATGCTAGAGTTAAAAGGTTACAGGAATTGCACAAATGCACTAAATGTATGGGTTCACATGATCCCAAGAAATGTGCAGTACCACTACGTACTTGCAACCGTTGTAACCAAGGTGTACACCACTACGCCTTATGTAGGAAATCTCCTACACCAACTATGACCACTGGAGAGAATTTTACTAATTCTACTGCAGTGCAATATTGTAAAGTACATCACGAAGTGAATGTACTCGCTACAGAGTCAGGCAATAGTACTACCTTGCCTACCGCTCAGCTTAAATTAATAAACCGAAGATCTAAAATTAACAGTAGAGGTCTCTTTGACCAAGGTTCCCAAAAAACCTTCATCACACAACAGTTGGTAGATGATTTAAATTTAAAACCTACCAAAAGTGTGAAGTTAAACATTTCTGGTTTCCTATCAAATAGTGGACCACGTGACTACAAGGTAGTTAAATTACTAGTTAGGTTAGGATCCTCTGCTAGCCCAATCCATGCGGTGGTAGTGGATAAGATTCCTACGGACCTGCAGGTTGTTACCTATCGTACGTTACGGCTCGTGACTCTACAGCAGCCAAACTTTAATTACGTCTAGGGATACGACACAACTGCTGTTCTCAATAGCGAATCACCAGTATAACCCCTTGATAAGTAATGAGCACAATAATAAATCTTCATAAGGACTGAAGAATAGATACAACAAATTTATATACATATATTCAAGACAGTATAATATAAAAACACAGATGGTAAAGTTAACTTATAGAATATATGAAAGTATTGTCATGGCAAGTAATATATAATAGTAACTATGGCACAACAAAATATAACAGACTTATCTCCCACATGTTACTCCTCCTGGTTCCCCGAAGCTACTGAACTCTCGCTCTGTCGCCACCCACATTCTCACCTCCCGTCTGCCTCATCCCAGGATGAGGGATGGAAACTAAGGACTTTTTAATATTTTAAACTAATTGAACAACCACTTGTTCTCAAAACACATAAGACTGCAAGTTACATATAATAGTTGCTTACAAAATATATAAGTATAATGACACCTGTTTAATTACAGTATATAAAACATTTTCTAACTAAAATAAAGTGACATCTGGAACTCTCAACTGAACAGGTCCAGCTTTCCCGTATCAATCAGGAAATAGACGTGTGCAAAGGCAACCGCGCTCTTGTCCACTGACGCTGCCACACCATACGACAATTTACCCAAAGCACAATGTGTGTACATATACATGCAATGATAAAATAAAATAAACAAGTTATTTTAAATTTATATACGTATTCTGCTAGGAGTACGTAACACTTCCACCTCCAAGAAAAAAAATGCAATAGATTGAAGATCAATGGCATTTTTTCAAAGTAAAATGTATGACACTTCAGATTTATGGTATTAATTACACCAAACATGTAAAAGTACTTAGAACACATTTCTGGACAAAAATGAAAACACTCCAAATATAGTCTTACAGGAAACTCAGAAATTTCAGTCTTATGACTATGTTCTACATATGTGTCACTGGAGTATGCAAATTTATCTCTCCAAGGTACTATCTCATTTATTTCACTTTGTTTTAGATCATATTTCACACTCCTATCTACAACAGTATCATTAGTAGCATGAATAGAATTGTCAATAAAGGTAGCTGCTTTCACACAGTTATCATGGCAATTTTGCTTTTCATATGTTTCTACGATTTCTCCAAGATCAGTTTCATTTTTCCATGTGATTCCTTTTCCACATGGTGAATTTTTCCAAGACAGCCTCGATTTTCCATTACTCCCTTTTTCTGGAGCTGAACTGCTTAATTGAAGCAGGCTGTATGTTGAGTTGAGTTGGGACTTCTCCTGGGTATGCTCTGACACAGACATCTGCTCATCACTCTTGATCCTCTGTGGAACACATACTCTCGCCCAATGGATACTAAAATTAGAGAAATTAGCATTAAATCTCACAATTATGCATAAGACTTTCCCATTCATAGAACCTTCCGAAACACAAGACACCGACTTATCAAACCTTTGACCTTCAAACCAAGAAATACAACCCAAGATAAGTGCAAAGACTACCTGATCGAACTGACTCAGATGATCCATAAGGAACACAGAAATCAATTTCCTCATAACTCTGTCATAACGATCAGTGAAAGAAAACAGGCATATGCCTAGGCACCATATCTCAATCATAACTCTCAAGACAAATTCACACCCCCTGATGGTGAACTTGAACACAACACACACATTCATCAACCGTCTAGTCTTCCAAGAGACTAAATAAAACATGCCGAAAACTTTACAACCTTCACCATCACTTCCCAAGTGATTTACGTCTGATGACAACCAATCAACCAAGAGGTTTAAGGGTCTTAACATCTTGAAGATGAACAGCAGATTACCTGGGAAACGCCCAAGGATAATCTGAAACCCTTCACAATGATGAACTCTAAGTAGGATAACCTTATCCTCCAACTTGAAATACACACCTGGAGCCTCAAACATCCGCTCCCCAGTATGATTTAATCCTTCACCCACAATATGACTCTGAAGGTCAACACCACACTTGAGTGGAACATACACTTTTATCACTCGTGCATCAAAATTAACTGGATCTGAATATAGAGACACTGCTCTAGCATAACTCACCACTTCCTCAGAACGGCTGGATGCACAACCTACTTGAGTAAACTCTCTCTGCTCAACCACAAGGCTTGACAAAGATGTCCCACAGTCCATTACTTCACAAGAAAATGGCTCCTGCAGAATAAAAGTAGATTTCAACATCCTACATACACTCTGACTCAATGTACACAATGAGAAATACTTCCTCCACATAGAATAAGAATCACAACTCCTCAACTTAGATCCAAATGCTACTTTACCACTCTTAACGATTTTACCAAAATTTCCTCCCATGACTTCTGGAGCTGCTTGGAGTACTGTCTGCTCACAATCAATAATATCACTACCAAGCTGGGTCACATCCTCACAGACAACTGAAGAGGGAGGCTCAATGGGTCTCCATCTACTCAACAGAAGCTGATCCTCTGGCTGCTTTCCCACACTCTCCAAAACTGGATCTACAGTACAGACTGTCTCCTTGCTTCTCTCTGAAATCTTAGGGTCAGTTCTACTCAAAGCACATAAATGAAAGGAATCTGAAACGAGCAGGCAAGTAACAGGTAGTTTGACCTCCTCCCCTATTATATCACCTGGACTAGGGTGAGGCGGGGCCTCTACAACAGACTTACTCTCGACAACTGATTCTAAACTTGGAGTGAGCGGGAATACTTCTGCCAACCCAACATCTTGTCCTAAACCATTCACTTGGCTGGAATACAGAGTCGTGGCTTTTAAGTTTCTCTCAACTCCTGGCACAACGTTCGTAGTGAGCGGGCAAGACAATGGTACATGGACATCCTTTCCCAATTTATTGGAATAAAGCAGAGTCATAGTATCAGGCTTACTCTCAACAACTAAATCGGCCACACAGGAATCTGGAACAACCACATCCCACTTCTCCACTGAAGGGGTACTGGTTACTGGAACAAATGCTTGAGTAACAACATCAGAACTGACAACTGGATTTATATTAGTACTGACATCAGCACAGGTAGAATGGACAAAACCATCTTCTACAACAGGTTCATTCATAGAACTAACTTCAGCACAGGCAGAATAAACATGGTCTGCAACGGGCTGTTTACACAAACGGGGATCAATCTCACCCACAACATGATTTATGGCCACATCATTACCCAATATAACATCCACACCTGGGATGGGCAACTGTGTACTAACACCCACAGTGCATAAACGTGGTGTAATGGTGGATCTGAAATTAATGTCTATTAGAGGTACAGTTTTACATCCTGCAACACTCTGAAGAACAACAAACTTTCCTGTCTCTTTCTTTTCAACATCAGAAAGAATACTGGATGAAATAATGGTTTGGGAAGCACCTGTATCACGAAGAATAACCACTGGCTTCCACTTCCCATTAATACACAAAACTTCACCTGAAGACATATATGGTGAATACTGTTTCACCCAATTGGGGTTTACAGTTACATGTTTATTAGTAAGTTTATTTTGCACACCTCTGCAATAAATGAGACCAGTTGGTCGTAACTCAGGGTGCAATATAAAACATGAATGAATTCCATGGCCTTTTCTCTTACAATGGGAACAGGACCTTACAGTGGACACACTGGTAGAACCAACTGTAGGTTTAGAATTAACCTTATTATTATTTGACATTCCTGACAATGAAGTAGCAGGATTAGGTTTTGTAAGAGAAGAGCTCATGGGAGTAACTGGAGTACTAGGACGGGATGGATTCTGATAAGGAGTTCGGTGAGCATTATAATTTACTCTACGACTAGACTTAGGTGAAGTGGCCGTAAACGGGGCCTTAGTCAACAACTCATGCTCATCCGCGAGCTTTGACAGCTCATAAATGTCTGTTACATTCTTTTGTTCTGCCATAAAAGTAGACAACTGGTCTGGGAGACATGACAATACTTCTTCCATTATAAGAAGATTCTTTAAAGCATCAAAATCAGTGACTGAAAGTGACTTTAACCATCTGTTACAAAAATTCGTCTTCTGACGAGTAAAATCTGCTATTGTCTGATCACTTGTCCTCCTTAGATTTCTGAACTTTTGCCTGTGTGCCTCTGGATTTAATTGATAAGCATTTAGGATGCTTTTCTTTACAAATTCATAATCAAAACTATGAGCGTCAGGTAGGGATGTAAAAACCTCCTGACTACGCCCCTTAAATTGAGACTGCATAATGGCTACCCACTGATCCCTTGGCCAGTTCATACTGATGGCAATTTTATAAAAATGTGCAAAGAAAACCTCAGGATCCTCCTCATTGAACTTGGGTAACTCTATATACTTATTCATCCTGATGGGATTATTATCACTATTTATTGAAACATTACTAGTATTTCCATGCCCAGCTGCCATACGCTGTGATTCAAGCCTGAAGTTAGTGTTAGCCATTTGTTGTTGAATCTCTAATTGTTGCTTCTTTGTGGCTTCTATTTGCAACTGTGCCGCAATTTCTAAACGCCTAGTCTCAAGCTCCCTTTGCTGAACTTCCGCCTCTAATATTTTCTGTTCCTTTTGAGCTTCAAGCTCTAATTGGCGAGCTTCTAACTCAAGACGCTTTAACGTTATCTGATCACTCGACTCCTCTCTTAACTCCTCTAGAATTTCTTCATCTAACTCCCCATTCTCAACAAAATGCGTCACAATGACTTTCAATATTTGGGCTTTAACCATTCTATTGCTGGCGGTCAAATCCAAGTGATTTGCCATTTGTATTAACTCAGTCTTTTTAAGGTTCTGAATCCCTTCAAAGTCTGGGTGAGCCACCAACGCTGCAACTTTCTCCTCCATCGTTACTAACACTTGGCACTTGATTCACAAAAATAATTAAAACAATGGCACTGCACTACACTTCACTGTAAAATTGTCACCACACTGAAAATTCGCTTGGCCTCACTGCACAAACAAAATATATAGGATGACTTACCTCAAAATCGTGAAACGTTGTTACTTGACACACAGGAAGGCTTGCTTGGCACATGGAATAGTTCTTAAGAAACACACAGACACTTGACACACTGGTACCTAGGAAGGCAAGGTTAGATTAGCATAGTTAAGTTAAAGTGGGACAATATTTCCCGGCACAGGCCCCCATAACTCTTTGTTACCTATCGTACGTTAAGGCTCGTGACTCTACAGCAGCCAAACTTTAATTACGTCTAGGGATACGACACAACTGCTGTTCTCAATAGCGAATCACCAGTATAACCCCTTGATAAGTAATGAGCACAATAATAAATCTTCATAAGGACTGAAGAATAGATACAACAAATTTATATACATATATTCAAGACAGTATAATATAAAAACACAGATGGTAAAGTTAACTTATAGAATATATGAAAGTATTGTCATGGCAAGTAATATATAATAGTAACTATGGCACAACAAAATATAACAGACTTATCTCCCACATGTTACTCCTCCTGGTTCCCCGAAGCTACTGAACTCTCGCTCTGTCGCCACCCACATTCTCACCTCCCGTCTGCCTCATCCCAGGATGAGGGATGGAAACTAAGGACTTTTTAATATTTTAAACTAATTGAACAACCACTTGTTCTCAAAACACATAAGACTGCAAGTTACATATAATAGTTGCTTACAAAATATATAAGTATAATGACACCTGTTTAATTACAGTATATAAAACATTTTCTAACTAAAATAAAGTGACATCTGGAACTCTCAACTGAACAGGTCCAGCTTTCCCGTATCAATCAGGAAATAGACGTGTGCAAAGGCAACCGCGCTCTTGTCCACTGACGCTGCCACACCATACGACAATTTACCCAAAGCACAATGTGTGTACATATACATGCAATGATAAAATAAAATAAACAAGTTATTTTAAATTTATATACGTATTCTGCTAGGAGTACGTAACACAGGTCACAGGATTAGCTCGCACTGCGAGACACCTTAAGCGAAACCGCATGAGGCTAGCGGATCATAAAATAAATTCCGATTGCCTCACAGATATTGGAATATTAATAGGCGCGGATCATTATTACAAGTTTATCACTGGATGCACTAGGCAACATGGTATGAATTTGTTGTCGTCCGCAGGGGGCAAATTGCTCACAGGACCCGTGCTTTTCAGACAAGGTCCAGCGTCCACAAACCAATAATGTAATTGTGGCGTGACTAGGCTTAGAGCAGTCACCCCTACGCTTCAGGGAAATAGCCGAGGACATTGAGTCTGACCCACCAATACATCGTTTGTGGGATTTAGATACGTTAGGCATCATCCCTGAGCAACCAAGTCCTGATGATACATGGACTTACCAGCAATATCTGGATACAGTTGTCTACTCAAATAAACAATACTGGGTAAGACTTCCATGGAAGTTAGATCATCCACAACTTCCAGTGAATTATTTTATGGCAGCCTCACAATTGCAGTCTCAATTAGCACGACTGCAGAAGCAGCCAGACAAACTAACCATGTATCACCAACTTATTCAACAACAACTTGACAATAAGTTCATTGAAGTTGTTGAACACGATGACCGAAAAACAGGTCATTATTTACCTCATCATGCTGTGGTGAAAGACTCACTGACAACACCTATTCGTATTGTCTTTAATTGCAGTGCTAAAGTAAAGCCTAGCAGTGTGTCTTTAAATGAATGTCTCCAAACGGGACCTAGCCTAACACAAAGGCTACATGACGTGTTGTTACGATTTCGCACAGGCATTTTTGCCTATACTGCTGACATCAGCAAAGCCTTTCTCCGAGTAGGATTGCAGGAGGAAGATCGTGACTATACAAAATTACTCTGGTTCAAAGATCCACTGGATCCTAACAGTGAAATAATCACCTATCGGTTTGCCTCTGTATTATTTGGTGCTACGTCCTCACCGTTTCTTTCGCAAGCTACATTAGACACGCATTTGAGGAAATCAGACAACCCTTATAAGGCAACCATTAGCGACAACTTGTATGTCGACAATTTCCAGGGGACAACTAATGATCAAGCTGATCTGGTAGAAATCTACCATGAGGCTAACCGTGAACTGTTAGGAGCCAATATGCCTCTACAGTCATGGGCCTCAAATAATAAACTGCTTAACCAGTTAATCGAGAAAGAATTTCCCGATTATCAGGTACCCAGTAAATTAAAGGTTCTAGGTGTGGAATGGAACACCAACACTGACGAGATGAATGTCAAGTCAGTGCAAACTGATAACTCAACCCTTACCATGAGAACACTGCTCTCATTTGTCAGTCAACCATTTGACCCTTTAGGCCTACTTAGTCCTATATTAATAAGGGGCAAACTCCTAATGCAGGAGTGCTGGCAACAACATATGGGATGGGATGATCCGTTATCAAGTGAGTTACAAGCCAAATGGCAAATACTCTCAACGGATTTTAATCAGTTAGGTGTTTTGAAATTTCCTCGTAATGCTTCAGGACCAAACTTACCCACCAATTTGCACGTTTTTTTGCGATGCCTCTGGCAAAGCATATGGCGCAGCAGCCTATTTAGTTAACCGTGCTCAATCAATTTTACTCACATCAAAAGCAAGAGTTGCTCCCATCAAGAAGAGATCCTTACCTCAGATGGAGTTGACTGCGTTGCTAGTGGGAGTAAGATTGGCCCATTGTCTGGCAAAGACACTCAGTAATATCCACTTTGGTGAGATTGTAGTGTGGTCAGACAACGAGGCAGTCTTACAATGGGTAAGAAACAATAACAACAAAACTCCTTACGTAAGTAATCGCGTCAGGGAGATTCATGATTTATCTGCAGGTTATAAGTTTAGACATGTCCCTACTAAGGACAATCCTGCAGATTATTTATCAAGAGGATTGACATTAAAACAACTTGTCAAATCTTCGCTGTGGTTCAATGGACCTTCATGGCTTGTTGGTGGTCAGTGGCCCAAACAAAAGCCACAAGTCATAGTGACCAATATCACCACTCCCATGGAGGACCCATGCAGAGCCTCAGCGAACATTAGCCATTGATCCTCATCATTATTCCAACTTAAGCAAATTGTTACGAGTGACTGCGCACGTGTTTGATTTCCTCTCTAAAGTAGGAATTCGACACAAATTTCCCAATCCTGTTCACTATTGGATTAAGCGAGCGCAGCAAGAGACCTACAGAAGCGAATTTGAGAATCTTCCGGATAAACTCACTAAATCTCTGGGCATCTGGTATGATGTCAACACTCATAACATACTACGATGTGGAGGACGTTTGCTACATGCAAAGATTGACTTGGACACTAAGAACCCAATTCTTTTACCTCGTCACCACATCATTACTAAACTTTTTGTCTTACATCACCATCAATATGGTACACTACATGGTGGAGTTTTAGATACTCTCACCGACCTTAGACAAAAGTACTGGCTTCCTCAAGGTCGTCAGACTGTTAAGACCATTATTAAATCTTGTGTAATCTGTAAGAGATACGACGCTAGAGTCTGTCCTTACCCAGGGCCTCCCCCACTCCCAGAAGAGCGAGTGGTTCATCTTCGTCCATTCGAAACCACTGGAGTTGATTATACAGGAGCCTTACTCCTCACTGGTAACCCTGATAATATACCAGTGAAGGCGTACATTTGTCTCTTTACATGTGCTACAACCAGAGGCGTGCACTTAGAGGTTACCCCAGACATGAGTGCTGAAGCTTTCATTCAAGCTTTCCGCAGATTTGCTGCCCGTCGATCATGTCCTAGATTAATGATATCAGACAACGGATCTAATTTTGTGGCAGGAGAAAGTTGTTTGCGAGAAGTCTGGAACCACCCTGAAGTGCAATCAGTCTTACAAAGAAGACAATGTCACTGGAAATTCATAGCACCAAGAGCCCCTTGGCAAGGTGGGTTCTATGAGCGAATGGTAGGCACTGTCAAAAGGTGTCTAAGGAAAACGTTACACCGACAAAGGGTCAGTTACTCAGAACTCCAAACTATTGTTGTGGAAATCGAGGCGCGAGTCAATAACCGCCCAATCACCCACCTGGCTGATGATTACACCCAGAGAGAACCACTGAGCCCCTCTCACTTGATCCATGGAGGTCTACTGAGCCCTCTCATCCCTTTAGCCGAAGAGGACCCTGTAGACCCGTCCCATGTGACCAGAGGAGACTTGGTGGAAAGCTACCAGCATCTTTCTAGAGTTATTAACAGGTGGAATGAGGTGTGGACTCGAGAGTACCTCACAGCTCTTCGAGAGTACCACTACGGAGCTTCGAGTCCTTACAATAAGGTACAATTAAAGCCAGGAGACCTTGTACTAGTCGACAGTGATGGACCAAGGTCCGAGTGGCCTATAGGAAAAATTGTTACCATTCACCCAGATCGACAAGGTGTCCTAAGAGTGGTTAAAGTCTTATGCAGAGGCCACACTACTCTAAAAACTTTATAGAAGCTGGTTCCCCTTGAACTGACTGAACAAGAATATCAGCCAGATCCAGTTTCTCCAGTAATTTCAGAGGACAATGAATTTGTTCCTCCAAGCAACCGCCCCACTAGAGCTGCAGCTCAACAATGTAGGCGAAATTTGCGAGCCTATTACAACTCTGAAGAGGAGTAATTTCCTTCACTTCCCACTGAGAAAACTGTGATGATACTACGATGTGATATCACGTAACGAAACATTACACGTCACTATGACCCAGGATATCGCATCACCGTAGATTCTGTTAGTTTAAATTGGGAGAGTTGAATTCTATAAATATTGTGTAGGCTACAAACAACATGTTTCAGTTGACATGTAAATAGCAAGACTCAAATTCTTGTAAGTCCTTGATAAATCCGGGACGTTCGTTATGTGTGTACTAACATACTAACATATTAACATACTAATGTATTAATCTTAATACCATTTCGGGATAGGTCAGTACAACACAGTACACTGCGACCCTAGAATCCGCCCCCAGGAGTTATGTTGGATATTTCCAACACCGAATACAACATTGTTGTATTCTCATTACTTATCATACTACACTATTGTAGTAAGTAAAATTAACAACTCGTAGAATTCTCATGTACTAATAATTCATCTGTGTAGTAGGCTAGAATTCTCACGTCACCTGACGCCAGTATTGCGTCAGATTTCCTTAGAGTAAACACATTATATCCAATTTGTGTGAGAATTAAATACGATTCTCCATAATTAAAGCATTCTGTATGACAACTGATTGCAGACGAATTGTTCTCTAACTAAAAGCCGAATAGAGCGTTAGAATCATAGCGTCTACCTCGCGATAGAGTTAACGTCATCAATGAATGCCATGGGGAGACATTAATTCCTCTCCCTTATATATTTACTATTCTTAAATTAGTAAATAATAATAATTTGTTCCTCTAAATAATAAACCCGTCCAGTCTTTAACGTTTCAAGCGCAAATGCGAGAAATATTAATGTTCGAGACAATAATTTGTTTTATGAACGCCGACTCTGCCTGGGTTGGAGGGACGCCATCCTCCTCAGTACGCGGACACGTGCAGCGCCGAAAGGAAGCAAACCTGCGCTTACCGTACTCATAAGAAGACGCCATTGCCCAGCAAATAGGGCAGGTGTTATCCATCTACAGATGAAAGCCGCCACTGTGAGGCGTGAACAACCTTGCAGATAATATCTTCAACTAGTGCTGGTGTTAAATAAGGAGCCCTTTGACTTGGTTCCTGACGACACGTGATCAGCCAGCTGAAGCGCATCACTATCCAGGATAGGTTCACCGGAGCCTGGGATGCGAAATACGGCAATCTTAATACTTATACAGTGCCCACAGCTAAGTATCCTTTTATTTGATGCATCGGGTAGAAGTATGATAATAGCAGGGTGATTGTTCGTTAAGCAGCGCTATAACACCTAATAACAGGTGATTAAAATTATCATCTGTAAATTCTTAATGTTCTTGAATATAAATTGAGTAGTTAAATTAATTGCTACTGGAAATTATTTATCTTGCAGCACGAGAGACGAATTCCTCATGCTGCATTCATCCATGTTAGCCCGTTCAACTCGTTAGTGTACCGAGTCTGGAGAATAAGAGGACTTCTATGGCTTACTAAAGGAATCTCCGTCAAGCTAAGATTTATTTCCTTTTTCTTCCATTCCTTTGCAATTTAATTTGTGCAGAGTGCTTTGAGATTAATGTATGATTTACTGTAACTCATTACTATGCTCATATTTATATTCTTCTTTATGTGAATGATATTAGTTTCAACATTACCTTATAGGATTAGATTATTATTAATTGAATTAGTGAACGAACCACACTAATTCCTGGACGTACTTACCTCCAGTAATAACCCCCCAATGTAGGTGTTTGAGGTTTGTTTCATTTAATAATACAACCCATTAATTATTATTATGATCATACTTTCTAGTTATATCCATAGTCACTGGTTTCCTCTAGAAATTATCCATTGATCAGAAATTCTCAGTTTCCCTCTTTACTTTAAAAGCGGGTGGTCCTTCGTAATTTAATTTACTACATTAACTATTAATTAGAATCAAGCCCAAATATCCCACAATAGTTGCCACCATTCAGGCACTGATACTGATCGGATGGCTAAGGGTACACTTTTATGTAAGTCTGTGCTGTCTTTACCACTCTCCAGGAAATAAGAACTTCTATAGAGAACGTTGTGTTCTCTAGGTGGTACTATGATAACCTTTGTGTATGCTCGTAGAGAAATATTATAAATGGAGGCACACTTAAACACAATGATAAAAGTGTGAATTTACTGATGCAAATTACATGATCACACATACAATCACAAGTAATACATGAATATGAAAATAAGGATAATAAGTCTGAAGATCGTCAGCCTCTTCTTCCACGACCTCCAACACTCCTTCAACTGGGCAGAAAGACAGGAGTCCCACACTCTCTCTCAGGAGGGCCTCTTCACCACGTCGGCGCCTCTTCTTCACTGTCCTGCCATCCATACACACTGTCCTCTCTGACGGTCCTGGACACAAGCTGCCTTGCAGCCTATTCTACTACTAAAGTATTAATGTCCTATTGCCACATACATAAGTAAATATTGTGGCCTAACTAGCCTACTCACACAAGGGGTAATGGGAGGGAAAATGATCTACCTTACATTCCTGGCTCACGACGCCTGTCCCTCGATGGTGTGAGGTTCCCACGCTTCCTTGGGTCGATCCTTGATGATCCAGGACGTTCCACAGGTCCTCAGGTGTCGTGGAGCCTTCGCGTCGTCGCCGTTCCAATCCCTGAGATTCAGCTACCCCAATCCTGGTTCATCGCTGGGCGCTGAGCTAACTACTATTTTCCCACACTCGCCCCTTCCACAAGGCGTTGCTCCTTGTCCTAGGAACGGTGTCGTCCTTACAAAACCCTCAGTGGATGTGACCCGGTCACAGCTAGGCTTGCCCGCCACACCTTTTCAGGCCCTCAACGTCCAGCGTCGCCGCCCAGCGTCGTCGCCGAATATTTTCCAAGTTTGGCACTCGTTCACTCAATAAACTTGGTTCCTTTTTGCTTCCCAGAAGCGCGGGGTCTCCAATACAGCAGATGGGCTGCAATAGCCAGCACTAATCCACTAAGAAAGGCTTGTAGAGCCTCTAATCCTTGAGAGCAGACCGAGGTGTGTCCTGTCGCTTCCAAGGTCGGGTCAACTCTGACGTTGGCGCCGCCCGGGGCACTCGGTTACGTCATGGCGGGCCCTGATTGGTCGCCCGCGACTTAAGTCGGCCAATCCGCGATCGGCTAGTGTCCCTTCCAAAAGGTCATATCTGCCTTAGGGGATACTCTTTCATTTTATATCAGGGCGCCAATTTCCCCTTATTTACAACTTATAATGTAACTTCCTTCCTTTAACTGGCAGCTGGTTTGGTCGCCACACATGTCAATAGACTCCCTGAACCTCAGAGAATCAGTAGGGAGAGCTAATATGACTCTTTAAGCAGGCAAACGAAAGAAATAGGAGAGGGCACCGTAACATACCCCTCCCCTTAAAATAAGAGTCACATCGGAAGAGCAGCACTCAAGAGGGCAACCTATATTCTTGCTCCCTCCGTTCCTGAAGTGTCACTCCTCCAGTTGGTGACGTGGCTCGTACCACCTTGCCAGTCACTTGCCTCATTATATCTCCACCTCGCATAGGAACGGGTGTGATGGGTGTTCTCTGAACACCTACAAGAAATCCTCTCTTCGTGGCCACGAGTGTACTCCCACGGCTCGTTACCACTGTAAGATTCAGTGCATGCAGCGCCTCCACCGCGTCGTGCACTCCGAGATAGTCTTGCACTTCCACTGCGTCCTACAGGTACTCCATGTTTCCTCTCATGATCTCCTCTTCGCCAATCTTCTCTCTTCTCGGTTCCTCTTCTCCCATAGGTGCGTTGTCTCCTCACAGTGGCACTTGTAACCTGTACTCCATCCAGCAGCTTCCTCTCTTCCACACTAGGCTTTTGCAATGGCCCAATGCCCCTCTGGTTAGGCTGGCGCCTACCCTGGGCGTACCTATTCCCTGCTTTCTTCGTATTGCCTTTCCTATACCATTCGCTCCTTCGTTCCCGACGAACATCTTCACTCCTCCATGAGATTCTCTTCCCTGCAGACGTCTTCTTCGGTTCGTGGTTGGGCTCATCCACCTCCCTGTGACTCACCTCACCACGGTGGTTCATCTTGCACCTACCACTATTCATCTGGCTGGCATAGGGTGCACTGCGTCGTGCTCCCCCACTCTGCCCCTCACTGCCGTTCGCTCATCCACTGAGCTTACTTTATTCACGTTTCTGTGTGGAGGGAGTGCGGTCTGCAGCCTCTTCACCGCCCCAGGCGTTTGTACAGCTGCTCCTCGCCACTCCTCCACACGCATCATCAGGCTTAGTCGGAGGTCCTCGTCGGGGTTTTCCACGACCTCCGACGACCTCTCTGCACTCTCGCCCTCGTTGTCGTCGTCTCTGGCGACGTTTTCCCTGGCGAAGTCGGCTTCCTCACTATTATTTGGAGCGACCGATACCTCACCTGGCAGGGTTGTACCGCTGCTTGAAACATAGGCACTCCTGGCCCAATCGGGTTGTATCCTGCCTCCTCCGAGGTCATTACCCAGCACCATCTGTACATGCTCTAGGGGTAATTTAGGGGCTACAGCTACTATAGCTTTCTCGACTCCGCAGTCGGCAATCAGCTGCACTTCGTGAAGTGGCAACCCGTATTCCTCCCCCACACTGCGTATCCTCACCACTCCCACAGGTGAATCATTAAATTCCTTGGGGAGAATACTCCTGGTTACCATACTTATGTCAGCACCCGTATCTCGAAGAACGGCAACCTCCACAGGGTCTGACTTTCCAAACTTCACGTTGGCCCCGAAAACGATGGGATGTTCACCCAACTTCATTTCCCAACAATTCACGTTGGGTCCACTATAATAAGGGGTGTGAACAAACACTCTCTCCTCTTCCAACATTAGTCCTATATTCCTTTGGTGCTCCTCACACTCGCGGGCATAATGTCCTCTCACACCACAGTTGAAGCATCGGCTGCCTCCCCTGGGCGGCCACTCGCCAGTCCCTCTGGTGGTACTACTTGCAGACGTTCCCTGGGTCCTCCTTGGACTCCCTGTCGTCGTGTCCGGGACTGCAGCACTTGCTCCCGAGCTAGGTCCACGGCTCACAGCTTGGGGCTTCCTTCCCACGTCTCTTGAGCTCTTGAACCGGGTTACTTCATCGGGCACGCTACTCTTGGGAGAGTCCCCACCCGTCCTCGCTCCTCCTGAACTCCCAAGGTTCCCTCCCGACCTGGGGTAAGGCGAGTGTCTGGGTGGCCCCCTCCCTCCTGAGATGTAGTGCCTCCTCCAGCATGTCGGCTCGGTCCGCTGCAGCCTTCAGGACCTTAATACCTGCTTCTCTCACCCTTACTCGCAACTCAGGATGGAGCACCGACATAAACTTCTCCATCACTATCAGTCGTTTGATATCATCCGCCGACTCCACTTCCTCCGCCTTCAACCATCGTAGGAATTTCCGTTCCATATCCCTGGCAGTCTCGGCGTAAGTCTTTCCCGACGCTCTCGTACACTCTCTGAACTGCTTCCGGTACATCTGCGGAGTCAGCCGGAATGAGTGGAGCACCGCATTCTTAATCGCGTCGTAACTAGTACACTCCTCTAGGTCCAGCATGTTATAGGCTTCCCGGGCCTCACCAGTCAACCTGCCCTGGACCAGAGCAGCCCAATCATCTTCCGGCCACTCCTTCAGAGTTTCTATCCGGTCAAAGTGTTCGAAGAACGCCTCAGCTTCTTGTGGTTCGAACGTAGGTAAGTCACGTTCCCTTACCTTGAGGTCATCTCGCCGTGCAGGTAGTGAGGGCAGACCACGCTCAACGCGACGCAATTCGACTTCTTTCTTCGCCTTTATCTCCTCCAGTCGCAGCCGTCTCTCTCCTTCTTCCCGCTGCAGCCGAGCTTCTCGCTCACGCTCCTCTCGCTGCAGCCGTGCTTCTCGCTCACGCTCCTCTCGCTGCAGCTCAACTGCAAGTTCCTCTAGCTGCAGCTCAGCTGCACGTTCCTCTCGCTGCAGCTCAGCTGCACGTTCCTCTGGCTGCAGCTGCAGCCGTGCTTCTCTCTCCTCTCATCGCAGCTGGGCTTCCAGTTGCATCTTCATTATTTCCAGTTGCAGGCTCCTCTTACTACAGCTGGACCTTCCACTGCTCCCATGTTCACTGTGAATTCCCTCCACACTGGTAGGCGCTTGGGGTGGCTCTAGTCGGGACGGTTCACCTTGCGACGGCTCTCCTCGGGACGGCTCCTCTTGAGATGGCTCCTCTCCCGTCGCCTCCTCTCGAGCTCTGAGCTGTGCCATGATTTCTATCCTTCGCTCCGCTACCTTAGTCGTACTCAACCTGATCCCAAAGTGGATTGCCACTTGTTGGAGCTGGGCCTTGGTACATTCGTCCAAAATTCTCTCGTCCCTTGTGTCAATAAATTTCTTTACTTTGTCCTCCTCCATCTCTATATCATTGAGCATACTCGACAGCACAGACAAGTTAGTAGGCACTAATTTCACCGTTTCAGTCCCTTAGCTGGTTGAGTAACAGTACCACTGAATTCACTGGCCACACTGTATTAGTACCCTGGCAACACCTGTCTTGAAATTTGGGCCACACTGTAGCTTGATCCACGCCTCCTGGCGAAGTTTCCAGTTCTTGGCTACCGGGGCTCGAATCCTGGCAAGGTCGCCAGTTCTCTATCACGTGGGGGGGTGGGCCAGGGCTCTGCTAACACTTAGCTGCTAGGGGCTCAAAAGGCCCAAATACTCAGCCCCTCCGACTCCCTGGATTCACCGGAGTCTCCTTGGTCACACAAGAGAGGACCAACAATGCCCACCTCCGCAGGTCTTTGCTTCCACCACAAAAGGGGTGTCACTGATTCACCCTGGAAGCCCCTCAGTCCAACACGGGGAAACTGCTGTTAACAGTTCCGGCCTAGACCCGTGGAGGAGTGAAGGAAGACTCAGGCTTACCTTATAACCATAACCTCCCTGAATCTTGCCTGCCAGACAAAAAGGTTGCAGGAACTCCTTTCCCGCCTGTCTTCTCTATCTTCTTCTTAACAAGGTCGCCAGCTGGGTTATTATATCTGCACCCCAGCAATGCAGTTCAGTGGGTGTATTATATATTGTTTGTAGCCAGAAGATTGCTACTCCCATAGATCTGCTACTAGACTATTGGCCCAGGGTACTCTCCCAGGAAGGTCTGTGTGGCTTTGCCTCCCTATAACCACTACGTTAATAGTTGCCACCATTCAGGCACTGATACTGATCGGATGGCTAAGGGTACACTTTTATGTAAGTCTGTGCTGTCTTTACCACTCTCCAGGAAATAAGAACTTCTATAGAGAACGTTGTGTTCCCTAGGTGGTACTATGATAACCTTTGTGTATGCTCATAGAGAAATATTATAAATGGAGGCACACTTAAACACAATGATAAAAGTGTGAATTTACTGATGCAAATTACATGATCACACATACAATCACAAGTAATACATGAATACGAAAATAAGGATAATAAGTCTGAAGATCGTCAGCCTCTTCTTCCACGACCTCCAACACTCCTTCAACTGGGCAGAAAGACAGGAGTCCCACACTCTCTCTCAGGAGGGCCTCTTCACCACGTCGGCGCCTCTTCTTCACTGTCCTGCCATCCATACACACTGTCCTCTCTGACGGTCCTGGACACAAGCTGCCTTGCAGCCTATTCTACTACTAAAGTATTAATGTCCTATTGCCACATACATAAGTAAATATTGTGGCCTAACTAGCCTACTCACACAAGGGGTAATGGGAGGGAAAATGATCTACCTTACATTCCTGGCTCACGACGCCTGTCCCTCGATGGTGTGAGGTTCCCACGCTTCCTTGGGTCGATCCTTGACGATCCAGGACGTTCCACAGGTCCTCAGGTGTCGTGGAGCCTTCGCGTCGTCGCCGTTCCAATCCCTGAGATTCAGCTACCCCAATCCTGGTACTCGATGGGCGCTGAGCTAACTACTATTTTCCCACACTCGCCCCTTCCACAAGGCGTTGCTCCTTGTCCTAGGAACGGCGTCGTCCTTACAAAACCCTCAGTGGATGTGACCCGGCCACAGCTAGGCTTGCCCGCCACACCTTTTCAGGCCCTCAACGTCCAGCGTCGTCGCCGAATATTTTCCAAGTTTGGCACTCTTTCACTCAATAAACTTGGTTCCTTTTTGCTTCCCAGAAGCGCGGGGTCTCCAATACAGCAGATGGGCTGCAATAGCCAGCACTAATCCACTAAGAAAGGCTTGTAGAGCCTCAAATCCTTGAGAGCAGACCGAGGTGCGTCCTGTCGCTTCCAAGGTCGGGTCAACTCTGACGTTGGCGCCGCCCAGGGCACTCGGTGACGTCATGGCGGGCCCTGATTGGTCGCCCGCGACCTAAGTCGGCCAATCCGCGATCGGCTAGTGTCCCTTCCAAAAGGTCATATCTGCCTTAGGGGATACTCTTTCATTTTATATCAGGGAGCCAATTTCCCCTTATTTACAACTTATAATGTAACTTCCTTCTTTTAACTGGCAGCCGGTCTGGTCGCCACACATGTCAATAGACTCCCTGAACCTCAGAGAATCAGTAGGGAGAGCTGATATGACTCTTTAAGCCGGCAAACGAAAGAAATAGGAGAGGGCACCGTAACATCACCGGATCCTGGTAGTTAAACCCAGAAGAACCTAAAGAGATCAGGGTAGTGAACTTCCAGATGTGGAAGGGAAGTTCTAAACGATTACTTGTAGGGAGTTGATAGAGTGTTTGGTTGTCATTAGCGTGCAAGATGCAGTGAATGGTGGGTGATTGTTTGCCATTTTTGTGCCGAGGAGTGTTTATACTGAAGTATAAAGTTACAGTCGTAGGCTGGATTACCTACAGACATATGTGTTCTAGGACTGATAGGGTGATGGATTGATCATTGTTGTGTATCAAGGAACATTTATACTGATATATATATATATATATATATATATATATATATATAGATATATATATATATATATATATATATATATATATATATATATATATATATATATATATATATATATATATATATATATATGTTATTGCATTCATACGCTGATTTTCCTTGTACTTGTTTATAGATATATATATATTCTCTTGCTTTAAGTGCAACATTGTATTATAAGACTTGACTACTTGAGGAGGTTGGTAATATTAGGTGGTGAATCATGGTGAATCAGGAGATAGGATACCACTTGATAAGCGGATGATAGAGTTCTGATGGTGTCGGAGTGCAACCTGACTGAAATAGTATAGAGTGTAGGATTCATTATTATTATATGTGTCTATGTATTGTGTATGTGCTTTGTCCAGTAAATGTATTCAAATTTGCTGGTGCTTGCTCTTGTCCTAGTGAGACTTGAAAGAAAGAAAGAAAGAAAGAAAGAAAGAAAGAAAGAAGGAAGGAAAGAAAGAAAGGAAGAAAGGAAGGAAGGAAGGAGCGCAAGAGAGAGAGAGAGAGAGAGAGAGAGAGAGAGAGAGAGAGAGAGAGAGAGAGAGAGAGAGAGAAGAGAGAGAGAGAGAGAGAAAGAGAGAGAGAGAGAGAGAGAGAACGAACCAAGAACCACTGCTGTGGACAGGGTAAGACGGAAAACTAATAAGTCAAAGGGGATTGAGATCATATCACATAGGGAGAGTGTGGGGAGTCACAGCGGCTCGAGTGGGTGTGTGCACGTGACAACGAGGCTAAGTATTGGAGCCGCATCCCCTAAACGTGTGACGTTGAGCCCCTCTCCAAGAGCCAGAAGTGCCCAGTGTGATCTCCTTGTGAAGTATAAGCACTCTATCGAGGTGTGGGTTGGGTTGTCCAGAAAGAAGGATCATCAACGACGACACTACCACCAACCCACAATCTATAATAGAAACCAGAGCATGATGTTGCCTATGCTAAAATTACATTTCATTGTCAACTCATTACAACCCCTGCATTGGCCTAACCTGATTTTGATAAAGAGTGGGAGGTACACAGACACCAAATGCATAGCTATTGGCAGATGTTCAATACAACATGATAAAGAAAATCTCCACTATCCAAAGGCTTATTTCAATAGGAAGGTCAAGGGTGACCAGAGGTTAGTTATTCTGCCATGGATAGGGAGGCACTATTAGTTGTAGAGGCAGTTGAATATTTTGAACCATATCTATTCCAACGTCATTTTGTCATCTACACTGATCACAGGGCTCTAACACACATTTTTAAGAAAAGAACCAAATGCCCACGAATGCCACGCTGGTTCCATTAACAGTCTGCTCACTCACTCCAGGTACTTCACAAACCAAGAACGTCACATATAGTGCCAGACACCTTGAGCAAAAACATTGCTGCTATTAATGTAAATGTCAATATTGAAGGTATTTCTAGTGACAAGATGAGTGTTCCAGATGAACGAACCTAGGTGTAAAGAAATTATTTTGCATTTGAAAGGGGGGAAATATTCTTCCAAGAATCGTAAACTACCAGTACTGGACTTTGAATTATAGGAAGGAGTATTATGTATGTAGCCAGAAAGTTCGGGCAGTGTTCTAGCTAGTTATAGCAGATGAACTATGATCATCAGGGTTGAAACTGGCACACGCTTCTAAGATTGCACGTCACCCAGGTATTTATAAAACTCATATGAAGGTAAAGTCTTATTTTCCAAGTACGTTAAAGGAAATCATTAAATTTGTAAAGACATTCTCCAATTGTCACAGGAAAAAAGGTATCCTTAAGGTACAAACCCCACTACAGAATACCGGAAGCCTTTAGATCGAGTGGGAGCCGATTTCATTGATCTCCATGGTCATTCAGGCAATCTTTACATGTTGGTATTAGTGGATCATCTGCCCAGATTCACTACATTGATTTCATTATCTCAGAAGGATGATCATACTGTTGCAGATGCGTTCTTGCATAGGTTCGTAATTGTATTTGGGCCCCCTAAAGTTATAGTCTGACCGAGGTCAGGAATTCAATGGTAATATTTTATTTATGTCTGCTTTTTTTTTTTTAACACGAGAGAAAGCGAGGGGCTGTCTTGCTGCTGGTGGCGGACAGCTGGGTACCCCGTCCGGCCCATCACCTCCCTGCCTCCTTTCACATTACCACTAACGCCCTCGCATGCCACTTCTTTTCCGCTTCTCACGCCTTTCCTAACCAAACCTTAAAACATAATATACCCGGTCTCCTACGCATGTGTTGTCATGTGGGGGGATCGCTCCTGCTCTCAACATGCTGAACTATTACCCCACATATACTTTAACTTACTATACATGAACACCGGCTTAAAGCAGATTCAATTATGTTGAAATCATTCTATGGTTTAGATATGTTGATGAAATTTTGTGTACATGGCCTACAGATGTAAACACAGACGAATTTCTTGTTAAACTTAATGAACAAGTCACCTCTATAAAATTTACTATGGAGATTGAAATTGATAAATGTTTGCCATTCATAGATGTACTTATTCATACGGAAGATTTTTTACTCAAGTTTAGTGTCTAGGGGAAACCTTTGAATAATTTATCTTATGTTCATTATTTCTCAGGGCATAGACACAATGTGAAGAATAAGTTTTTCCTCTATGTATCTTAGGAGCTCTTTGGGTTTAGTCTAGAATTCTTAGATGAAGAGTTTAAGAATATTGATTCTATTGGTCTCAAGCTTTGTTATCCTCTGAGTTTTTTAGAAGTTTGCCATAATAAAGCACGTCGTACATATTGTACTAATATATGCAGTTCGCCCAAAGTTCGCAGAGAAAATTCACCCAAAGAATGTGCTATGTTTATCATATTTTTCTGGGTCTGAAAATATAGTCAAGGCTAAATATTTAAATATATATATATATATATATATATATATATATATATATATATATATATATATATATATATATATATATATATATATATATATATATATATGTCGTACCTAGTAGCCAGAACGCACTTCTCAGCCTACTATGCAAGGCCCGATTTGCTTAATAAGCCAAGTTTTCATGAATTAATGTTTTTTCGACTACCTAACCTACCTAACCTAACCTAACCTACCTTTTTCGGCTACCTAACCGAACCTAACCTATAAAGATAGGTTAGGTTAGGTTAGGTAGGGTTGGTTAGGTTCGGTCATATATCTACGTTAATTTTAACTCCAATAAAAAAAATTGACCTCATACATAATGAAATGGGTAGCTTTATCATTTCATAAGAAAAAAACTAGAGAAAATATAATATTTCAGGAAAACTTGGCTTATTAGGCAAATCGGGCCTTGCATAGTAGGCTGAGAAGTGCGTTCTGGCTACTAGGTACGACATATATATATATACATATATATATATATATATATATATATAGGGGGGGTACCACCTCTGGTGCAAATGTAGGGACCCATAGCCTCAGAGAAGAAAATAAAGAGTACTCAGAGAAGACCTTTTGGATCCTCACTGAACACTTTGATATTTTCTTCTCCTACCACCCCTATTCTTTTGTTAAGTGTGTATATTTATCTAACTTTATTTGAAAATGTCATTACACAAAAAAAGTTACAATATTGATTACATACAGGGTACAAGGCTGCTTGTCATAAGTTGAATAGCACCTCCAGCTCCTCAGATGGCGGGCACGAACCATGGATGCAGTGAGCATTTCCTCTCTGGATTGCCACACTAAGGCGCTGAAAAAGAAAACTGGCAGCTCTGGGGTCTCTAGTTGTTTCGATTAGCTTAGACCCCAACTCCTTTAAAAAGCTAGCAGCACTTTTACCCCAGGCACCAAGCGTCTCTGAGGCAATGGGGACAAAATTGTAGTGGTGCTCAAGGTCTCTGTATTTACGTGACTTGGCCGCTTCCCGGTGATTGGCAGCTCCTCCTGCTTGTGTAGCACTGAAGTCAACATAGGTATTGGCTAAAGTTGAAACGCAAGTGTAGTCCCACACCAACTGTCTACCATTCTTCCAGGGGTTCACCGTAATTCCGTCTGGGCGACCGACAGGCTCATCAGAGTTGCGGGACATTAGGTAACGGGGCTCTCTCTCTGCTGGACAACCGGCTGTGGTAAGGCTTCTCTTAATAATGTCATTAACCTCGCCGTGTCTTGCATGCCATCCTCCGGTCCTTTGGCAAAGAAGGCCATGCCGTCCATATCTGTCGGCCTCTGCCTCGCCGCAAATACACCTGTATTCGGTGTGGATTGGGGCAGCTAGGCGAAGAGCCACGGCAATTCGGAGGGCCTGCGGTGTGAGACGGGTGCCGGTTGCTGACATTGGGGTTGCTAATAGGAAATCACCTGCATGGGGAGCTGCTACAGCTCTAAGTCGGGCAGTGTCATGTGGTGTCGTCGCAGCTTCTAGCAAAGTTGCAGCTTCTTGGTCGGCAATGGGGCGATCCCAACTGGATTGCTTATGGGCTTCAGAAGGCGGTGGTTGGGGTGCTGGTCCTGCGAGAGAGACCCATTTGGTTGTGCAGTCTGTGAAGCTGGGATCATGCACCCCTGCCTGTTGAACTAGGTGCTCAGGTAGGATTTCCTTCACCAGGTTGTCAGACCCCACTGAAGAGGACAGGAATGCTGGTACAGCAATTTGTGTTGCTGTGCGCACGCCAAGGCCCCCGAGTCTGACAGGAAGGGAGGCCTGTTTCCACTGTGAGTCGCTGAGGGAAAGATTGAGGGCTTTTTCTAGTGTTGATTTCAGCAAGCTGTCATACTCTTCTAATTTAATATTGTTGAAAGATGGCGAACATCTTAGAAAGTAGGTCAGCCTGGGAAGGGACAAGCATCTGGTGATGAGGTAAAGTGCATCATGAGCATCGATGTCTTCAATCCTCTCGTTCATCCTCTTCAGGTCAGTGATCTTCTTACCAAGGACCCCGTCGATGGCATTCCTTCCAAGAGGAGCACCTAGGAGTGTGCTGTCCTCAGGGTTGGTTGTATGAATGTCAGGCAAAACAACCTTTATTTGCTCTATTATGTGCTGGTTGGTGGAGGTTATTTCGCACTTGGAAGGGTTCAGGGTGAGGCCTAGGCTTGCTCCTTGCTCCTGGATTATTCTTATGTCGTCCAAGAGTGAGGCTGGGGAGCCGGCTAGAGTACCATCATCCAAAAACCAAATGTTGAGCTCACTGGACAGGTTATCGGTGACTTCCTTGATAACTAGGCAGAACAGAAAAGGAGCAAGGGGGTCACCTTGTTGGACACCTTCTTGTGATTCAATTTCATGTTCCCCAAAAAGCAGGGTTAGATTCTTGCTGTAGCATGAGTTTACAAACGGGTAGAGGGAAGGAAAATATATATATATAATATATATAATAAAAAAATATATATATAATATAATATATATATATATATATAAATATATATATATATATATATATATATATATATATATATATATATATATATATATATATATACATATATATATATATATATATATATATATATATATATATATATATATATATATATATATATATATATATATATATATATATATATATAACACAGGGTGTAACACCCCTGCCAGAATAGTGAGCTGATGCCATGCTCAGCGCCACAACATCAGACATATACAATATATATATATATATATATATATATATATATATATATATATATATATATAAAAAGTTTGTGAGGGTACCACCTCTGGTGCCAATGTGGGGACCCATAGCCTCGGAGAAGAAAATAAAAAGTATTCAGTGGAGACCTTGTGGTTTCTCACTGAACACTAATATTATCTTCTCCTACCACCCCCATTCTTTTGTATGTACACATATATATTTACTTTATTTGAACTTTGTTACAAAAAAGGAGTTACATATGGGTTACAAAGATGGTTATCATAGGTTGTCAAGTTCCTCCAGCTCCTCAGATGGCGCGCAGGAACCCTGGATGCAGTGCGCATTTCCCCTCTGTATCGCCACACTGAGGGGCTGGAAAAGAAAGCTTGCAGCTCTTGGGTCCCTTGTTGCTTCAATGAGCCTAGAACCCAGTTCCTTCAAAAAAACTGGTAGCACTTTTACCCCAGGCGCCGAGTGTCTCAGAAGCAATGGGGACAAAATTGTAGTGGTGATCCAGTTCTCTATACTTACGGGATTTGGCTGCTTCCCTGTGGGTGGCAGCGCCACCTGGTTGTGCAACACTGAGGTTAATGTAGGCGTTAGCCAGGGTTGATACGCACGTGTAGTCCCATACCAACTGCTTGCCATTCTTCCAGGGGTTCACTGTGATACCATCCGGGCGACCAATAAGAGCATCAGAGTTACGGGGCGTTAGGTAACGGGGCTCTCTTTCAGCTGGGCATCCAGCTGTGGTGAGGCTCCTCTTGATGATGTCGTTAACTTCATTGTGCCTCGAGTGCCATCCCCCTGTGCTTTGGCAGAGTAGGCCATGGTGGCCGTACCTGTCAGCCACCACCTCGCCGCAAATACACCTATATCTGGTGTGGATTGGGGCAGCAAGGCGGAGGGTTACAGCAATTCGGAGGGCGTGTGGTGTGAGACGTGTGCCAGTTGCCGACATTGGGGTTGCTAACAGGAAATCCCCTGCATGTTGTGCTGCTACTGCTGTGAGGCGAGCAATGTCGTGTTGTGTTGTTGCAGCACCCAGGCACTCTGCAGCAACTTGGTCTACAATGGGGCCATCCCTGCTGGATTGCCTGTGGGCTTTTGGGGATGGTGGTTGAGGTGATTGGCCTGCACGCGAGGCCCACTCTGTGGCACAGCGTGTAAAATTGGGATCATGTACACCTGCCAGCTGATGTAAGTGGGCAGGTAGAATTTCCTTCACAGGGTCGTCGGATGCTGATAAGGAGGACAGGAAGGCTGGAACAGCGATTTGCGTTGCTGTTCGAACTCCGAGGCCCCCAAGTCTTACGGGAAGAGAGGCTTGTTTCCACTGTAGGTCATCGAGAGAGAGGTTAAGGGCTTTTTCTAGCATTGATTTCAGTAACCGGTCATACTCCCTTAGTTTTTGGCTACTGTAAGATGGTGAACACCTCAGAAAGTAGGTTAACCTGGGGAGGAACAGACATCTGGTGATGAGGTAGAGTGCATCATGAGCATCAATATCCTCAATCCTCCCATCCATCCTCTTAAGGTCGGCGATTTTCTTATCAAGGACATCATCGATGGCTTTCAACCCCAGGGGAGCTCCTAGGAGTGTGCTGTCTTCAGGTTTAGTTTTATGGATATTTGGCAGAAGACCCTCTATTCTCTCTACGATGCCCTGGTTGGGGCATGAATGTACAAAAGGGTAGAGGGAAGGGAAATGACTATGAACCGCACGGAGTACAGCATCCCTCCGCACCAAATTGAAGGCATTTTTGAAATCTAGCTTGATAAGGGCCTTTTCGTCTGTGATGTTGGCGATGAAGGCTCGAGCTGCATGGGCTGCCGCCTCACACCCTTGTGGAATGCCAAACCCGAGCTGTTTTGGCTTCAGCATGTTGGCCGCTGCATCACTAACTGTTCTTGCAGCTGCCTTTGTGACGAGACGCCGGAGAGAATTGCCCACAGCTATTGGCCTGATCCCTCCATCCTTTTTCTTTAGAGCACAGAGAGATGCTCCAAAAAAGATAGGTCTTATGGACGCTGGTATGTTGCCAGCTAGACATGTGTTGGTGAATCTGGTTAGTTCCACCAAGAGGTTCTTTGCAATGTCACCCAGTGCAGGGTTGATCATTTGCTTGAGGTGGTTGGGTTTTAGTCCTGTGAACCCACCTGCTGATCCTGTAGGGAAGGACATGGCTGCTTTATGGACCACAGATTCAGCCACCCAGAGAGGTTCTGCTCCGGTAGCCCCCACTTGTACAATGTCGTCCTCACGCGGAGCCCTGGGTGGGTGTTTCTCTCTTAGGGCTTGAGCTGTTGCGGCATCTCTGTCGGCAATTGAGTCCTCACTGGTGATGACTCGTATTGCGCCAATAGTGTTTCCTTCTTCTATTTTCTTGGTGACTGATGTTCTGATTTTTTATGTCTCGGATATGCCACTGTTGCTCTTCCTGCCGTGGGTGTTTCTCGCGCGAGTGGGAAGGCGCACCTGGTTGTCCTCCCTGGGAAAATCATTTATAGCTTTGATGACTGAGGCAGCTAAGGTTTTGTCTCTCCTTGCAGGGGTGGCTAGACATATGTTGCCAAACATTAGGAGGTTGTGCCATGCTTGGGTCGTTCCAGGAGAGTCGTTGACCTTTCTCAGGAGGGCAGATAATTTGGCTGCTGCATGGGGGCGGGCTGCTTTAGGGATGTGTTGCAAGGTTCTGGCCGATGTTGCTTTGATAGATTCTAATAAATTTTCTGTGGGAATGAAGGTCTGGGAGGTGTTTTGCCTTACGGGCGGTGTGGGCTGTTGATTGGTGTTCTCCCTGGGAGGGCGCTCAGAACCCAAACACCTGACTCCGTTGTTGGAATGAATGCGCACATTATCGTCCCTCAACTGGATATAGCATACCCTGTCACACGTCTGACATCTACCCCAGCAAACATTTTCACGTTTTTAAAACATTCTAAAAACAACATTTCATTGTTTTCAGCACGTTTATAATTACGTTTTAAAAATGTTTTTTGAGAATTTTTATATATGACCTTAGAACGTAAATAAATAACATTTAAAAAAACCTTTTTATAATATTTTAATTACCTACAAAAAAAACGTTTAGGGTAAATCAGGGTATAATAATTTTTTAAATTATATCTGAAATAGAAAGGGAGAGAAAGAAAGAAGACATATCTGAGAAAGAAATGGACATCCTATATATGTACGTGTAAATTACAAATAAATAGGGTACAAAAAGATAATTAAAATATTATATTTATTTAAGATTGAGTAATACAATAAAATATATGTAATAGCTCGAAATATAGACTATATCTATAACAGAATATAAAAGTAAAAATCTAAAAATCTATAAAAATTTATATATGCAATATGTGAACACAATAGATTTCGTGATCAAGCAGCCTGTGATTCATGTCATGCTGAGATCAGTCTGACGTTACAAGCAGTTATTGTTACTTAAAACTAAAACAAGTAAAATTTCCCGAGTATACATATAACATTATAGTTTTTCTATGACTAAAAATAAAAATCTATTAATCAAAAGTTTAGGACTAATTAACTAAAAATAAAAATCTAGAAGTGAATGTAAACACAGTCAAGTATAATATTCATGTAGAAAGAGAAAGAGAAGATTTCTTTCTTTCAGAGAAAGAAAGAGAAAAAGAAAGAGAAAGAAAACAAGAGAAAGAAAGAAAAAGAAAAAGAGAAAGAAAGAGAAAGAAAAAGAAAGATAGAAAGAAAAAAGAGAGAAAAAATATATATTATTCAAGAGAACTTGACAATTAAGCACCTTCAAACAATTCATGATCAAGCAGGCTGTGATTCATGTCATGCTGAGATCAGTCTGACGTCACAAGCAGTTATTGTTACTTAAAACTAAAACAAGTAAAATTTCCCGAGTATACACTATATACTATATAACACAACACTATAGTTTTTCTATGACTAAAAATACAAATTATAAATCATTTATTCAAATGTTAGCACCATGCAAGAAGAGAGGAGACAGAACAAAATTAAGGCAAGGGGAGAGAAGACAGAATAGAAACAACAGAGAGGGGAGAGAGAAATGAGAGAACATTGAAGAGAAGGGGAAGACAAAGACAAGATAAGAAAAAGATACAAGATAAAAACGACGCAAGTGAATTCCACAAATGTAAAAAGTAAAGGAAGAGAGAAGCTAGAAGAGACAGAAAACGAGAGGTGTTAGATGAGAGGAGGAAAGGAGAGATAAAAAGAGACAAGAAAAACAGGAGAGAAATGTAAAAGAAATTAAAAAAAAGGGACATTTGTGAGGAGAGAAAATAAAGAGACCAGAGAAGACCATATATCAAGAGTGTGAGGATAAACACTTAATTGTGAATTTTCTTAGTAGACATCCTCTGCCTCTTGTTGCCCCTCTTGTATACGAATCGTACTTGCAAGTTTTCCCTGAAAAGATATTAACAAAATTAATTAATATTTATTTGTTTATATAAATTACACACACACAAACTTATATATATATATATATATATATATATATATATATATATATATATATATATATATATATATATATATATATATATATATATATATATGAGGGAAGGGGATGTTCCCTCCATGCTGGATATTATATTTACCAGGAAAGAGGAGAGATTTATCATTCAGTACCTCCCTCCCTTGGGTAAAAGTGACCATGTCTTTTTGGGACTAAAGTATGCAATGCATTATAATCTGGAAGAAAATGAGCTTGAAGCAGTTGAAAAACCTGATTTGTGGAGAGGTCATAATGGGGAACTCAGATATTTCCTTAAGGAATTTGACAGAAACACTTGCTGTTAGGACATGAAAACATCTTCGGACATTAGGACATCTTCAGAAGGAGTGGATTTACAGGTCGAGAACTGGACATAAATAGGCAGGAGAGAATGGTGGAGTGAGGCGAGGTACAATACGTGGACACTGCAGAGGGCCTATTGGCCCATCCGATGCAGCAACCACACACAGGCCCAAACATAGATTGGGAGATGGCTTCTTCAATAATGAATTGTAAAAGTACCTATAACAGAAACATAATTGGATCTGCTTTGATACATATCACAAAAGAAAGTAAATTGAACATTAGCAGCGGTTTATATAACTTAGATCCATTTTTAATATATCAATTAAAGGGCGATTTAAGTAGGATCATTGGAACACATTTGTCTCACTAATTCATTGTAAATATTTACTATTTTTATGCTATGATTATCCATGTTTGGGCCTGTGTGTGGTTCCTGCATCGGAAAAATTCTTGTTTCAATTTTCCTCCGTGATCTGACACTGACTATCTATCTATCTATATATCTATCTATATATGTATATATATATATATATATATATATATATATATATATATATATATATATATATATATATATATATATATATATATATATATATATATATATGTCGTAACTAGTAGCCAGAACGCACTTCTCAGCCTAGATGTCTCAGGGTAATGGCTGAGAAGGCAGCAGCTCCTCCGCCACACGTCCGTCCCCTAGGCCTCTCCCTCTCCCTATATGTATATATATATATATATATATATATATATATATATATATATATATATATATATATATATATATTTATATATATATATATATATATATATATATATATATATATATATATATATATATATATATATATATATATATATATATATATATGCGAACAAGCCTGAATGGTCCCCAGGACTATATGCGAATGAATGAATGACCATCCGTGATGGTCAAGTGGATTAAGGCGCCCTGTAGTTACCAGTTGCGTTGCTTCTGGGAGTATGGGTTCGAGTCACTTCTGGGGTGTGAGTTTTCATTCATATATATATATATATATATATATATATATATATATATATATATATATATATATATATATATATATATATATATATATATGAATATATATATATATATATATATATATATATATATATATATATATATATATATATATATTATTAAATATGACCGAAAAAGTAAGATTAATAATTCTAACACGAATTTTCTCAATCTTTCGTACATTACGCTTCACTGTTGGAGGTAAATCAAAAATTAATTCTCCAAAATTCATTTTTATTTCTAGTCTGACGCGATACGGGCGCGTTTCGTAAAACTTATTACATTTTCAAAGACTTTAGTTCACAAATACACAACTGAATAGAACTTACGTATCTCCGAGTTTATATCTACATTTGAGTGAGGTGGGAGGGGTGATGTGGCATTAACACAAGACAGAACAAGAGGGGATATTAATAGGGTATTAAAAGTATCAACACAAGACAGAACACAAACAATGGGTATTGAATAGAAGTGTTTGTAGAAAGCCTATTGGTCCATATTTCTTGATGCTTCTATATTGGAGCGGAGTCTTGAGGTGGGTAGAATATAGTTGTGCAATAATTGGCTGTTGATTGCTGGTGTTGACTTCTTGATGTGTAGTGCCTCGCAAACGTCAAGCCGCCTGCTATCGCTGTATCTATCGATGATTTCTGTGTTGTTTACTAGGATTTCTCTGGCGATGGTTTGGTTGTGGGAAGAGATTATATGTTCCTTAATGGAGCCCTGTTGCTTATGCATCGTTAAACGCCTAGAAAGAGATGTTGTTGTCTTGCCTATATACTGGGTTTTTTGGAGCTTACAGTCCCCAAGCGGGCATTTGAAGGCATAGACGACGTTAGTCTCTTTTAAAGCGTTCTGTTTTGTGTCTGGAGAGTTTCTCATGAGTAGGCTGGCCGTTTTTCTGGTTTTATAGTAAATCGTCAGTTGTATCCTCTGATTTTTATCTGTAGGGATAACGTTTCTATTAACAATATCTTTCAGGACCCTTTCCTCCGTTTTATGAGCTGTGGAAAAGAAGTTCCTGTAAAATAGTCTAATAGGGGGTATAGGTGTTGTGTTAATTGTCTCTTCAGAGGTTGCATGGCTTTTCACTTTCCTTCTTATGATGTCTTCGACGAAACCATTGGAGAAGCCGTTATTGACTAGGACCTGCCTTACCCTACAGAGTTCTTCGTCGACTTGCTTCCATTCTGAGCTGTGGCTGAGAGCACGGTCGACATATGCGTTAACAACACTCCTCTTGTACCTGTCGGGGCAGTCGCTGTTGGCATTTAGGCACATTCCTATGTTTGTTTCCTTAGTGTAGACTGCAGTGTGGAAACCTCCGCCCTTTTCCATGACTGTTACATCTAGAAAGGGCAGCTTCCCATCCTTTTCCATCTCGTAAGTGGCATGCAGCACGGAACTCTGCTCAAATGCCTCCTTCAGCTCCTGCGGATGTCTGACATCAGGTACCTGTGTAAAAATGTCGTCAACATACCTGCAGTATATGGCCGGTTTCATGTTCATGTCGACTAAGACTTTTTGCTCGATGGTACCCATATAGAAGTTTGCAAACAGGACACCTAGGGGAGAACCCATGGCGACCCCATCTACTTGCTTATACATGTGCCCATCCGGGCTCAAGAAGGGTGCCTCTTTAGTACAAGCTTGGAGTAATTTCCTCAGAATATTTTCTGGTATGTCAAGAGGAGTACAGGCTGGATCACGATACACTCTGTCGGCTATCATTCCGATTGTCTCGTCCACAGGTACGTTGGTAAACAGCGATTCTACGTCCAACGAGGCTCTTATCCCTGTGGCCCGTGTGCCCCGCAGTAAGTCAACAAATTCCTTTGGAGACTTCAGGCTGAAGGCGCAAGGAACATAAGGAGTCAGCAGGCCGTTGAGTCGCTTCGCCAGTCTGTACGTGGGTGTGGGTATCTGGCTAATGATTGGCCGAAGTGGGTTTCCAGGCTTGTGCGTCTTGACATTTCCATACGCATATCCAGGTTTATATTCCCCAATGATCTTTGGCAGGTGGAGTCCGGATTTCTTGGCGTTCACAGTTTCGATCAGTTTGTTGACCTTTGCTTTTAATTCGGCTGTAGTGTCCTTCGTTACCCTTTGGAACTTAGTTTGGTCAGAGAGTATGATGTTCATTTTCGCCAGATATTCGTCTTTTTTAAGAATGACATATATTGGCGACTTGTCACCTCTCCTGACAACTATCTCCTTGTTCTCACGAAGGCTTTTAGCTGCCGCTTTGAGCTCGGGGGACAGTATGGTGCTTCTGTAGTTGCCTCGATTCTTTCCTCCTTCTGCAATAAGTTCTGCTTGTAAGGTATCTTTGGTAGTGACCTTCTTTTGTGTCTCGAGGTCGAATATGTCGTCCAACAGAATTTCCAACTCTACTTTCCGGGCCATCTCACTCGGTCTGGACATAACATGACAGTTTATGCCCTCTCTGACCAAACTAAGTTCCAAAGGGTAACGAAGTACACTACAGCCGAATTAAAAGCAAAGGTCAACAAACTGATCGAAACTGTGAACGCCAAGAAATCCGGACTCCACCTGCCAAAGATCATTGGGGAATATAAACCTGGATATGCGTATGGAAATGTCAAGACGCACAAGCCTGGAAACCCACTTCGGCCAATCATTAGCCAGATACCCACACCCACGTACAGACTGGCGAAGCGACTCAACGGCCTGCTGACTCCTTATGTTCCTTGCGCCTTCAGCCTGAAGTCTCCAAAGGAATTTGTTGAATTACTGCGGGGCACACGGGCCACAGGGATAAGAGCCTCGTTGGACGTAGAATCGCTGTTTACCAACGTACCTGTGGACGAGACAATCGGAATGATAGCCGACAGAGTGTATCGTGATCCAGCCTGTACTCCTCTTGACATACCAGAAAATATTCTGAGGAAATTACTCCAAGCTTGTACTAAAGAGGCACCCTTCTTGAGCCCGGATGGGCACATGTATAAGCAAGTAGATGGGGTCGCCATGGGTTCTCCCCTAGGTGTCCTGTTTGCAAACTTCTATATGGGTACCATCGAGCAAAAAGTCTTAGTCGACATGAACTTGAAACCGGCCATATACTGCAGGTATGTTGACGACATTTTTACACAGGTACCTGATGTCAGACATCTGCAGGAGCTGAAGGAGGCATTTGAGCAGAGTTCCGTGCTGCATTTCACTTACGAGATGGAAAAGGATGGGAAGCTGCCCTTTCTAGATGTAACAGTCATGGAAAAGGGCGGAGGTTTCCACACTGCAGTCTACACTAAGGAAACAAACATAGGAATGTGCCTAAATGCCAACAGCGACTGCCCCGACAGGTACAAGAGGAGTGTTGTTAACGCATATGTCGACCGTGCTCTCAGCCACAGCTCAGAATGGAAGCAAGTCGACGAAGAACTCTGTAGGGTAAGGCAGGTCCTAGTCAATAACGGCTTCTCCAATGGTTTCGTCGAAGACATCATAAGAAGGAAAGTGAAAAGCCATGCAACCTCTGAAGAGACAACTAACACAACACCTATACCCCCTATTAGACTATTTTACAGGAACTTCTTTTCCACAGCTCATAAAACGGAGGAAAGGGTCCTGAAAGATATTGTTAATAGAAACGTTATCCCTACAGATAAAAATCAGAGGATACAACTGACGATTTACTATAAAACCAGAAAAACGGCCAGCCTACTCATGAGAAACTCTCCAGACACAAAACAGAACGCTTTAAAAGAGACTAACGTCGTCTATGCCTTCAAATGCCCGCTTGGGGACTGTAAGCTCCAAAAAACCCAGTATATAGGCAAGACAACAACATCTCTTTCTAGGCGTTTAACGATGCATAAGCAACAGGGCTCCATTAAGGAACATATAATCTCTTCCCACAACCAAACCATCGCCAGAGAAATCCTAGTAAACAACACAGAAATCATCGATAGATACAGCGATAGCAGGCGGCTTGACGTTTGCGAGGCACTACACATCAAGAAGTCAACACCAGCAATCAACAGCCAATTATTGCACAACTATATTCTACCCACCTCAAGACTCCGCTCCAATATAGAAGCATCAAGAAATATGGACCAATAGGCTTTCTACAAACACTTCTATTCAATACCCATTGTTTCGTGTTCTGTCTTGTGTTGATGAAATTAATACCCTATTAATGCCACCTCTTGTTCTGTCTTGTGTTGATGAAATTAATACCCTATTAATGCCACCTCACCCCATCCACCTCACTCAAATGTAGATATAAAACCGGAGATGCGTAAGTTCTATTCAGTTGTGTATTTGTAAACTAAAGTCTTTGAAAATGTAATAAGTTTTACGAAATGCGCTCGTGTCGCGTCAGACTAGAAATAAAAATGAATTTTGGAGAATTGATTTTTGATTTACCTCCAACAGTGAAAAGAAATGTACGAAAGATTGAGAAAATTCGTGTTAGAATTATTAATCTTACTTTTTCGGTCATATTTAATAATATATGTCTACAGGAAAGACTGCTACCAAAATATACTAATATATATATATATATATATATATATATATATATATATATATATATATATATATATATATATATATATATATATATTTATATATATATATATATATATTTATATATATATATATATATATATATATATATATATATTTATATTTATATTTATATAGATTATATTGTTATACCTTAGGGCGGAGGTGTAAGACCGCCATAACCGACCTCCCATCTTCAAAACTAACCATTCGTCCAAACTGATCTGTTATTTTAATACTTACTTTCTCCAACGTGTTAGTATTTAATGTCTTGTACACTAGGGGATGAGCTCCTCTAGAATATGAGTCATGATAATTGATTGCATCTAAGATATTTACAACTTGCCCCCCCCGTATCGATCCGGCTCGATGACGTCACTATAAATGAGTAAATAGTCACAACCTCCGTCATTGTCTGGGGGGAATGAGGCCACGACCTTGGAGGCTGTTGTAATGTCATCTGTTTTTGCCTGATAAATGGTGTATTTGCGACTGCTGTCAAAACCAAATACATTAGCTATTCTGTGTTTAAATTGAAGGCTAAGAGAATATAACAAACCTTTACCTTCATTGTTAAGAGTGGAGGCTAGTAATACTCGCTCTAAGGATTGATCATAGGTGAGGATTGGTTCTCTTTCTGAGAAGTATATTTTGAAATCACTGCGGAAACTAAGTTTCATGTCCGTGATTATTTGTCGGCTAAGCTCACCCGCGATGAATGTGATGTTTCTGGATAATATGTTGGTTTTGGGGAGGAAGGTGTAAATGAGATGTTCTGGGCTTTTAGAAAGAGTTCCTCGTTTAAAAGTAGCATAGACGTCTATGCCAGACTCACCCTCATCCTTGATGATAGCGTTAATTCGTCTGGGTAGGAGTATGTTGACTAAGGCCACTTCATGTTTAGTGGAAGGGTTTAAATGTAGAGTGGGGATGGTGTTTGTAAATGCTGAACTTGTGTTGTTGTATATATATCTTCTTGGTCGAGGCTAGTAAGGTATATGTAGTGTTCCTCCTCCATTGTTCAGTTATGTACTGATTGGGGTGGGAATAAAACATCATTACTTATATTTTATTTTATTAATCTACTAAGGAAATATTACTTTTTAAAAGAACTACAACAGGGGGATTATTCCCCATAACAAATTACATATAAAGAGCAGCAGCTGTTGGTGCTGCTGTCGCCCGCTGCTGCCGCTGCCGCCGCTGCTGGAGCTGTTGGTACCACTGACACCGCTGCCACCGTTGATGGTACTGCTGCTGCTGCTGCCACCGCTGGAGCCGTTGTAGTTGGTGGTACTGCTGCCGCTACCGTCACCGCTGCTGGAGCTGTGGTTACCGCTGACACCGCTGCCAGCGATGATGGTACTGTTGCTGCCGCTGCCACCGCTGGAACCGCTGTAGTTGGTGGTACTGCTGCCGTTACCGCCTCCGCTACTGGAGCTGTGGTTACCGCTGACACCGCTTGCCAGCGTTGATAGTACTGCTGCTGCTGCTGCTGCTGCAGCCGCTGTAGTTGGTGGTACTGCTGCCGCTGCCGCCACTGGAGCTGTTGGTACCGCTGACACCACTGCCACTGTCGTTGGTGGTGCTGCTGCTGCTACCACCACCGAAACTGCTGTAGATGGTGGTACTGCTGCTGTCGTCGCTGCTGCTGCTGTTACTGACGGTGGTGGTGCTGCCACCTCTTCTTTGTGGGGGGATGGTTACAGCTTTCGTTGTTTTTTCGGTGAGGAGGATAACAGGAATATTTCCTGTGACTCTCCATCGAGGATGGTGTCAATACGATGATTTGAGTGGGGGTCGAAGTCAATAGTGGTTTCGATCCGTCGTTTGGCTGTAGCAGATGTTGAGGGTGGGGGTGGAGCGGCGCTGGAGGTGGATGAGTACTCTTGTAGGTGTCTCTTCTTCCTGGGGGTAGCTGGTGGTGCTGGTGGTGTAGAACGAGAAGAGCTTCCTGGGGTGGTGGCACCCTCCCCCACCACTGCATCTAGGGTGATAGTTTTACTATCACCCTCTCCTCTGGGATCATCATTCGGGAGGGGTACCATTGATGGGGTAACAGTAGAGGGACGTTTGAGGATTACCAGCTCCTTGTTATGCTTGGCTAACTCTCCATTGAGAGAAATGAGCATGGGTCCGACGTCCTTGTGCCAGTTGTCCATGCCACCACGGGAGGCCCCCAGTCCATGGGGTACCACAAACCGAAACATGGTTGGGGTTCTTACCATAAGATTGCCAACCTTTGTTAGGGCGGTTTTGAGCCAAAACAATCTGTTTTTGGCAGTATCCAGGGTGACATTGGTGATGTAGTGGATGTCGGCGGAAGACTGCACTTGCTCCTGAGCTATAGGGTTGGACTCGAAGGGGTGCTCCTGCACCGAAAGCAGAAATTAGCCCCAATATGGTGGGGCGGAAGAATAACACTGGCTCTTCGACAATGTCTTGTCCGTCGGAGGGCAGGGGAGCTATCTTCACTTCAATGTCCCCTGGGGTAGACCGGTAACGTATTGTGGCCCTGTTGACATTAGTCAGTCCTTCACGTTCCACACGGGCATAGTTGTAACATTTCCATATTACACTTGCCAGCCCATAGGGACGCACAACGGCGGCTGGGAGGTCGTACACTATTACATCTCCAACCCCAAAGGCGTGGGTGTCGGTGATGTCGTTGTCTATTGACTTAATGGATGATAAAGCCATGGCGGAGGGGCGGTTGAGAGGAGCGTGTCGACGACAACTATAGTGACCAGGAGTGACGGAGGGGGCCTTTAAATACACCTGTGTCCCCACCTGGAGGGAGAGGAATATAGGGGTGTGGGGTAGAGGCCGCCTTCCTCACCTTAAAAGTCCATACACACTCCGTCCAGTCTCGAAGGCTGTAATCTGGTCTCGATGTTGGAAGGTTAATTTTTCCATTTGCCATATCTCCGTCTGGATTTCCTGGGATGAATATTCTTCATAGCGTTTCACCGTTTCTCCAAATGACTTAAAAAACCGTTCTGGAGGTGCACTCAACACAAGACGGTCATAACAATCCCACAATGCATATATCAATCTACATTTGTGTTCGACATACTTGTAGTACTGCTGAGTAGCAACCAACTTCTTTAATAAGGGAGATTTGTCTTCTGCAGGTGTAGCTGGGGGAGGAGTGGGTCTAGAAGCTTGCTCCATGGTGGATATTGTTGGGGTTTCACCTTCTATTCTTACTCTGGGGTGAGCAATAGTTATGCTCAAGGTCACTCACCGTAGCCCTGCGGGTCTTCACTCGATCCTCACGGCGCCACTGCACGCCAGGAGAGTCTCCCAGTCAATCTCAACGGCCTCTGATTAAGAAAGAGTGGGAACACGACTCGTTCACTAGACTGTCATGTGCCCTCCCCAACAATCGGGCTCTATGGTTAACCACAAGGTCGCCAACTGGTGTTTTAGGTGGCCAGTAACACCTCAGTGGACTGGTGGAATTAGTGGTAGCCTTGGCAAGGTCACACTCAAAAGATCAGGAATCAGGCAGGTATGTGCTCTTATCACTCTATGCTTTCAGTATAATATAGCCACAAGATCAATGGAGGGAATGATATAAACACAATGGTAATTTTGTATTTTACTTAAAATGTATGAAAGATGTCACAAGGCCAAACAATAATAAATAAATCAACTGATCCTGGCAGCGGCCGGTAGTTCCTACGAATAGTATGCACTCACTAAGTGGCAACACCTCCCCTCCTCATCAAGTGTCAAGAACAGCTGATCGCCTGGCCCCCGCGTGAAAGATTATTGCTTGTTTTCTGGATTCACGCGCGCTGTTTCTTTAAATCCTCCAATATTACTAGAAACTCGCACACTCGATATTGGCACAAATAGCACGTATTTCTTAGTTACACTGTACTCAGGCTCAAACAGTCTTTTCTACAATCAATGCTACTATGACTCAATGTAATGGTTTTCACTGCCCTTCATTCAATGACATATTATAAAATATTAACACTGGAGTTTTCAGTACTTTCTCTCGTGGGCGATAACGCAATAATTCACTGTACTCACAAATGATTAGTCACTGCATGAACATAAGACATATATAGTGTATACCAATCAAACATCAATACATGGAAAATAAATAGTCTCTGGGCACGTAGCCGAACCTCCAAATACTGGCATAATATTATATATAATTTATCACTATTATGTTCACATCAAAATCTCTAGAAAGATACACACAACACTAAATTTATCACTTGTTCCTGGTGCCTGTATACACCAATAATCAACATAAGTATTATAAGTACTCTTGACAGTACTACACGGCAAACTGGTGCCTCACTGTGACATTGGTGAGACTTGCTCACGACATATAAAATCCTCAGGCTAGATAATATAGCCGAATAACATAGCTAACTAAAGGGAAATGGGGAGGGAACTAGAAACACCTACTTCAACCTATCCTCCGATGAGAGTCGAGATGTAGCTCCTGGTCCTCGTGTCGGGAACGCCCCCACACGACACGTCGTCGTGTCCTACCAGAGCCTCTCGTCGTCCCACCGTTTAGCGCGTCGTCTCCGTGCCCTCTTCACTGCAGGTCCGTCCTCCTTCTTGACTTCTTGAAGGGTTGGAGTCGGTCTCCTGGCCGTCGTCTTCTCCCATCAACGGCTGCCGCCTACGTCTCAGCTACAGTCGTCCGGATTCCCCAAATAGTCCTCTCCTTCCTCAGCTACCCAGTGGCTCTGTCAGCCACTACGCCGTCACGAACTGGTGAACTGCCACAGACGTCACATACGTCACTGCATGGCTTCACTGCTTCTTGCACAGTACCTGACTGGAGCACTTGTTGCTCAAATAACCGTCAATTCCCTCTCTGGTTCAACACATGAACTAGGGAAGACCTCTCAGAGTACTGGCAGACTTCAGGTGACGCATAAATCCACGGGAGCGGGAAACAACTGTCAAACTGACAGGACCAATCGTCGCACGTCCGACCTCTTTGACGTGTCGTGTCTGACTGCTGGCGCCAGCTCGGCGCGCTGGCCGGACCCCCTTCCTTCGTGACGTCACTTTCGCCACGGGAGGTTTTCATTGGCTCCCGGTGCCACATTGCTGTCGGTGACCAATCCGGTGCCATTGACGTCACACGGTTTTGGCGGGAAATCAGGGAGGCAAGCGACATCTTGGCTCCCTAAAGGGCCTATACCACAGGCCAAAATATTACTATTTCACAAATTTCTCGGCTCTCCGAGAACACTTCACTCTCTCCCATATATCAAATTGTAGCCTGCAACGTAGAGAACGCTTGGGAAAAGTAGACATGACTCTTACTGCAGGCGAGGGAGAAATATAAGGGGGGGAACACCGTCACAATATGCAAATGAATATGGTGGTCTTTAAGATGACCTTCATATAGGTCTTCAATACGGCTCCCAATGGGGTCTCCTATGGATGCCCCTCCCCCCTTTTAACTGTGATCTGGCGCGATAATTACGTATGAGGGTTGGGTCTATGCCAGCCATCCTCAGTAAAACCCTTACATCCTCCTTGTCAGTTGCCCTAAATTGTCCCTTAGTAAAGGCTAGAGTTTTAATTATATCTAAAATATTTAAATTTTGTACAGGCTTTAATAAATTTCCGCGACTATCCCACATCACCTGTTGGCTGTTTTGCCCAAACATGTTCAATAATGCTTTGACATGTGGAATTTCCTCAATTTTAAAATTCACATTTATTAAGTTGTTCAGACTTGGATTTTGGGGCGTGATGGTGGCTTTATGAGGAGTGTGCCCAGCAACAATTAGTTGCATTTCGGGTGGAAGGATGGAATGTCCCCTTTTTTTTATTTTTTTTTTTTGTTAAAAGGCGATGGTCGCGCCGGGCGGGCCGCGTTTTTTTTTTTTAAAGGGCGACGGTCGGCGGGGGCCCCAATGTCATTTAATGGATGTGTGACCAGCCCCGCTTGTCTGGA
>NC_091161.1:23330372-23415372 GCF_040958095.1 Procambarus clarkii | reverse complement strand
GAAACTGCTGTTAACAGTTCCGGCCTAGACCTGTGGGGGAGTGAAGGAAGACTCAGGCTTACCTATAACCATAACCCCCCTGAGTCTTGCCTGCCAGACAAAAAAAAAGGTTGCGGGAACTCCTTTCCCGCCTGTCTTCTCTATCTTCCTCTTAGCAAGGTCGCCAGCTGGGTTATTATATCTGCACCCAGCGATGCAGTTCAGTGGGTGTATTATATATTGTTGGTAGCCAAAAATGTATGCTCATAGAGAAATATCATAAATGGAGGCGCACTCAAACACAGTAATAAAATGTGTGGATTTACTGACGCAAATTACATGAACACACACACACAATCACAAGTAATACATGAATATGGAATATGGATAATGAGTCTGGAGATCGTCAGCCTCTTCTTCCACGACCTCCAACACTCCTTCAAATGGGCAGGAAGACCGGAGTCTCACACTCTCACAGGAGGGCCTCTTCACCACGTCGGCACCTCTTCTTCACTGTCCTGCCATCCATACACACTGTCCTCTCTGACAGTCCTGGACACAAGCTGCCTTGCAGCCTACTCTACATTTAAAGTAATAAAGTCTTGCTGCCACATACACGAGTAAATATTGTGGCCTAACTAGCCTACTCATACAAGGGGTAATGGGAGGGAAAAATGATCTACCTTACACTCCTGGCTCACGACGCCTGTCCCTCGATGGTGTGAGGTTCCCACGCTTCCTTGGGTCGATCCTCGACGATCCAGGACGTTCTACAGGCCCTCAGGTGTCGTGAAGCCTTCGCGTCGTCGCCGTTCCAATCCCTGAGATTCAGCTGCCCCAATCCTGGTTCATCGATGGGCGCTGAGCTAATCACTATTTTTCCCCACACTCGCCTCTCCCACAGGGCGTCGCTCCTTGTCCTAGGCACGGTGTCGTCCTTCAAAGATTCTCAGTGGATGTGACCCCAGTCACAGCTAGGCTTGCTCGCCCACCTTCCAGACCTCAACGTCCAGCCAGCGGCGCCGCCCAGCGTCGTCGCCGACTATTTTCCAAGTTTGGCACTTCTCTGCTCACTGAACTTGGTTCCTCTTTGGCTTCCCAGAAGCGCAGGGTCTCCAATAACTATGATGGCTGCGACAGCCAGCTCAATCCACTGAACAAGGCTTGCAGAGCCTCCAATCCCTGAGAGCAGACCGAGGCGCGTCCTGTCGCTTCCACGGTCAGTACAACTCTGACGTTGGCGCCGCCCGGGGCACTCGGTGACGTCATGGCGGGCCCTGATTTGTCGCCCGCGACCTACGTCGGCCAATCCGCGATCGGCTTGTCTCCCTTCCAAAAGGTCATATCGGCCGTAGGGGATACTGTTTCATTTTATAACAGGGCGCCAATTTTCCTTTATTTACAACTTATAATATAACCTCCTTCCATTAAATGGCAGCCGGTCTGGTCGCCACATATATCATTAGACTCCCTGAACCTCAGAGAATCAGTAGGGAGAGCTGATATGACTCTTTAAGCCGGCAAACGAAAGAAATAGGAGAGGGCACCGTAACATACCCCTCCCCTTAAAATAAGAGTCATATCGGAAGAGCAGCACTCAAGAGGGCAATCTATACTCTTGCTCCCTCCGTTCCTGAAGTGTCACTCCTCCAGTTGGTGACGTGGCTCATACCACCTTGCCAGTCACTTGCCTCATTGTATCTCCACCTCGCATAGGACCGGGTGTGATGGGTGTTCCCTGAACACCTACAAGAAATCCTCTCTCCGCGGCTACGAGTGTACTCCCACGGCTCGTTACCACTGTAAGATTCAGTGCACGCAGCGCCTCCACCGCGCCGTGCACTCCGAGGTAGTCTTGCATTTCCACTGCGTCCTACAGGTACTCCATGTTTCCTCTCATGATCTCCTCTTCGCCAATCTTCTCTCTTCTCGGTTCCTCTTCTCCCATAGGTGCGTTGTCTCCTCACAGTGGCACTTGTAACCTGTACTCCATCCAGCAGCTTCCTCTCTTCCACACTAGGCTTTTGCGATGGCCCAATGCCCCTCTGGTTAGGCTGGCGCCTACCCTGGGTGTACCTATTCCCTGCTTTCTTCATATTGCCTTTCCTATACCACTCGCTCCTTCGTTCCCGACGAACATCTTCACTCCTCCATGAGATTCTCTTCCCTGCAGACGTCTTCTCCGGTTCGTGGTTGGGCTCATCCACCTCCCTGTGGCTCACCTCACTACGGTGGTTCATCTTGCACCTACCACTATTCATCTGGCCGGCATAGGGTCCCTTGCGTCGTGGCTCCTCCACTCTGCCCCTCACTGCCATTCGCTCATCCACTGAGCTTACTTTATTCACGTTTCTGTATGGAGGGAGTGCGGTCTGCAGCCTCCTCACCGCCCCAGGCGTTTGTACAGCTGCTCCTCGCCACTCCTCCACACGCATCATCAGGCTTAGTCGGAGGTCCCCGTCGGGGTTTTCCACAACCTCCGACGACCTCTCTGCACTCTCGCCCTCGTTGTCGTCGTCTCTGGCGACGTTTTCCCTGGCGAAGTCGGCTTCCTCACCACCATCTGGAACGACCGATACCTCACCTGGCAGGGTTGTACTGCTGCTTGCAACATAGGCACTCCTGGCCCAATCGGGTTGTATCCTGCCTCCTCCGAGGTCATTACCCAACACCATCTGTACATGCTTGAGGGGTAACTTAGGGGCTACAGCTACTATAGCTTTCTCGGCTCCGCAGTCGGCAATCAGCTGTACTTCGTGAAGTGGCAACCTGTATTCCTCTCCCACACTGCGTATCCTCACCACTCCCACAGGTGAATCATTAAATTCCTTGGGGAGAATATTCCTGGTCACCATACTTATGTCAGCACCCGTATCTCGAAGCACGGCAACCTCCACTGGGTCTGACTTTCCAAACTTCACGTTGGCCCCGAAAACGAAGGGATGTTCACCCAACTTCATTTCCCAACCATTCACGTTGGGTCCACTATAATATGGGGTGTGAACAAACACTCTCTCCTCTTCCAACATTAATCCTACATTCCTTTGGTGCTCCTCACACTCGCGGGCATAATGTCCTCTCACACCACAGTTGTAGCATCGGCTGCCTCCCCTGGGCGGCCACTCGCCAGTCACTCTGGCGGTACCACTTGCAGACGTCCCCTGTGTCCTCCTTGGACTCCTTGTCGTCGTATCCGGGACTGCAGCACTTGCTCCCGAGTTAGGTCCACTGCTCACAGCTTGGGGCTTCCTCCCCGCGTCTCTTGAGCTCTTGAACCACGTTACTTCATCGGGCACACTGCTCTTGGGAGAGTCCCCATCCATCCTCGCTCCTCCTGAACTCCTAAGGTTCCCTCCCGACCTGGGGTAAGGCGAGTGTCTGGGCGGCCCCTCCCTCCTGATATGTAGTGCCTCCTCCAGCATGTCGGCTCGATCCGCTGCAGCCTTCAGGTCCTTAATACCTGCTTCTCTCACCCTTACTCGCAACTCAGGATGGAGCACTGACATAAACTTCTCCATCACTATCAGTCGTTTGATATCATCCACCGACTCCGCTTCCTCCGCCTTCAACCATCGTAGGAATTTCCGTTCCATATCCCTGGCGGTCTCGGCGTAAGTCTTTCCCGACGCTCTTGTACACTCTCTGAACCGCTTCCGGTACATCTCCGGAGTCAGCCGGAATGAGTGGAGAACCGCATTCTTAATCGCGTCATAATTAGTACACTCCTCTAGGTCCAGCATGTTATAGGCTTCCCGGGCCTCACCAGTCAACCTGCCCTGGACCAGAGCAGCCCAATCATCTTCCGGCCACTCCTTCAGAGTCGCTATCCGTTCAAAGTGTTCGAAGAACGCCTCAGCTTCTTGTGGTTCGAACGTAGGTAAGTCACGTTCCCTTACCTTGAGGTCATCCCGCCGTGCAGGTAGTGAGGGCAGACCACGTTCAACGCGACGCAATTCGACTTCTTTCTTTGCCTTTATCTCCTCCAGTCGCAGTTGTCTCTCTCCTTCTTCTCGCTGCTGCCGAGCTTCTCGCTCCTCTCGCTGCAGCTGCAGCCGTGCTTCTCGCTCACCTCGCTGCAGCTCAGCTGCACGTTCCTCTCGCTGCAGCTCAGCTGCACGTTCCTCTCGCTGCATTTGCGCTTCTCTTTCCTCTCGTCGCAGCTGGGCTTCCAGTTGCATCTTCATTATTTCCAGTTGCAGGCTCCTCTTACTACAGCTGGACCTTCCACTGCTCCCATGTTCACTGTGAATTCTCTCCACACTGGTAGGCGCTTGGGGTGGCCCTAGTCGGGACGGTTCACCTTGCGACGGCTCTCCTCGGGACGGCTCCTCTTGAGATGGCTCCTCTCCCGTCGCTTCCTCTCGAGCTGTGAGCTGTGCCATGATCTCTATCCTTCGCTCCGCTACCTTAGTCGTCCTCAACCTGATCCCAAAGTGGTTTGCCACTTGTTGGAGCTGGGCCTTGGTACACTCTTCCAAAATTCTCTCGTCCCTTGTGTCAATAAATTTCTTTACTTTGTCTTCCTCCATCTCTATATCATTGAGCATACACGACAGCACAGACAAGTTAGTAGGCACTAATTTCACCGTTTCAGTCCCTTAGCTGGTTGAGTAACAGTACCACCGAATTCACTGGCCACACTGTATTAGTACCCTGGCAACACTTGTCTTGCAATTTGGTCCACACTGTAGCTTGATCCACGCTTCCTGGCGAAGTTCCCAGTTCTTGGCTACTGGGGTTCGAATCCTGGCGAGGTCGCCACTTCTCTTGTCACGTGGGGGTGGGCGGTCCGGGGCTCTGCTAACACTCGGCCACTAGGGGCTCAAAGGCCCAAATACTCAGCCCCTCCGACTCCCTGGATTCACCGGAGTCTCCTTGGTCACACAAGAGAGGACCAACAATGCCCACCTCCGCAGGTCTTTGCTTCCCCCACAAAGGGGTGCCACTGATTCACCCTGGAAGCCCTTCAGTCAAACACGGGGAAACTGCTGTTAACAGTTCCGGCCTAGACCCGTGGGGGAGTGAAGGAAGACTCAGGCTTACCTATAACCATAACCCCCCTGAGTCTTGCCTGCCAGACAAAAAAAAAGGTTGCGGGAACTCCTTTCCCGCCTGTCTTCTCTATCTTCCTCTTAGCAAGGTCGCCAGCTGGGTTATTATATCTGCACCCAGCGATGCAGTTCAGTGGGTGTATTATATATTGTTGGTAGCCAAAAATGTATGCTCATAGAGAAATATCATAAATGGAGGCGCACTCAAACACAGTAATAAAATGTGTGGATTTACTGACGCAAATTACATGAACACACACACACAATCACAAGTAATACATGAATATGGAATATGGATAATGAGTCTGGAGATCGTCAGCCTCTTCTTCCACGACCTCCAACACTCCTTCAAATGGGCAGGAAGACCGGAGTCTCACACTCTCACAGGAGGGCCTCTTCACCACGTCGGCACCTCTTCTTCACTGTCCTGCCATCCATACACACTGTCCTCTCTGACAGTCCTGGACACAAGCTGCCTTGCAGCCTACTCTACATTTAAAGTAATAAAGTCTTGCTGCCACATACACGAGTAAATATTGTGGCCTAACTAGCCTACTCATACAAGGGGTAATGGGAGGGAAAAATGATCTACCTTACACTCCTGGCTCACGACGCCTGTCCCTCGATGGTGTGAGGTTCCCACGCTTCCTTGGGTCGATCCTCGACGATCCAGGACGTTCTACAGGCCCTCAGGTGTCGTGAAGCCTTCGCGTCGTCGCCGATCCAATCCCTGAGATTCAGCTGCCCCAATCCTGGTTCATCGATGGGCGCTGAGCTAATCACTATTTTTCCCCACACTCGCCTCTCCCACAGGGCGTCGCTCCTTGTCCTAGGCACGGTGTCGTCCTTCCAAGATTCTCAGTGGATGTGACCCCAGTCACAGCTAGGCTTGCTCGCCCACCTTCCAGACCTCAACGTCCAGCCAGCGGCGCCGCCCAGCGTCGTCGCCGACTATTTTGCAAGTTTGGCACTTCTCTGCTCACTGAACTTGGTTCCTCTTTGGCTTCCCAGAAGCGCAGGGTCTCCAATAACTATGATGGCTGCGACAGCCAGCTCAATCCACTGAACAAGGCTTGCAGAGCCTCCAATCCCTGAGAGCAGACCGAGGCGCGTCCTGTCGCTTCCACGGTCAGTACAACTCTGACGTTGGCGCCGCCCGGGGCACTCGGTGACGTCATGGCGGGCCCTGATTTGTCGCCCGCGACCTACGTCGGCCAATCCGCGATCGGCTTGTCTCCCTTCCAAAAGGTCATATCGGCCGTAGGGGATACTGTTTCATTTTATAACAGGGCGCCAATTTTCCTTTATTTACAACTTATAATATAACCTCCTTCCATTAAATGGCAGCCGGTCTGGTCGCCACATATATCATTAGACTCCCTGAACCTCAGAGAATCAGTAGGGAGAGCTGATATGACTCTTTAAGCCGGCAAACGAAAGAAATAGGAGAGGGCACCGTAACAATATATATATATATATATATATATATAACTGAAAACTCACACCCCAGAAGTGACTCGAACCCATACTCCCAGAAGCAATGCAACTGGTATGTACAAGACGCCTTAATCCACTTGACCATCACGACCGGACATAATGAGGTGATAGCCGAGGCTATTTGAACCACCCCACCGCCGGCACTCGGATAGTAATCTTGGGCATAGCATTTTACCAAATCACCTCATTCTTTGGGGCACACGTGAGGAACACAAATGCGAACAAGCCTGAATGGTCCCCAGGACAATATGCAACTGAAAACTCACACCCCAGAAGTGACTCGAACCCATACTCCCAGAAGCAACGCAACTGGTATGTACAAGACGCCTTAATCCACTTGACCATCACGACCGGACATAATGAGGTGATAGCCGAGGCTATTTGAACCACCCCACCGCCGGCACTCGGATAGTAATCTTGGGCATAGCATTTTACCAAATCACCTCATTCTTTGGGGCACACGTGAGGAACACAAATGCGAACAAGCCTGAATGGTCCCCAGGACAATATGCAACTGAAAACTCACACCCCAGAAGTGACTCGAACCCATACTCCCAGAAGCAACGCAACTGGTATGTACAAGACGCCTTAATCCACTTGACCATCACGACCGGACATAATGAGGTGATAGCCGAGGCTATTTGAACCACCCCACCGCCGGCACTCGGATAGTAATCTTGGGCATAGCATTTTACCAAATCACCTCATTCTTTGGGGCACACGTGAGGAACACAAATGCGAACAAGCCTGAATGGTCCCCAGGACAATATGCAACTGAAAACTCACACCCCAGAAGTGACTCGAACCCATACTCCCAGAAGCAACGCAACTGGTATGTACAAGACGCCTTAATCCACTTGACCATCACGACCGGACATAATGAGGTGATAGCCGAGGCTATTTGAAACACCCCACCGCCGGCACTCGGATAGTAATCTTGGGCATAGCATTTTACCAAATCACCTCATTCTTTGGGGCACACGTGAGGAACACAAATGCGAACAAGCCTGAATGGTCCCCAGGACAATATGCAACTGAAAACTCACACCCCAGAAGTGACTCGAACCCATACTCCCAGAAGCAACGCAACTGGTATGTACAAGACGCCTTAATCCACTTGACCAACACGACCGGACATAATGAGGTGATAGCCGAGGCTATTTGAACCACCCCACCGCCGGCACTCGGATAGTAATCTTGGGCATAGCATTTTACCAAATCACCTCATTCTTTGGGGCACACGTGAGGAACACAAATGCGAACAAGCCTGAATGGTCCCCAGGACAATATGCAACTGAAAACTCACACCCCAGAAGTGACTCGAACCCATACTCCCAGAAGCAACGCAACTGGTATGTACAAGACGCCTTAATCCACTTGACCATCACGACCGGACATAATGAGGTGATAGCCGAGGCTATTTGAACCACCCCACCGCCGGCACTCGGATAGTAATCTTGGGCATAGCATTTTACCAAATCACCTCATTCTTTGGGGCACACGTAAGGAACACAAATGCGAACAAGCCTGAATGGTCCCCAGGACAATATGCAACTGAAAACTCACACCCCAGAAGTGACTCGAACCCATACTCCCAGAAGCAACGCAACTGGTATGTACAAGACGCCTTAATCCACTTGACCATCACGACCGGACATAATGAGGTGATAGCCGAGGCTATTTGAACCACCCCACCGCCGGCACTCGGATAGTAATCTTGGGCATAGCATTTTACCAAATCACCTCATTCTTTGGGGCACACGTGAGGAACACAAATGCGAACAAAGAAATTGCCCTATGGGGGACTAAGGAGACTATCATCTGATGAGATGAACTCCTTCATTAGCGGAGGGAAGATAATGACAGAACACCCATTCTCTTCTAACAAAGGGTACTGGCTCTTAATTGACACCAAACACATAAGACCTGAAATAGCTAGACTAACAGACGATCTACCCCTTTGTTTACACCATAGGGGAATAAGTATGGAGGATATCTCACCATTTAGTAGGGGACTTCTGGAAACAAATAACATTACAAATCTCCCTAAAAAAAATATTAAACTGGTTGGAGATCATCTCCCCAAGAAACATTATTTCATATCTCTTCACCTTTTACAACTATTTATTGAGATAGGACTTGAAGTGGAAACAATACATGCAATTTACGAGTTCCGTCAGTCAGATTTTATGGCAGAATTTGTTAACACCAATGTTAACAATAGAAATGCCTCCACCAGTAACGATAGGAAAACACTCTTCAAATTACTGACGAACAGTGTTTTTGGTAAAACACTACTGAACCCTGCCCGTTATGCCATTGACACCAAACTAGTGACTTCAGCTAGGGTCTTTTTACGAGAGGTGAAGAATCCTCGCTTTAAACGTATGGTGCATTTAGGTGACAATAAATTATTGTCTGTCAGTTCCAGACCATTCATTAAAATTACTCATCCTAATTACATTGGGTTCCAGATTCTTGAGCTAGCAAAATACAGTTTGTACCATTTTTGGTACAGGGTACTTAAGAACCACTATTCAGATAGGGTACAACTGCTGTATAGTGATACAGACAGTTTCATTTTCAGCTTACTAGCTGAAGATGTCTTTAATGAGATGGGGAAAGAACCCCTTAGTTTGTGGATGGATACGAGTAATTTTCCTGAAACTCACCCCTTGTATGATCCTTCTAAAAAGGGTGTTTTAGGGCTGTTAAAGTCAGAGGTGTCAGATAAACACATCCTTGAAGTTGTGGCACTCAAGCCCAAAATGTATAGTGTGCTTTTGCTTGACAATAAAAATTCCATCACCGCTAAGGGTATTCCCCGAGCTGTGCAAAGATCTTTAACACATAACCACTTTAAAGAGACTCTACACAGCAATGGGGTAGTAAATACTTTCAATTATTCACAAATAAGGAATATAGGGGGACAGATGGCAACCACATTCAATACTAAGAGGGGTTTAAGTGCATTTGATGATAAGCGCTTTTACCTAAATAAATACGCTAGCCTAGCGTATGGTCACCCAGACATACCATCGGATCCCCACCCCAACGCCTCAGCCCAAGGAATGTCCACCGAGAGTGAAGGTGGTGACGTCATTGAACCACAAGGAGAGGAAGGACAACGCCCCACCAGCGAGAGTGAACCCTATGACGTCAGCAGTCAGTCACCTGAGGGAGGCCCACTACAACCCATTCACTCTCTGAGAGATGATGAGTCATCATCTTCGTCCCAGGAGGAGGAGGGGGAGGAAGACCCCACAACGGACCTCTGGGCACGGAGGAGGGCCCTTGTTAGTAAATATTATGTGGGGGGAGATGACCTACAATACGACTATGTTTAACCCTATGTACTTTGATAATATAATCTATAAATCATCAGGATTATTTCTTTTTCTCCTTCTTTAAGTATAAAAGCTTAAAATATAACCAACTTAAAAACAACTAAGGGAGGCGGGTCCCTCTTACGGTACACTCAAGGTCATCAAGTACGAGGAAGGGTGGTGAGGGGGGGGGGACCACCCCTACTGAGATGATCCTGTTTTTACACCTGTCCCATAGAGGGAAGTGGGGGCATAACTGCCGCTCACCTGAGTGTTTATTATACAAATAAATTCATTTTTTTTTTACTTAAATATACTGTCATACTTTTCTGTATAAATGAACATGAACATGAACATAGCGGCACATAATAGATACCTATCTTCACTGTTTTTACGACTGTCGCTGCCCCCACACCTTGGATGACCTAATATGGAGTGGCTCTAAGTGGCACTCTGCTTCTGATTTTCTTATCTGATTGCCCTTCATAGGTGGCTACTTTACTGTAAATGAACATGAACATAGTGGTCCATAATAGATACCTATCTTCACTGTTTTTTCGACTGCTACCACTCACACCTTGGGTGACCTAATATGGAGTGGCACTATGTGGCTCCCCGCTTCTGATTTTCTTATCTGATTTCCATACACAGGTGGCTCTATGTGGCACGATCTTCACTACTCATCTCGACCCTTAAGTCAACCACCAAAGATCCTCCGCTCCACTCAGCCCACAGGTCTTGATGAATGTCATATGTCTTTTTGAATTTTCCTATCTAGTAACTCTAGAATTAAACCTACAGAACGCCCATGATTCACCGTGCAGCATGCAATATTCCACACAAGGAAAATTCTTGTTTCCCCTATCTCCCTAGGAGGGCGGAAGGAAATAATAAAATAAATTCCCACCCTCAGTTCTAACTGGCTAAGGTCATTAATTCCATGTACCGGGGGTGAGGGGGATGATGGACCTCGGAATCGCTAATCCTCGCCTATGACCGCTTTATCCTTAATCCCCTTAATGCGTAATATCCCGTCCCCCCTACCAAGGGGTGCACAAATTCAATGAGTACAAATACACAAATCACAATACAAGAATCCCATTTAACATTTCAGGTTAATATAGTACTCTCTAAGAGTGTAATAGTGCACATCCACCACACTAGATTTTAACCCATTAACGTTCCAAGATAATATCCTCACTCTACTTAATGATTAATAATAAAACTACCATTGCCCTGTCCGTCACATTCCATGGGATACGAGTTTTTCTTAGACACTCTTCCATCACCGTAACATTTTTGCTTTCTCCTCACTTGCACAACATCTACTAACATCAAAAGTAATATTATTCATATCTATTTTTGTTAATTCTGTATACCATTTTACTGTAACCTTTGTTTCAACATCTGTCACTACAGAAGGTTGAACACCGCTAACACTACGAGAAAGTGCCTTTTCCTGACTATCCTCTATCATCAATACGTCATGTTCTTCCTTACTTTCTTCTACACACGTTTCACTTTCCATTTCACGTCCTGTTTCACAATTGCAACAAGATGGTACGATTTTTTCACCGTTTTTAATCTTGACTCTACACTCTCGAGAGTCGTGTTTCTTACCACAGTATCAACACCTGGGGTCAAACTGGCATTTCCAAGCCATATGTTCCCAACGAGAACACTTCATGCATAATGGGCTCCTCATTGTATTTTGCAACTTTCCTGTAACCTAGTCCTTACACAAAAATTCTATCTGGAGCCTCGATCATCCTTTACCAAAGCAACATCCTGGCTTTGTTTTTCACCACGAAAACCCTCTTTGCCTCTGTTTCTCTTTGCCCAAACAACACTCTCATTGTTGAGAAGAAGATAATCATGATCCAAATAAGTTGGATACTTATTAGTTACTGCCAAATCAGGAAAAATACAAAAACATATGCCCTATATAAATATATATATATATATATATCTATACATACACACACATAGCTATATATATATATATATATATATATATATATATATATATATATATATATATATATATATATATATATATATATATATATACATGTATATATATATACATGTACATATATATATATATATATATATATATATATATATATATATATATATATATATATATATATATATATATATATATATATATATATATATATATAAAATATAAATTCAACTTAATTTCTGTATTCTCTGTTAACCCCCAATGTACCTTCTTGAATATAAATAAATAAATAAATAAATAAATAAATAAATAAATAAATAAACAGATAATGTGTGTGTAAATGACAGCGGCGTCAAACAGCCTGGTGGACCAAACTACAAATCGGAGGAGGCCTGTTCCTCTGGGGTAATTAGCTTTAGGAAATTACACGGACCCCTTGGGTGTCATGGACCAGATTCACGAAGCCCATGTAAAAGTAGTAAAAAAAAAGTAGAAAAAAGTAAAAAGTAAAAAAAAAACATTAATGTTTATCAGCGCATCTCTGTGAATTACATATTTTATCAGTATTGTGCAGCCGGTTTTCCCCGCCTGGCTGGACAATTTCAATTTCTTTCTTTATTATGCACCCCATACCCATCCCGTGGGCGGTGGTGTAAAGGATTACAGAGTCACATAATCGGTTCAGGAACTGAACCCTCTAGTTCGTTTAGCTAAGCAAATAACAATTTTTGACGCTAGTTACAAAATTATTAATGTTATATGCACAAGTACACACTCATACATACATGTACATATATATATACGTACATATATACATACACATACATATTTAATCACCCACACAAATAAACACATCAATAATCATTACAAAAACACATTACAGTCTCCGTGGTGTAGTGGTAAGACACTCGCCTGGCGTTCCGCGAGCGCTATAATATACCCACTGCACCATACTCAGAGCCCTAAAGAGAAGGGAATTCTAGGGTATTTAACTCCCATATATATATATATATATATATATATATATATATATATATATATATATATATATATATATATATATATATATATATATATATATTCCTTGAAATTTTGTCACATTAACGTCTACATCTGTCGTTCTTCTGACACATAGATTTTTAAGGTTAATTAACATATATGCAAATTACAAAATTTATTAGCTGGAGTGCAGAGCTTCACACACTCAATCCTAGCCATCAAGTAACTATCAAAATGCATATATCTTTGCTTTCACTTCAGTTATATTTATGACAAGGGATTTAAAATTTTCCTATATTTCTGCTTTTCTGATGACATTAAAAACTTTCGTTTATTACAGTATCTACATAAAATTAACATTTATCTTCATTAGGTTGTAGTTCCCATCAATAGGGAGAGCGTCGGTAAAAAAAAAAAAAATTTGTTTATATATAAATATCTTTCCTCTCTCAATAATATGCCCGAAACGCTATGCGTACTAGTGGCTTTAGGTATTGTATGTACTAGCTCTATCAATAAATCCAATATTATGTTTGTAAATCGACTATTTATGTACTTTCCTGAATAAAATGAACTTTACTTTACTATTATCTAATCTGTGACTAAAACGTAAGACCGAACGTAAGTTTATATCCCTGTTACCTAGCAGTAAATAGGTACTCGGGAGTTAGTCACCTGTCACGGGCTGCTTCCTGAGGGTGGAGGCCTGGTCGAGGACCGGGCCGCGGGGACACTAAAAAGCCCCGAAATCATCTCAAGATAACCTCAAGATAACGACTTTATCTATGCCTTTTTGATAACATATACAATTATAAGCTTTATTAGTGAATCTCTATTAATTAAACAATATATCAGAGAGTGTGTAAGGTTCGGTGTTCCATGTGCGAAGAGACATGGGAGATTTTACATCAGTTCAGTAAATGTTTTAAGTAGCGAACGCATACTAACGAATAACGATTAGTATAGACCAACACTATTGTTCTATGAAGTCGATTTAACTTCCAGTCATGTATTTTTCAATAAGTCTTAAATGTTTTCTGGCTAGTTATGTTAGATATTATTAGAAATACGTATTCTACTTGTTAATATAATAAATTAAATTTGCGATCATTTAAGGAGAGAAGTACGACGACTGGATCACTGTGTACAGAAGGTTGATATGCCAACAAACACTTTCCAGACAACAATATATCTTGGATAAGTCGCTCCACAACATTGACACCTGGAACGTTGACTTCCTGTGAGGCCACATATTTACTTATTTCATAATGAAAGTATATTATTTCATAGTAAATATATGTTTTCTCGTGTTCTGCATTAAGCACCAACATTATAGTGACTAAATATAATATATTTCTTCATTATTTAAGTAATGCTGGGAGGCTTTGAGTAGCTTTGGGTCATTAGGTGAACAGAATTTCCAATAGATGGGGCGAGAGTCGCGCTATCTCTCGCCCGGGCGCGAGTCGAAACTTATTTTAGAATTGATATATCTTTGTCCTCCAACAAAATATATTTCCTTTGGTGCACTCACAAAAACGAGCATATCTCTGTCTTTCTGAAGGCATATAATATTTTAGGCTTTATATGCGTATCTTTGTTAATTACACACTATATTGGCAAGTGCGTTGGCTTCTGCATTCCATGACCGACAAGCTACTGAATGCCACTATTAAAACGTATGTATCTTCACTTGAGCTTTATATATGTCTATGGTAAGGTATTTAAAATAAAGCTTATATTTCTATCTTTCTTAAGACATATAAAACATATGTGTTTATTAACGAATTTACGTGAAATAATCATTGTTCTGAGAGAGAGTTGCTCTGTCGATCAGTTTGTGCGGGGTCGGAACTCGGCGATTATTAAAACACATGTATCTTCATTAGAACTTTATATATTTCTATGGTAATGTAGTTAAAATGAAGCTTATATTTCTATCTTTCATAAGACATATAAAACATATGTGTTTATTAACGAATTTCCGTGAAATAAGCATTGTTCTGAGAGAGAGTTACTCCGTTGCTCGATCTGTGCGGGATCGGAGCTCGCCGATTATAAAAATACACGTATCTTCGCTTTAAATACAAATATGCCCATGGTAAGGCATTTAAAATGAAGATTATGTTTCTATATTTCTTGAGACGTATAAAACTCTTACGTTTATTAACGATTCTGAGTGAAATAAGCATTGTTCTGAGATGAATATTGCGGATTTCCAGCTCTATGACCAATGAAAAATGCAACTTTTATACAACTACAAATATCTTTAGTTTTACTTTAAATTTTGTCCTGAAAGAGTTTTCATATATAGATCCAGTTTCTGCCGTTCTTTTGACATAAAAATACCTTTGGTTTAATAAGTTATTAAGATGTTTTCAACAATATTACCTGGGCGTTCACCGATTCTAACATGGGTGACCCTTTTGGAAACGCAACACATGGGTTGACCTGATTGATATATGGGTCAGATTCCATTAAGGTTCGGAACATTTATACCCGCGCATAGTGACCATCACCCCCTCCTCCTGCTAAGCCCCTGCCTTCTATTACCCCTTCCCCTGCTCTTCCCCTTCCTCCTCATCCCTCCCTTCTCTTGACCCTCCTCTCTTCCCCTTTCTCCTCATCCCCCCCCTCCTTCGCATACCCCTCCCCTGCTCTTCACCTTCCTTCTCTTACCCCTCCCCTCTTCCCCTTCTTCCTCATCCCTCCCTTCTCTTGCCCCTCCTCTCTTCCCCTTTCTCCTCATCCCCCCCCTCCTTCGCATACCCCTCCCCCTGCTCTTCACCTTCCTTCTCTTACCCTTCCTCCTCATCCCCCCCCTTCTCTTGCCCCTCCTTTCTTCCCCTTCCTACTCATCCCCCCCTTCGCTTACCCCTCCCCCTCCTTTCCCCCTTCCTCCTCATCCCTTTTATTTCCCCCTCCTCCTCATCCCCCTTCCCTTACCCCTCCCCCTCCTCTTCCCCTTTCTTCTCATCCCTCCTTCCCTTGCCCGTCCTCTCTTCCCCTTCCTCCTCATCCCCCTTCTCTTACTCCTCCCCCCTCCTTACCAACTTTCTCTTACCCCCTCTCCCCTCCTCTTCCCCTTCTCTAACCCCTACCTCTCCCCCTCCTCTTCTCCTTCCTTCTCATCCCCCTTCTTTTACTCCTCCTCCTCTTCCCCCTCCCCCTCTTACTTGTACTACTCCTACCCCTGCTATTCTTCCCCCTCCTCTTCTCCTCCGTTACCTAATTCCCCCCTTTCCCCCCCCCAGACGTCCTGCTCCTTCCCCCCCCCTCCTTTCCTCTCCCCCTTCTTCCTCCTTCCTCTTAGACCAACTCCTTCCTCCTCTTTTTCATCCTCCTTCCTCCTCTGCCTCGACCTCCTTCCTCCTCGATCTCCTCCTCCTTCCTCCACGCTCTTCTCCTCATTCCTCCTCTTTCCTCCTCTTCCTCCTTCCTCCTCGCCCTCCTCCTCCTTCCTCCTCGCCCTCCTCCTTCCTCCTCGCTCTCCTCTTTCCTCCTCCCCCTCCTTCCTCCTCGCCCTCCTCCTTCCTCACTCTCCTTCTTCCTCCTCGCCCTCTTCCTTCCTCCTTGCTCTCCTCCTTCCTGCTCCTTCCTCCTCGCCCTCCTCCCCCTTCCTCCTTGCTCTCCTCCTCCTTCCTCCTCGCCCTCCTCCCTCCTTCCTCCTCTTCCTCCTTCCTCCTCGCCATCCTCGTCCTTCCTTCTCGCCCTCCTCCTTCTTGCCCTCCTCCTCCTCCTCCTTCCTTTTCGCTCTCCTCCTCCTTCCTCCTCGCTCTCCTCCTCCTTCCTCCCTCCTTGCCCTCCTCCTTTCTGTTCGCCCTCCTACTCCTCCTTCCTCCTCGCCTTCGTCCTCCTCCTCCTTCCTCCTTGACCTCCTTCCTCCTCGGCCTACTCCTCCTTCCTCCTCGCCCTCCTCCTTCCCCTTCTTCCTCCTCCCTCCTACTTTCCCTCCTCCTCCTTCCTCCTCGCCTTCCTCCTCCTCCTCCTCCTCCTCGCCCACCTCCTTCCTCCTCGACCTCCTATTCCTTCCTTCTCGTCCTCCTCCTCCTCCTAGTCCTTCGTCTAGTCCTTCTAGAAGGACTAGTCCTCTAGTCCTTCTTCCTCGCCCTCTTCCTCCTTCCTCCTCCTCCTTCTTCCTCCTTGCTCTCCTCCTTCTCCTTCCTCCTCGCCCTCCTCCACTTCTTCCTCCTTGCTCCTCCCCCTCCTTTCTCCTCCTTCCTCCTTGCCCTCCTTCTTCCTCCACCTCCTTGACCTATTATTCCTTCCTTCTCGCCCTCCTCCTCGCTCTCCTTCTTCCTCGCCCTCTTCCTCCTTCCTCCTCCTACCTTCTCCTTTCTCCTCGACCTCACCCTCTTACCTGGAATTCTTCCTCCTTCCTCCTCGCTCTCTTTCTCCTCCTTCCTCCTTGCCCTCCTTCTTCCTCCACCTCCTTCCTCCTCTCCCTCCTCCTCCTTCCTCCTCGACCTATTATTCCTTCTTTCTCGCCCTCCTCCTTCTTCTTCCTCCTCGCTCTCCTCCTTCTTCCTCCTCGCCCTCCTCCTTCGTCCTCGCCCTCCTCCTTCCTCCTCGCCCTCCTTTTCCCCCTCCTTCCTCCTCGCCTTCCTCCTTCTTCCTCCTCGCTCTCCTCCTCCTTCCTACTCGCCCTCCTCCCTCCTCCTCGCCCTCCTCCTCCTTCCTACTCACCCTCCTCCTCTTTCCTTCTTGCCCTTCTTTTACCTCCACTTTCTTCCTCCTTGCTCTCCTCCACCTCCTTCCTCTTCGCCCACCTCCTCCTTCCTCGTCGCCTTCCTCCTTCTTCCTCCTCGCCCTCCTCCTCCTCTTTCCTCCTCGGCCTCCTCCTTCCTACTCGCCCTCCTCCTCCTCCTTCCTCTCCTCCTCCTTCCTCCTCGCCCTCCTTCCTTCTCCGCCTACTCCTCCTTCCTCCTCGCCCTCCTCCTCCTTCCTCCTCGCTCTCCTCATCCTCAACGTCCTCTTTAACTTCCTCCGCTACCTCATCGTCCTTCCTCCTCTGCCTTGACCTCCTCCCCCTTCCTCCTCGATCTCCTCCTCCTTCCTACTCGACCTCATCCTCTTACCTGGAATTCTTCCTCTTCCTCGACCTCTTCCTAAAAAAATGAATGAAAATGATGAATTAACCTTTATTATGATCTTGTTTCTTTTTACTAAATGTAGAAATATACTTTTATATTTCTACATTTATATAAATAGCAGCAATAAAAAACTACGTTTATGAAACATTTAAGGTTGCCACAAGGTTTAATTTTTTTTTTTTAGCTAACGTTTAGTGCAATACGTTTTAGAAACTTATTTACATCCACACAAAATTAAGCATCTAATGCGTGAAAACAAACGTTGCCAATACTTTCCAACACTTCCCAGATACGTTGTGGCAACCTAAAATTGTTTCCTGGGAGGTGTTCTTGGAAGTGGAATTTCAACAATGGCACTGCAAGAGTTTGGATCTGGCTTGTTACCGTCTAAGCTCACCTGGAACTCCAGAAACTTTAATTTTTGAGCTGCCAGAGTGCACTTCTGAACATTTAATTTAAAACCTGCTCGATCTAACAAAGAAAGTCTCAGTGGAGTCTCATAAGTGTTCACCAAACGTCCAGGCATATATTGCATCATCATCCAGGTATGTAGCGAGTACCTTCCCAAGACTGGACTGAGTATGTAATTAATGGCCCTCTGAAATGAAGGGGGGTGTCTTTTGGTCAAAAGGCATCCTACAAAATTGATAAGGGTGCCTGCCCTCAGGAAATGTTGTCTTTTGCCTTTTTCTCAGCCACCGGTATTGCCCAATATGAAGACTTAGCATAATGAGTGGAAAAGTATTTTGCTGCCCGGAATTGTTCTATATTATATCCTGAATTAGAGATTAATTATAAATATCACCCTTAGTAATTTTGTTCACCTTCCAGTAGTTCACACAAAAATGGTAACTACCATCTGGTTTACGAACTAACACAATAAGAGACAACCATATCTTGATGATTTCGAGGCTTAGTGTTCCCGCGGCCCGGTCCTCGACCAGGCCTCCACCCCGAGGAAGCAGCCCGTGACAGTTGACTAACTCCCAGGTATCTATTTACTGCTAGGTGACAGGGACATCAGGGTGAAAGAAACTTTGCCCATTGTTTCTCGCCGGTGCCCGGGATCGAACCCGGGACCACAGGATCATGCGTCCAGTGTTCTGTCCTCTCAGCCACCGGCTCCCACCATAGTGACATACTAGGCTCTATCATGTCCTGTCTTAACATTTTCTGGCACTCATGCTGGATAACATTCTTTTCCTGTTCCGTGAGCCCATTGCCGGGTGAAAACAGGTGCATAGTCACCTGTTGGGATGGTGTGATCAGTTATATCAAGGAGACCAATCTGGTCATCCTCGGTTGCAAACAATTTTGGAAATTTCCATGAAATCCCTCTTAACACTTTTATCTGTCTGTGGAACATGCTGCAAATCTAGTGCTGATAATAATTTCTCTACATCTTGTATAATATTTTAACCTTTACTCGTTTATGTTCTTCAATGGTCTCTTACTCTCGGTAACATTTAATGCACTACATTGTGCTTTGATAGTTCGCATTTCAGATGACTCATGGTGCAAAATTTCTGAAGTGTTCACCAGAGATTCTAGAGATATTCTATTACCTGCTCTGAAGCAATAGGTTTTGTGAAAGATGTTGACTGGAATAAGTGCATCTTTATCAAGCACTACAATTAGATGGTGAGGATTTAATAACCTGTCACATCTCCCCCTCCCCATCCAGCCCGTTGACGCCATGAGGGGGCTTGGTGGCTGGCTGCTGGAGTGTGATGCTCCACGGGACGATCTTCTGTCCTGAACGTATATACGTTCACTCGTCCCCCTCGTGGTCGTCGCCGTCTGCCCCTTCGGGTTGTGAAGATTACCTTTAATGGTAGGACCCTTCTGCCCTCCTTCATTCTTGCTGGTGCCAGATGCTCCGTTCAGGGATATATTCAATCTCCTCGGCACTGCAATAAGTGCTGGAGGTTTGGGCATGGTGCCCTCAAATGCTCTAGTCCTGTCTCCCTCTCTCTGTCCCATGTGTGGGGGCGAGGGTCACTCTAAGTTGGAGTTCACTTCTCCCCAGGCTCGCTGCCTCAATTGTGGTGAGGCCCACCCTACCTTCTCCCGCACGTGTATACGTTACAAACTTGAGGCAGCCGTCCTCAACTTGAAGCACCGGGACAGTTTGTCTTTTCCTGAGGCTCGGCGCAAAGTTCATTGTCTCCCTCCTTTCGTTGGCGCGTCTTATGCTCGCTTGGTACACTCTTCCTCTCCTCGTCCTTCCCATCTTCCTCAATCTCACAACCGTTCACAAGCCTTAGACCTGGACACGCCCACCACCACCTCCCCTGTTCCTTTCCATTCTGTCCCGGAGGGTCCCCCTCCTGGTTCTCTGTCTATGGTTCCCCTTCTTTCTACCCAGTCTGTCATGTCTTCTGTGTCTTCTTTCTCCTCTCCCTCTAGTCCTCCTTCCCATCATTCTCTTCCGTCTCTTGGGTAGCCACCCCACCTGACTGTGCGGGCCGATATCCATCGCTTTCCTGGTGATCGTGTTGTTCACTCTCGTTCTTCTTCTATTGAGACGCTAGAGTCTGTTGCCCAGTACATTGCTGCTGGGACACCTGTGTTTCTGAGTCACAAGCGGAAACCTGGCTCCTCTCATTCCTCCTCCCCGGCAGGTAAGAAGGCTTCGCTTTCTTATTCGCTCCCTACCTCTGATTCTATTGTTCCTTCCCCTCCTGCTTTGGTGGTAGAGCCCCATGTTCTTACTGTAGAGGTTTCTTTCGCCCCTGGTTCCGTCTTGGTTACTGCCCTTGCTGAGATGCGCTCCCCTCTTTCTGCCACTCCTCCTCTTGCTCTTCTTTGCTCTTCTTTCCCGCCCCTCTCGGTTGTCTCCTCCTCCTCCAGACCCCTGCTCATCCACCTCTGGCCTGTCCTCTTACTCCTTTCCCTCCTTCTTTACTCGGTTTACCCATCCCCCCCCCTATCCCTGACTTCGCTGACCCTGATCCTGACCCTGTGCTTCTTTAACGTGCTGTGTTTCTTTTTCACCTTTATTTCTTCTTTGTTCTCTGTTGCTGTCCTCTTTTTTTTTGTCGATGTCTATTCTTCAGTGGAACATCCGTTAATACCACGCCAATTTTCATGACGTCCAACTCCAATTTTCAGTTTTTGCCCCTTTATGTCTGTCTCAAGGAGCCGATGCTTGGTGCTCGTCCTGGTCACTTCCGTGGCTATTCTTTTCTCCCTCTTCCCCCCCCCCAGCTGTTGCTGGGGCCCATAACTCTTCTGCTCTCTTGATTCGCTCCGATGTTCCCTTCGTCCCCTTACTTTTTTCATTGTCTCTCCACTGTTCTGCTGCCCGTGTCTTTGTGCGTAAATGGTACACGGTTTGTTCTATTTATCTCCCCCCTTCCCCACTGTCCCACAGTCTCTTCTCGATCTTAAACACCACCTGGACTCCTTGCCGGAGCCTGTGCTCCTGCTGGGTTATTTCAGTTGCCGACGTGCACTTTGGGGTGATGTGCTGACAAACACTCGGGGTCGCCTTCTTAAGCCGTTCATCCTCTCTTCTTCCCTGTCTCTTCTGAATTCTGGTGAGCCCACTCATTTGGACTCTGACTCGCTCCCTTTCCTGCCTCGATCTTTCTCTGTGCTTGTTATCATTTTACTTTGATTTCGCGTGGCGGGTCCTTGATGACCTCCATGGGAGTGATCATTTTCCCATCCTTGTTACCTTTTTCTCTTTTCACTCTCCTCTCTCCTTCCCTAGGTGGCGGTTTGCCGAGGCTGACTGGCGCCTCTTTACCCTCCGTGCTACTATTTCCTACCTCTCTGTTCTGCCACTTCCTCGCGCCCTCTTTCTTTTACATGACACTGTCTTTGACGCTGCCCTCGGCTCTATTCCTCGCTCTTCGTCTCGGGGAACGAGGAAGTGCGTTCCCCCGCGTGGAATATGGACTGTTCTCGGGGTGTCCGCTGTAAGCGTGCAGCCTGGAAGACACACCGCCACTGGCAGATGGTTGAGTCTTTTCCTTTGCTTCCGAAGGTGAGTGCGGTGGCCCGTAAGACCATCAGTATGGCTAAACGTGCATGCTGGATGTCTTATTTCTTCACCGTTACGTCCGAAACTCGTCTGCCACTGGTATGGAAGCGTATCCTCATGATAGCGGGTAATTTCGTTCCTGATACCTCGCCGGTCCTTTACCTCCGTGGTGCTCTTGTGGCGGACCCGTTGCAGGTCGCGATCGAACTGGGTTTCCACTTTTCATCTGTTAGCTCTGGTTCTCATCTTGCCCAATCCTTCCTTCTTTCCTTCCTTCGTAAACCTATTCTTGAATCTCATCCTTTAGATTTCTGTACCCATCTTCGCCTTCCCTATAACGATCCCTTCTCTCTCTGAGCTTCAGTCTGCCCTAGCCCTCTGCGGTTCTACGGCGGCAGGTTCCGATGGCATTCATTATGAGATGCTTCGCCATCTGAGTCTGTACAGTCGGATCTGGGAGTCGTCGTCAGTTCCTGAGGACTGGCTCGATGCTGTTGTCCTCCCTGTTCAGAAACCAGAGTTTCTTGGGTCATCCCCCAAGGACTTCCGCCCTGTTGCCCTCATGAGTTGTCTGCAATCTCTTTGAACGTATGGTTAACGTTCGTTTGATGTGGTTCTTAGAGCACTATCACTATCTCTCCCCTTCTCAATTTGGTTTTCGCAAGTGTTGCAGCACAACGGATGTCCCAGTGAGCTTGGAGGTCTATATTCGTACTGGTTTTGCTGCAAAAACCTCCGTTGTTGCCGTCTTTTTTGACCTGGAAAAGGCTTACGTCAGTACCTGGCGGTATCATATTCTGTCCCAACTTTATTCTTTTGGCCTTCGTGGGAATCTCCCACAATTCCTCCAAAGTTTCCTCTCTCATCGTTCCTTTCGAGTGAGGCTTGGTACCCCACTCTGCCCCTTTTAGGCAGTATGAGGGTGTACCCCAGGGTAGTGTTCTGAGCACTCCTCTTTTCTAGTTGACCTCAATAGTCTTCTATCCTCTCTTCCTTCTGGCGTCTTCTCCGCTCTCTTTGTTGACGATCTTACTCTTTGCTGTCAGGGTGATGATTCGCCTCTCCTTCAACAGCGGCTTCAACTTGCGATTAAATGCCGTGTCATCTTGGGCCACCGATCATGGTTTCAAGTTCTCTGCGTCTAAGACTTGTGCTATGACTTTTACACGGAAGCATGTCGTTCTTCGTCCCTCTTTTTCGCTTTATGGTCATCCCCTTGTGTATAGGGACTCCGCTAAGTGTTTATGGTTAATCTTTGACACTCGTTTGTCATGGTCGCCCCATATCTCTTTCCTCAGAGTTGGAAGCTCTAAGGCCCTTAACCTACTAAAGGTTTTGTCCCATACTTCTTGGAAAGCGGATAGGAGCACGCTCTTCTATTTGCACTCCTCTCGTCCTGTCTAAACTCGATTATGGTTGCACTGCATACTCTTCAGCTTCTCCTCCTCCTCATCGTCGTCTTGATGCTTTGCACCATATTGAGTTGCGTCTCGGCTCTGGTGCCTTTCGTTCGACTCCCGCCCTCAGCTTGTATGTTGACACTGGCTTCCTATCTCACCAGGACCGCCGTGATCGCTACTGTCTTCGCTATCTTGCGAGGTCCTTACAACATCCTTCCTCTCGCCTCTGTCGTGCTTTAACTTTTACCCCTTCTGTGGTTCCTGTTCCTCCTCATCGCCTCCCACTTTGTCCGACTATCTCGTCTACAGGATTCTCTTTCCGTTCGTATTTCTAATGTTTCTCCTCGTATTGTTCCTTCCTTGGCTCCCCTGTGGAGAGTCCCCTTTCCGAAGTTTTGTATGTCTTTGACCCATATCACTAAAGCTTTTACACTTCCTACGGTTCTGAAACGCCTTTTTCTTGAGCACTTTTCTTTGTACTCCCACTCTGTTTCCATCTTCACCGATGGGTCTAAGTCTGCGAACGGTGTGGGCTATTCTGCTGTTTTTCCTGACCGCACTTATGTGTCGCCTCCCTTTGGAGGCTAGCGTCTTCACAGCAGAATTTCATTCTATTCTCTATGCTCTCCGTTTCTTGCTTTCTCATTGTCAATCCTTCTTTGTGGTTGTAGTTGACTCTCGTAGTGGCCTCATAGCTCAAGGGGTCCTTTAATCCTGTCCATCCGGTGGTCATAGAGATTCAACATTGGCTGCTTCTTATCTCTAGTAAATTTAAATCTGTAGAGTTTTGCTGGGTTATCTTGAAGTTATCTTGAGATGATTTCGGGGCTTTAGTGTCCCAGCGGCCAGGTCCTCGACCAGGCCTCCACCCCCCAGGAAGCAGCCCGTGACAGCTGACTAACACCCAGGTACCTATTTTACTGCTAGGTAACAGGGGCATAGGGTGAAAGAAACTCTGCCCATTGTTTCTCGCCGGCGCCCGGGATCGAACCCGGGACCACAGGATCACAAGTCCAGTGTGATGTCCGCTCGGCCGACCGGGGTTCCCAGCCATATTGGTGTTTCTTTAAATGAGTGCGGATGCTGCCTCTAGAGAAGCTATCCATTCTTGTCCCATCTCCTGTAAAGGTATTCCTTATTCCGACTTTTATCCAGTTATTCATTCCTCCATCTTTGCCCGTTGGCAGCGTTGTTGGTCTTCTGTAGTTGGTAACAAGCTGCGTACTCCCAAACATAGTGTATCCCTGTGGCCTGCCTTCCTGCCACTGTAACCGGCGGTGGGAAACGGCTCTAGCAAGGTTGCACATTGGCCATACTCGCTTAACTCACGGTCACTTAGTTTGCACAATTAGGAGCAGGGAGGGGCTCCATTGAGTTGTCCCTCTTGCAGTTGTGTATATCCTTGTTGAATATCCTGACTTCCAGGACGTGCGTGTGCCTTGCTTTCCGACAGTCCCTTGTGGTCACTTGTCCCTCGCTAGAATTCTTGGTGAATCGAATACTTTTGATTTCGTTCACCTAATGCGTTTCTGTTCTCGTATTGGCATTCTTGGTGATATTTAGCGCCCTCAGATTATTTTGCACTTTGATGGTGCTACATAGCCTTCCCGGTTTGGTCCCTTCTTTTGATAATTACTTACTCTTCGCTGACCTCACTAACCTATACACTTGTTGACCGAATGGACAAGATGCGTGAACACCAAAGATTAAACACAGATGTGCACTATTGTAACGGGTACCGCCCTCAACCTTCAATTCTGGTGAACGCTGGCCGTTATTTAACCGATCTGTTGTTCATTGTTTTATTCTTGCTGTAACCTCTAGCCCAATGATTCCCCTTGTAACCTTGGTGGTTGATCACAAAGGCGCCACAAAACGAGGACACTGTACCTTTCATCTGCAAGTAAACTCACTAGAGACTTTAATAGCTGCCACTGCCTGACTTCAAAACCCACTGAATGCAATTACCCCAACTGACTGCAAAGCAGGAAACAGCCAATTGGTATAGAGTTGCAGAAAGGACATCTGTAATATGTTGAAGGGGGATAGAGTTTGCTTCAAGTGCGGTTCAATTTAAACAGAAAGAGAATAAATATTAAATAGACTAAGGGGTATTTATAGAGCTCACAAGAGTTCTTACAACACAAAAGTACACACGATTGCGAATTCAACAATAAAGAAATATATAAAATAGGGAATATTTACTAAACAATTCAAATCACTTTATTATTTTGTACACAAAATAGTACCTGAACACCCCCTAAACTGAAGTATCCCTAGCTTGAGGCAATGGTTATTTACTGTGGTTTACTATAAAATGTATTTAATTCAACCGACATTACCTTAATTACAAGCCCAGACCAGCTGTTAAGCCTTTGCGTCTGGAGGTGGTGTTGACCACCAGGATCGTGCCAGCTACATTGATCTCAACCTCCTTGACCTCCAGCAAGCAAGCTGACGCATGGCTGGTTGCCAAAAAAAATTTCAACGATAATTATCTAAGCTAGACTCTCCTGCCCTGGGTTACTAAAGGTGACTGAATCCATTTTCCCAATTGAGGTTCAATTATCTCTGTAAATTACCAAGGGTACTATCAATTATCCTACTGAGTAATAACATGAACTTCCCAAATGTAAATGAACTGACAAACAAGTTGATCGGTAGCCATTTACCACCACTGAGGCTGCTACTGAGCCGCGAGTGTGTCATACGTCTACCAGAAACTAGTTCACTTATTCTAAATGAGTCATCTGCACTTGTCCCAGAATCCTCGTCACTTTAGAAAGAACTACTACATAGTTCCTTTCTTTGTGAATAGCTTGGATCAAGTCTCCAATATACAATACTCTCAAAATTAAGTAATACCCTTTCATATAGCAAATTAACTAAGATGGAGTCTCGGAGTAGAAAGGTTTTGAGGAGAGGGTGGAGGTGAGGCTGCGTCCCTGGTGACCTGGCTAAAGTCAGTGTTGCCGCCTCAAAAGTCAAGCAGCTCTGCTATGTACTAAATTCCCGACTGAAAACCTACCTGACTATATACTACTTAACTCCTTCAACATACAATTAAGGAGTATACAATCTATTCTTTGAAAGGGCTACCTCAAGATGGAATTTTACATACGAAACTACACGTGACACATTTTTAATCTCTACCCTAGCACTGAGGTGTTATGTCCTGGCCAAGCTGGAAGTTCAGTCCTGCAGTAACAAACGTGCGGGCGTGTTTATACAATCCAGTTTATTAAGAATACATGATTATGAAGTTAGGCTGTTACAGTGGCTTGTCTGGCTTTGATCATGCTCTGTATTTCGGCTTTCCTAGCAGTGCAATCCGGTGGAAGGGCAATATGGGCGTCTCCACATAGGTGACAGCATGGGAACTCAGCTTGACAATTCCTGTAGTGGGAAGCAGGCAGAGGAAGAGACTTCAGTGGTAGTCTCGACCACTGACAGACGCAACAATTAAGGTGTTTTCCATATTTCTGGTAGGTCTTCCGTCTCCAGTGACCTACTATACACTATGGAGAGTGGCAGAGTGCTGCTGCACACTTTCAATACCCATGGTGAGTTTTCGTCCGTGCCATCGGCCTTTCTCACGTCCAGATGCCTCAACGTGAGAGGCATCAAAAATAAAAAAAAAAGACAGGAACAAAATCAGTTCCTGTCTGATTTTGGCTCTGTTATCTGTAAAAATGATGCTACTACCTTTGCAGCTTCTCTGTGGTATGCTCGGGTAGAGCGATACCACATCTGTTAGTACTCAAATTGTATGACGGTTGGGATACAGCCAATCACAATCGAGTAGGTCTCTGACGTCCTTCCCTACAGAGCTGGAAGTGACCGCTCTGGAGACAAGGTCAGTATTCTCACCAGCCCAGAGTAGGTAGGACCTCGGCAGTCTATAACTATACACTGTTACCTTACTCAAACTGTTGAAGTGATCTACTGTGTATTCTCTACAATCCAGCAAGAACCATACATCAAAAAGGTAACGAATACATCCATGGAGAAAAGGTAGGCCCCTCTCAGGACGGGGCCTCTAATTTCTGCGCTTTTTTGTTGAGGAAATCTGTCGTATCTTGGATTCTTTCCGGCAGTAGACGTAACAAGGGATTCAGGAGGGCTGTGCAGATCCAGTCTACCGGCCTTGTTGGGGCCTGGCAGCCGCTTAGAACCGGTCTCCATTGCCACGTTCCTGTTTCTTCTAGTGATTTATGGAACTTTGGTAAAAGGTAGAGGTGGGGAATGATAGATTCAAAAGCTAGGATCAAATCTCTCGCCCCTGCCTGCATGAATCCTCCTTTCCCGTCTCTAGTTTTGTTTTCAAACAGCTTGAGGACTATCCTTTTACTCCTCGTTTGGGGGGTTTCAAAGCGCCGCATCCTGGTTGTGTATCAGTTTGTAGGCTGCAGTGTCTGTTAGGTGCCACTGCATCTCGTGCCTGTAGTTGTTCTTTCTCCAGACGACGACAGCACCTCCCTTGTCCATCGGCTTTATCACAATATCCGAACGTCCCTTCAGCGTTGATAGGGCGTCCCTCTCATCCCTTGCGAGATTGCAGTTGCGTTGGTGTTCCGCACCGCACTTGAGGTCCACCATCACGTGCTGGATTACCGGTTTCAGGCCTACTAGGTTGTAGTTTGGGCACTGGACTGGTTTGTTGTGGAGGAGGTACCTGAAAGAGAGTGAGAGTTTAATTCTTTTAATTGTTTCCCCTGTGACTTACCTTGCTCCGGCCAGAGGTTGCTCCAAATTTGGTTGATACTAGTTATCAAGTTGTTGCAAAGATCTTCTATCATATCTCTTCTTCTTATGCGCCGGAGGGAGTATCACAAACACGAGTCCCCTTTCCAACAGTTTCCTCTCCTGTTCAGTTAAGGGTACCTCAGAGACAACTGTCTGTTTCAGTTGTCCTCTTCTATGCCTTAATTTGTGTCGTTTCGTGAGTTTCTCTGATCTACACCATTATACCCTCTGTCTCTGTCTCCTCCCTGTTAGTCTCGGTTCATGCTGTTCCAGCGCCTGGGTCTGTTGTTGTTCTCCCAGATTGTTGCCTCTGCCCCTGTTTCTGAATTTATTTTAGCCCCTATTATTATTATTACCTCCCTGTCTGTTGTGTTATTGTTGTTGTTCCAGGAGGAGTAGTCTATGATGTTATTGCCTCTGTTGTCGCCTGGGGTGATCCTGTTCTGGCATCTGTTGTCGCCTGTCCCGTTCCTGTTACCCTAACTTCGGTTTTCTCCAGATCTGTCTCTGTTGTTTCTCGCTTGGTTGCCACATGGTTTCTCATGATGAATCTCTCCATCCGATTCGTGATCTGTCTGTTATTCCTACCTTGCCTGTTGTTGTTCACCGAGGTGTCCCGTTGGAACACCTCGGCGGATGGTGCGGGTGGCTCCATCTGTTCGGGTCTCTTCTGGGTGGGAAGGGAGGTTGTTGTAGGACAGGCCTGCTTAGAATAGGGGATAGAGGGATATTGTCTTCATTGTTCATCAGGAGCACTGAACGTAAGGGGTTTTTGGGCCACTTGTTTTTGTTGTGGCTGTGGCTGCACCTGTTCTAGGGCTTTGTCCACTGCTGTAGTCAGGCAAACAGTGTACCTTTCTGAGGGTTTGAGAAAAAACTTGTGTGACGTCTGTCCTGAGCGCATCATCAGACTTTCGTCATATGGTCTTTCGAGGGTCCTTGGTTTCGGAGTTGTCTTTCGTCTGAAACCTTTTCATTAGGTTGTACCTATTCTTACCTGGTCCCAACCTCGTATTAGGAGGCGGGCTACGATGAGCTCAATTTTGGCCATTTCTCTCGTATGTGAGGCATTGAAGAGGAGCGTGTATGTCGCCATAGACGCTCTGGGGCCGGATTCAGGAAGGTACTTACGAAGGTTTTTCTTCTTAGCTACGAATGTTTTCCTTCTTAGCGCCTTCGTGGCGACTACGGCGGTATTCACGTAGCTACACTAAGTGGAAAAACCTTCGTAAGTTCATTCCGGGATCTAAGTGTGGTTTCGACCACTCGTAGTTTTACATAAACTGGATATAACTCAATTTTTCTCTACTACATAACACTGGGATCGATTTTAAGTTTTTGGAACATAAACAAAAGATTATAAAAATTGAATCTAGTGAAGAAGAGTCCTTCGTGTTAGTTATATATGCATTCTCTGCTTGAAACTTAAAGTAAATATGTCTTTTATGATAGTAGAATTAGTTTTATAATTAGCAAGATATTATACCCTAGTTATTAAGTAAATAAACACTGCTGAACATGAAATATGAGAGAAGGTGATGAGCCCTGCCTGATGGGATCATTTACTATCACCAAATGCCCCTGTTCACCTAGTAGTAAGGGTGTACCTTAGCTATACATACCCATTTCTAATTTATTTAGTTTGGTTTTATTTTTAAATTAAATCTGGGTGAGACATAAACTAAAAATATGCTGCACAAATGACGTTAGGTAAGGAGAAGGGTAAAAATGTCAAAAACTTTATTCATTGAATACTTAAAGCTATAATTATGACTATATAGACTATTAAAAAAGAGAGAGGGAAGTAGGGGTCCAAGACCTCTTCCTGTTATACAATTTGGGTGTGGAACAAGTAATTATCAAAAGAAGGCACCATGCCGGGAAGGCTATGTAGCAGTAAGGCAGTGAGGTGAGGCAGCTACTTATTTGAGAAATGCTTATTTTATTTACCTTATAAGCTGAGGCAACTTATTTTATTTGAGGAATACTCAGCTGATTCCTCTACATTTAGCATGGAACAAATTTGTGTCCAAGACCTCTTCCTGTTACACAATTTGGCTGTGTGTAACCAAACTAGAAGTGCTCTACAAATCAAGGGACCCAGAATGTGGAATGACCTCCCGAATCATGTCAAAGGCTGTACCTCTCTCAACCAGTTTAAGAGTTAAACCAAGTACTGCCTAATTAACTCCATGTAACCTAACTTGCCTCCTAAATGTCAACCCATGTCTTGCTATTTTTTAAACAACGCTGTTCACCAACATGTGCAATTGCTGATTTATGCTATGTTAACCCCCCTTTTTGTATTTTTTATTCCTTCTTTCAACACAATTTATACTTAATCCCGATTACTATTGAGTTTTAGTCTGTGTTTTTTCCCCCACACCTTGCCCGAAATGCTATGAGTATTAGTGGCTTTAGGTATTGTATGTACTAGCTCTGTCTATAAATCCAACATTATGTTTGTAAATCAACTGTGTGTACTTTTCCTGAATAAAATGTTATTATTATTTTTTTTTAATCAGTAAGTATTAAAAGAAGGCACCAAGCTGCGAAGGCTATGTAGCACCATTGTGTGTAACAATAAACCAAATTTTTTTTTAACAAATAATGCACCTGTATGGTAAAACAAATCCTGTCAGCTGTAAAAATATTGATGCAGTTATTTAAATGAAAAATATAATGAAAGAAATATTACTGGTTTATTTTTATCTTATCTTTTTGTACTGTACAGTATATCCAAGGAAGTGAAAAATTGAGACATAATGCACAATTTAATGAATGATTAGCATGGATTAGCAGTTCAAAAGAAATATGACTATTACATATCAACACGAGATCTTAATGATCCATGGTCATCATGATTTAATAAGGAAAATACAGTACAGTATTTGTAATAATACAAACTATAATTTAAAATCTTTATTACTGATTTTTTTTATTAAGAAGATTAGGTATACACAGCAATGTGCTGCTACCCTATTCCATATGGAATATTACACAGTGTAGATAAAAAACTAGCTATAAGTTTATCTAATACTCCCATCTCACAGGATGGTTAGACATACTGTACATGGAATCAATTTAGAAAATACCACCCTCAATACAAAAAACAAATCAACTCTGACTAAACAACTCTTCGCGATTTTCACAAGAGGTAAGCACTGAATCATGGAAACATTATATAATAATTACTTTTACCGGTTTCTACAAGACTCCTCTCAAACAATGTATTTTTAAACATGTTTAGGTATACACAGCAATGTGCTGCTTCCCTATTATGTATAAAGGACCACACAGCGTAGATCAAAAACCAGCTACAAGCTCATCCAACATCCTCACCTCACAGGATGGCCAGTCATACATGGAATTAGGAGAGAACAAAATACTTAATGCTGATCTATTAGCCTCCACTGGCAAAATCTGGGTGTATCACAAGAATATCTTCCAATATTCCTGAGTGTATGAAATAATTACAGAGCTCAAAATACCTCATACCATTTGGTATGAAGTCACTGATAACAGGGCAGTCACAGATATAGTGTTGGAGAGTATGTTCTCTCAAGTAGGACTGAAAACAGATTTTTTTTTCCACCAAGAGGGCTATAAACCCATGGAACTGCCTACCCGCTGAAGACGTAAATGCCAAATTCCAGCTAAAAAATATCATTAAGACAATTGGCGGGCCCTTTAACAAGCCGCCGGCTTTCTGTCCTCTTCGAGGCCACTAGATAGTTAGTGGCCCTTGGGTAAATTTAGTAAATATATACAATAATTGTCAGCGCATCTTCCGAGCAACAAGGACAGCTACACAGTATCTCTTAGAATTACGTAGGTAAACAACAAATGTAACATATTTGTTTACTACAATGTCGGTGCTGGCTGTAGAAGTTGAAAAAACATTGTTTTACTTCGAAATATACTAATTTTATAAGAAAATTCAACGTAAATAGGAGGCAGTAGAGCTCCGATAAGCCAGCGCTAAATCTTCAATATGAAGAATGTTGCTGCTCTCTGATTGGCCAAACGAAACACAGTAGTGACCTCTAACGGCACGCAGGTGAACCAACAAATTTCTTCCTAAGTGGACGTTATTGAATTGCACCTAAGCATCTTCTTAGGGCACACTTAGAAACCTTCGTAGCAAACCCACTTACGAAGAAATACACAGAGCTTCCTGAATCTAGGTCCAGGCCTGTTCCATGTTCACTCTGTTTAGACAGCTGGCTAGACCTGGTAGAATTGGGAGACCTGCTGAATAAAAATGGGAAACAAACCTGTAGGGCAAGGTATTCGGAGACCGTGTTTAGCCTCACTGTCATTGGGCAAACGTCAACCTGTCTTTTAGATATTCTATAGTTGTAAAAATTGGTTTTACCAGGGCTATAATTTCTAAGTCCTCCTGTTGGAAAAAAACTGTTAACCTCATAGAGGTCAGGTCTTTCCATAGTCTTGTGCACTTGGACTGCTATATCACTCTCCTGGAGGAGCTCCTCTGGATTTGGGGTGGTGGGTGGGGTGTTCAAGTGCCGTCGACCCTGGTCCCGTTACTCTCCTGTCTCTCAAGATTCCCTGGAGGGTGTCTTCAGGAAGTTGAGGTCTCTGTTTGTATTTGTGTCAAGATCTCAAGTATTCCATACTCCCACTCATGTTCGGAGGTGCTAGGGAGAGAATCCTTGAGAGCTTCCATAATTGTTCCTGGGAGGGAATCGGAAATAATTAACTCGGCCCCCACTGGCCTCCTCGCTTTCGATGTTGAGGGTTGGTTTAGTGAGGCTTCTCGTGTTCTCTTCGTTCATACTGCGTCAATCTCTATTCTGGCTCTACAATGCAACGAAACTTCCAACACTTTTAACACTCAAGAATGGAAAAAAAAAGTTATAGGTTTTTTCTTCTCTTTTTGGTTCGTGTATGTGAGAAAAAGTCTCGAAAAAAGCATAAACAGTATTTCTCTCTGTAATGGAGTCACTCTCCCTTGCCCCCTGGGGGGGGGGGGGGGGGGAAGTCCTTCTACCAGAAAACTGAGGGGAAAAGCCTTTTGTGTCCTGGTATTTCACCTTTCGATGTCCCCCCTTGGTTAAAGGAGAGGAAGTATCGTTAGGGCCAACGACAGCAAATGCATTAGATGCATATTCCACAGCGACTACAATGATTAGAAAAGCCGTTGAAGAATGAGACTCACTTGTGAACATTCTGCATCTACTTCCACAGTAGTGTAAAAGGAGACACATGGGGAATAAAAATTTTCAGAAACGGTTGGGCACTTCCATGCCGACTTGGGTCCCGGGGGCGGATTCGACCAGCAACTGATTTTAAGCGGTTAGGTTAGTGCACGGTCGGCGCGCACCGGGCTTGCTGGCGGGGTGGGGTGGTGGTCCGTTACCCCCAGGGGTCCCCAGGGCCCACCACCCAGGGTGTACCTGAGCAACTCGTGCCCTATCCTAACCTGTTTTTTCTCGATACGTCGCATGCTTTTAAGATGAAAGCTATGAACTCTGATGAAGATGAACTCTGATTTAAGATGAACTCTGCTATTGAGTTCAATAGGTTCTTCTCTTCCATTGGGTCATCCCTTGCAAATGATATTCCATCTTCCAGTACTGATTTTAAGGACTATCTTACAGGTAACTATCCACAGTCTCTGTACCTAAAGCCTACTAATTCCACTGATGTCAATGAGATAATCCTTTCCCTTAAAACCAAGTCTAGTGCCCTCGAGGAGATACCAACTTTAATTTACAAAAAAGCCTCCAGATCTTTAGCCCATGCTATTGCAATGCTCTTCAACAAGTCACTTGAACTCCAAACCTTTCCAGACATTCTAAAAAAAGCAAGAGTAACCCCTGTCCACAAATGTGGTGATCTCACAGATGTTAACAACTACAGATCTATATCAATCCTGCCTAACTTGTCAAAAATATTCGAAAAACTAATCTACAAGCATCTTTACTCTTTTCTAGCCAAACACAATATACTTAGCTCTTGTCAATATGGCTTCAGACCCCAAAAAAACACTAACGATGCACTTATTAGTATGATTAACTTGATTCACGCAGCTCTTGATAAAAAGGAGTTCCCTGTTGGGTTATTTGTGGACCTGCGTAAGGCTTTTGACACTGTCAACCACCAAAACCTTCTTCTTAAATTACATCATTATGGAGTCAGAGGACACTCCCTGCAATACCTCAAATCTTATCTTACTGACAGGCTCCAGTATGTTTCTGTGAATAATACAATTTCTCCCACCCTACCCATCAACATTGGTGTTCCTCAGGGCAGCATACTTGGCCCTCTCCTCTTTCTCATCTACATTAATGACCTTCCAAATGCCTCCCAACACCTCAAACCAATTCTATTTGCTGACGACACAACCTTCATTTACTCCAGTCCTGACCCCATTGCTCTAAATGCCACAGTAAATACTGAGCTAGAGAAAGTCCATCTTTGGCTAACTGCCAACAAACTCACCCTTAACATTGACAAACCGTTTTATATTCTGTTTGGCAATAAATACTCTAATCAAATAAATCTCAAAATAAACAATACCCAAATTTGTAACAAATTAGATGGCAAATTCCTTGGCGTTCTCATCGACCACGAGCTGAATTTCCAGGGACACATTCTAAATATATCAAAAAAAGTTTAAAAAACTGTTGGCATTCTTTCTAAGATCAGATATTATGTACCCCGCCCTGCCCTGGTGACTCTCTATTACTCACTCATTTATCCATATCTCAACTATGGTATTTGTGCTTGGGGTTCTACTACCCAAAATCATTTACGTCCTCTAATTACTCAACATAAAGCTGCTATTAGGACAATATCCAACTCTAGCCCCAGACATCACTCGGTACCCCTACTCAAATCTCTGAATATGTTAGATATTAAGTCATTGCACATTCTCTCATGTGTATTATACATATATAAAACGTTGAACTGTAAGGCCAATCCTGACCTCAAAAGATTCATTGAAGGTTGTAACAGAACCCATGAGCACCACACCATAAATAAATACAGTTTTGATATTCCTAGAGTACGACTTAATCAAACTAGAAATGCTCTTCAAATCAAGGGACCCAGAATGTGGAATGACCTTCCCAACCATGTTAAAGACTGTACCTCTCTCAACCAGTTTAAGATAAAAACGAAGCACTACCTAATAAATTCCCTGTAACCTACCTTACCCCTCTGTTGTCAACCCATGTATGTTTTTTTTTTTTCAAAACAACGCTGTTTGAATGTAATTTTCTGTAATAATTTGTAATTGTATTTGTGCTGCTTTTTCAGCCATGTTCCCCCTCTTTTACCTCTATTTTTATTTGTTCTCAACACATTTTATTCTTTTTACCCATTAGTATTAAGCTTTAGTCATTAATGTTTTTCCTGCCCGAAACGCTTTGCGTAATAGTGGCTTTAGGCATTGTATGTACTAGCTCTATCAATTAATCCAACAAACTTTGTAAAATCTCTTTATGTATGTTCCTTACCTAAATAAACATTTATTTATTTATTTATTTATTTATTTATTTATTATTTATGAGTCTAAGGCATCAAGAAGGGGGTCCCTACTTATGAAAGGTACAGAGGATGAATGTTCAATAGATTCAAACCAAAAAATACACTGGTGAAAGGCATATAAACGTTTTTGGAGTATTTAATAGCATGAGCAAAATTCACAATTTGGCCCGGGGTGTAACCAGAGTACTACAGTATCAATTTGGGGGTCCCTACTTATGAATGGATCAGAGGGTGAATGTTCAATAGATTAAAACCAAAAAACACAGTTGAAAGCGAATATAGAAGTTTTTGGAGTACTTTAATGATGCTATGACTGAATAGTATAGGGAGCCCTTGGCACAGCTCCATTTTCTGTAATGGTCAGAGGTGAGCGGAGAGAACGGGACGCGATTTTTTTACTAATCAGGAGCCGAGTAGAAAAATTCTCTTTCCGTCCCGGGTCAATCAGGTGAAATTTTCCTTATTTGTCGGGGGAGAGGGGGTGTCACGTGACATGACGTTGGCAATAGGTACCCCCTACCTATGATTACCCCAGTGGGGTCAAGCATACAAGGGGTTGGATCAAGATTCCTTACAAAGACCAAGTTGGATATTTAGGTGTAGTAAACCTTATCTTGAATTTGCATGATACTGTGGGGTACATTGACATGAAGGGCGAATCATAGAACAGGATCTGCATGTGAGATGGGTCATATTAGGGTTTTAATGAAGTTAAGATAGCTTTAAAGTCCTGTGTGCTTGATGGTGGGTAAATGTTCAATCAATAATTTTCGTGTTTTTAATCTGAATGAGGGGTTCTAGTTTGCGTTCTAGTCGTAAGATGAGTTCCTTAGTATATTTGCTATGGAAGATGAGCTTTCAGTACTCTATATTTATTTATTTATTTATTTATTTATTTATTTATTTATTTATTTATATACGAGAAGGTACATTGGGTTTGTGAGAATACATTGGAAAGTACAGTATTTACATTCTTGTAAAGCCACTAGTACGCGCAGCGTTTCGGGCAGGTCCTTAATCTAGCAGATAATTTTAAGTAGGTAATTTCTATCAGAGTTGATAAATGATAAAGATACATTGCAAGAGAAAAATGAGATGAGAGAGCTTAGTAAGTATATTAAAGCACATTGTTATATTAAAGCTCTGATTGATTACATTGACAGCTTGATTAGTAATTTAAACAAGATTAATAGACACCATACAGCAGATTGACAGCACATATAAGACAGCAATGATCACAATGGTAAAGATGTTCAGATTGGGTACATAAAGATTGGGAGACTGGGTAGCAAAAGATACAGATAAACAAGATTTATAAACACCATACAGCAGATTGGCAGCACATATAAGAAGACAGCAATGATCACAATGGTAAAGATGTTCAAAATTGGGAACATAAAGGTTGGGAGATTGGGTAGCAATACATACAGTGCAATTTTAAGGCAAAAAGTGAAAAACTATGAAGATGAAATTAGATACTTTTTAGTATTGATTTTGAATGATGTAAAAGTTGGACAGCTTTTCAATTCAGTAGGGAGTGAGTTCCATAAACTGGGTCCCTTTATTTGCATAGTGTTTACACAGATTAAGTTTAACTCTGGGGATATCAAAGAGAGATATATTTCTGGTGTGGTGATAATGGGTCCTATTACATCTGTCCAGGAAGAGTTTCAGACAAGGATTTGCATTTAAGAACAGGGTTTTGTAAATGTAGTTGACACAAGAGAATTTGTGGAGTGAGATTATGTTTAGCATGTTTAGGGAGTTAAACAAGGGGGCCGTGTGTTGTCTGAAAGCAGAATTTGATATTATTCTGATAGCAGATTTTTGCTGGTGGACTTGAGGTGGTTTGCAGTGGTTGAACTCCATGCACAGATACCATAGTTGAGATAGGGATAGATTAGTGCATAATATAGAGAGATGAGAGCAGAGTTAGGTACATAATATCTGATTTTGGAGAGGTATACCAACTGTTTTAGAGACTTTCTTAGTTATGTGTTGTATGTGGGTACTGAAGTTGAGTCTCTTGTCTAGGAATATGCCAAGAAACTTTCCATCATTTTTATTGCTAATTTTTTTTTTTTTGAGATATATACAAGAGTTGTTACATTCTTGTACAGCCACTAGTACGCGTAGCGTTTCGGGCAAGTCCTTAATCCTACGGTCCCTGGAATACCATCCCCTGCCGCGAAGAATCGTTTTTTCATCCAAGTACACATTTTACTGTTGCGTTAAACAGAGGCTACAGTTAAGGAATTGTGCCCATTAAATCCTCCCCGGCCAGGATACGAACCCATGACATAGCGCTCGCGGAACATGTTTACATTGCATAATTATATTTTTATGCTTATATAATTATATTAGTATATTATAATTATTTATAATTATATTATAATTATATTATTACTTTTTATAATTATATTAGTATTTACATTACTCGCATAATGTTTACATTGTCAATCTGAAGCTGAATTGCATTTGTAGATTTGCTTCCAAATAGGATGTAGTAGGTCTTTTCTATGTTAAGTGTTAGTTTGTTGGTTGACATCCATAAGTGGACTTTTTTTAGTTCATTATTAACATCATCATTTAGTGTATGTGGGTTGGGGTTGGAGTAGATGAGGGTAGTATCATCAGCAAACAAAATAGGTTTCAGAATGTTAGAGACATTAGGCAGATCATTAATGTATATAAGAAATAGAAGAGGTCCCAAGATGCTGCCCTGTGGCACTCCAACGGTTATTGGTAGAATGGGAGAGATATTATTGATAGCTACACATTGGTGTCTATCACTAAGATAGGATTGGATATAGTCCAGTGCATGGCCTCGGATTCCATAATGATGGAGTTTACATAAGAGGTAATCGTGATTAACAGTATCAAAGGCCTTTCTCAGGTCAATGAAGAGTCCAATTGGAAACTCATTTTTGTCAAGGGCTGAGTAAATTATATCAAGGAGACTAATAATTGCATCGTTGGTACTCTTTTGAGAGCGGAAGCCAAACTGACAGGGGCTAAGAATGTCGAATTTTACGAGATAGGAGTAGAGCTGTTTGTAGATAATTTTTTCAAATATTTTTGATAGTATGGGTAGAATATAAAATGAGGTCAAGAAAGACATGTTTACGTGCGAGAGGAGTCAGGTTGGAAACTGTTTATTCCAGTCATTCCCCCTCGGCTTTGCTCCGTTTTCTGTACCCAAACTAAGATTCCATTTTCTGTGAAATTCAGTTAAGTACTGGTGATTAAGGCATGCTTGCATTTGTACCTGTTTATAGATTTTATAGATAAATTTGTCGAGCCTCAAATTAGATTTTAATATGAAAAATAGCATCAAACGTATGTCTATCTTTTGTAATAAACGTTACAAACATTAACATTATCTGTGATATTTAATAGAATACAAAAATAATGCTAAATAGTGGGGCCTCAGCCATATTGTGTTGGGTATGACGCCCCCCCATTGTATATTATTAACACTTGTAACTATGAAGGAAAATAATTAAGTGTTTTAAGTAATTTAATATAAACTAGGAAACTGTTCATATTCTGCATGAAATTGCACATTTTTTAACACCTTAATAGCTCACAGCTATTGTGGTGGGGGGCCCCAATAACTCATGTAATGCGACTACTGTTGTTATGCAATACTTTTTGATATCACGTGTAAAAATTTAAAAGTCGAATCCATCAGTTGCCTTTTTTGTCAGTGGTGGTATATCAAGTGCAAAGGTTTTCAGAAAATGTTAGACCTCCACCTTTTGAAAAGTGTGAAGATAAATTCATTCTAGTAAGAAGGGCTAGCAAGAGTTAGTAAGAAGGCAGCTAGCATGAGTTAGTAAGCAGGGCTAGCATGAGTTAGTAAGCAGGGCTAGCATGAGTTAGTAAGCAGGGCTGGCATGAGTTAGTAAGCAGGGCTAGCATGAGTTAGTAAGCAGGGCTAGCATGAGTTAGTAAGCAGGGCTAGCATGAGTTAGTAAGCAGGGCTGGCATGAGTTAGTAAGCAGGGCTGGCATGAGTTAGTAAGCAGGGCTAGCATGAGTTAGTAAGCAGGGCTAGCATGAGGGCTGGCATGAGTTAGTAAGCAGGGCTGGCATGAGTTAGTATGCAGGGCTGGCATGAGTTAGTAAGCAGGGCTGGCATGAGTTAGTAAGCAGGGCTAGCAAGAATTAGTAAGCAGGGCTAGCATGAGTTATTAAGCAGGGCTAGCATGAGTTAGTAAGCCAGGCTAGCATGAGTTAGTAAGCCGGGCTAGCATGAGTTAGTAAGCCGGGCTAGCATGAGTTAGTAAGCCGGGCTAGCATGAGTTAGTAAGCCGGGCTAGCATGAGTTAGTAAGCCGGGCTAGCATGAGTTAGTAAGCCGGGCTAGCATGAGTTAGTAAGCAGGGCTAGCATGAGTTAGTAAGCAGGGCTAGCATGAGGGCTGGCATGAGTTAGTAAGAAGGGCTAGCATGAGTTAGTAAGCTGGGCTAGCATGAGTTAGTAAGCAGGGCTAGCATGAGTTAGTAAGCAGGGCTTACTAACTTTCGCCAACTGTATTTAAAATAATACGTCAGATAGAAATTATTTCGCATTGGTATTATATTTACTTTATAAATTTCCTCTATAAAAATGAAATGCTATTGCGCATTATGATCGCTTTATATTGAATATTGCATAAATACTTATGAGATTTCATAAAAAAATATTTTAATGAGCCAGGTTTGGAAGGCTTTGTTTTTAAGATTATTTTTCACTTTTTTTTAATAATAATAAAATTATTAACATTGACAAAGATTTGCTCTTGAAAAATATTGTCTTTTAAGACTTTTATGTGCTATAAAGTTGTTGAGATTTTCAATACTTAGAGTACCAATCATTAAAGTTTTCTTTTTCCATCACAAAGAAAATCTTTCTTTCTCCCACATGTTTCATCATTTGCACTGGATGCTGAGCAACCTTCGTGCAAGTCCTGGCTCAGTTCCCCAACGTCCAAACTATTGGATATTGCAAATTTCACTAAATGATGCGGTATCTTAGTTGCCCCCCCTCTAATTAGAGAGCTTTTAATCTCTAAACATTTGAGTGCCAAGAACGACTCTCGTGCAGGCTCGCGTTCAGTTCCCGACGTTCAAGCTTTTTGGCTATAGTAAATTTCTCTAAATGCCCTGACCAACTGTTTTTGCCCTGTTTTTTCGTATCTCGCCCTGACCAACTGTTTTTGCCCTGTTTTTTCGTATCTTGCCCTGACCAACTGTTTTTGGCTCAATTGTAACTCATCCAGCCGCAGTCTGCTGGATAGAAGGACAGTGGGCCTGATAAAAATAAAAACATAAATTGTTAGATCAGCCTCTAAATGAAGCCGTATCTCGCCCTGACCAACTGTTTTTGGCTCAATTGTAACCCATCCAGCCGCAGTCCGCTGGATAAAGGGGCAGTGGGCCTGATTAAAAAAAAACATATAAATTGTTAGACTAGCTCTTTACATATGCTAGTTGTTTAATTTAGAAACTGCTACTAATGCGATGATGCAAGAGGAGCCAGTACACATCTATGGATCAACCAATAAAAGCAGCAGACTTCTAGATGTTACTACTGCTCAGCTTAGGCCCCCCCACTGGATGGGCAGCGGTGCGGAGGAAAAACATAAATTATGACACTAGCTCTCCACATATCCCAGTCTTGGTTTTCATTTAGAAACTGCACTTGCGGTCTTTCTCGTGCCCCATTGTTGATGTGTGACAATGACCAATGGATTTTTCAAAACTAGCTCATTAAGATTGCGAAAACTTGCTTTAGCTAAATAAATTGTGTAGGTTCAGACTCTGAGGCCCGTTATGCATCGCTGCAGCCCTTTACGCTATTGCCCGCAAGATGGTAGTAGGGGCTGCATTAATAAATGAATTAAAACTAACATTCAATTATATATTCTCAAACTTATGGAAAAAAAAAACTTATCACATTTGCAAACTTGCACAAATTAATTTTGGCAATTTCGTTTACCCATTTTTTGTTTGTTTTCTTGCTTGAGCCAAAATGAATTGTTGGGCTCATTGCCAGAGTCCATTACCCGCCGTGGTAACCCTTCCCACTACCCGCCCCACAAGATGGGTATGAGATTCATAATAAATGAACTAGCATTCAATTATATTCTCAACAAACTTATGCAAACCCCATACAATTACATTAGCAAGCTAACACAAACTCATTGAGCAAGTTTAACTATTCGCATACTTTGCGTCATTATATAATGGAATATGAAAAGAAAATTTGCAGAATTCAGAGATAACACCATCAATGGAGTCCAAGAAATACCCAAGTGCTTCATTCATAATGATGCGCTGCCAGGAATCTTAGCAAAGTAACCAAAACATTTGCTTACTGTAGGTGAAGGATGCACATATGACTCTCCGGTTAGGCGGTTGTGGGGTGAGACCTGCAACTGCGGACTGGCCATAGATGTAAAAGTCCCTTGCATAGAGACCGTTGCAAGCCTCTTGTTGAATCACTTAGGGTGCATATATGTGTGTGTATGTATGTAGCAGTGACAATCGCGTAACGAGCTTTCAAGAGATTGTCACTTGCATAGCTAAACAATATGTAGGGTTCAGTTTCCAAAACAAATTATGCGGCTCTCGAACCCTTTTCCCCTGCTACATGCGGGAGATCCCTTTTATACAACATCCCCAAGACCATTTCATAAGAGTTAGTGCTGCACCTCTCCAGGTAATTTCATCAAATTAAAGACAATTTCTACCAATTTTACCTAAATTTTGTTGTGTATGGCACAACCAAAAGCCCAATTTCCCAAAGCTTAAAAAAAACAGCCCAAGCTAAATTTATTTAAATTTACTCCAGTTTAAAGACAAGTCCACCAAAAAGTTATCTCCAATTATAAACAAAAAACTAAAACTGAATTTAAATGTAACTAACAGGGGCTACACATAAGGGGCATAACTGCCAATCCCCTCACAGTGTTCAAGAGAGAACTGGATAAGCACCTTCAAAGGATACCTGATCAACCAGGCTGTGACTCATACGTCAGGCTGCGAGCAGCCGCGTCCAACAGCCTGGTTGATCAGTCCGGCAACCAGGAATACCCTACCCCACCACAGGAATAGGCCTGATTTGTTCAAGCCAAAGGCCAATTCACCCGAGTTTTCTCTATCTCGTCTAATAATAACGTTCATTTCCAGTGCCCAGTATCCAGCCACCACATATTCCCCATTCCCAAGACCATTTCATAGTGTTAGTACTGTGGCCATCTACCTAATTTCATCCCAATTAATGACAATTCCCTATTAAATATAGAGAAAAATATGTCAAATCATATCACAGCCAAAGCCCATTTCACCCAAGTTTCACCTATCCCATACAAATTTAGTGTGCATTTTCAATATCCAATATCCAGTTGCCCCATGTCACGCCCTATTCCCAAGACTATTTCATAGTAATAGTGCATTGTCCTTCCAGCTATTTCCAAATATCCAGATGTGCTTATATATCATCACTCCTAGGAAACCAGTCCTATCCTAATGCAGCCAAGGCCAAATTTAGCCAAATGTATCCCAATTTACGAGAATTTCCACCTAATTTATGACAATTTAATCCAATTTCCACCTATTTTTGCCCCATTTTATCCTAATTTCATCCAATTTCCACTAAATTTACCAGAGTTTGTCCGTTTCATAGCGTAACCAAAGCCTAATTTGACCAAGTTTCACCTATCCCATATAAATTTAATGTGCCTTTTAAATATCTAATATCCAGGTGTCCTATGTCACGCCCTATTCCCAAGACCATTATATAGTAATAGCACAGTGTCCATCCAGCTATTTCCAAATATCCAGATGTGTTTATATATCTTCAATCCTACGAAACCAGACCTAACCTAACACACAGCTAAGGCCAAATTTATCCCAATTTAATCCAATTTCCACCTAATTTGATCCAATTTATTCTAATTTAATCCAATTCCCACCAAATTTACCCGAGTTTACCATTTCATAGCACAACCAAAGCCCCAATTTGACCAAGTTTCACCTATCCCAATTAAATTTAATGCGCATCTTCAATATCTGGTCGCCGAAAGTGATGTTTTTGCATCAACCCAACCGCCCTTGCCCATACCTCTGATACCAAGATCTTGATTCCATATATGGTATCTTATTCTTGGGACACAGCCAACCCATCCCAACCTAACCTCTATTAACTATGGGTTTAATGGCCATTTTTCTCTACATCAGTTCAAACACAACCCAACCTCATATAAATGGATTTATACAATACAATTTTATTTAGGTAAGGTACATACATACAATAAATTTTTACAAGGATTGGTTGACTTATAGGTAGAGCTAGTACATACAATGCCTAAAGCCACTATTACGCAAAGCGTTTCGGGCATGATAAACTTAAATGACAAGCTTAATACTAATTGAGCATAATGAGTAGAATGAAAACAAGAAATGAAAACATAGATGAAAAAGCAGCACAAATACAATTATGTCGACAAACAGCGCTCTTTAAAGAAAAACAGACATTGGTTGACAATAGAAGGGTAAGGTAGGTTACAGGGAATTTATTAGGTATAGCTTCGTTTTTAACTTAAACTGGTTGAGAGAGGTACAGTCTTTAACATGGTTGGGAAGGTCATTCCACATTCTGGGCCCCTTGATTTGTAGAGCATTTCTAGTTTGATTCAGTCGTACTCTAGGAATATCAAAACTATTTATTTCTGGTGTGGTGCTCATGGGTTCTGTTACAACCTTCTATGAAGCTTTTGAGATCAGGATTGGCATTATAGTTTAGCGTTTTATATATGTATAATACACATGAGAGAATGTGCAGTGACTTAATGTCTAACATATTCAGAGATTTGAGTAGGGGTACCGAGTGATGTCTGGGGCCAGAATTGGATATTGTCCTAATAGCAGCTTTGTGTTGAGTAATTAGAGGACGTAAGTGATTTTGGGTAGTAGAGCCCCAAGCACAAATACCATAGTTGAGATATGGATAGATAAGGGAGTAATAAAGAGTCACCAGGGCAGGGTGTGGTACATAATATCTGATCTTAGAAAGAATGACCACAGTTTTTGAAACTTTTTTTGATATGTTTAGAATGTGTCCCTGGAAATTCAGCTTGTGGTCAATGAGAATGCCAAGGAATTTGCCATCTAATTTGTTACAAATTTGGGTATTGTTTATTTTGAGATTTATTTGATTAGAGGATTTATTGCCAAACAGAATATAGAAAGTTTTGTCAATGTTAAGGGTGAATTTGTTGGCAGTTAGCCACAGATGGACTTTATTTAGCTCAGTATTTACTGTGGCATTTAGAGCATGGGGATCAGGACTGGAGTAAATGAAGGTTGTGTCGTCAGCAAATAGAATTGGTTTGAGGTGTTGGGAGGCATTTGGAAGGTCATTAATGTAGATGAGAAAGAGGAGAGGGCCAAGTATGCTGCCCTGGGGAACACCAATGTTGATGGGTAGGGTGGGAGAAATTGTATTATTCACAGAAACATATTGGAGCCTGTCAGTAAGGTAGGATTTGAGGTATTGTAGGGAGTGTCCTCTGACTCCATAATGATGTAATTTAAGAAGAAGGTTTTGGTGGTTGACAGTATCAAAAGCTTTACGCAGGTCCACAAACAACCCAACAGGGAACTCATTTTTATCAAGAGCTGTATGAATCGAGTTAAGCATACTAATAAGTGCATCGTTAGTGCTTTTTTTGGGTCTGAAGCCATATTGGCAAGGGCTAAGTATATTGAGTTTGGCTAGATATGAGTAAAGCTGCTTATAGATTAGTTTTTCAAAAATTTTTGACAAGTTTGGCAGGATAGATATAGGTCTGTAGTTGTTAACATCTGTGAGATCACCACATTTGTGGACTGGCGTTACTCTCGCTTTTTTTAGAATATCTGGGAAGGTTTGGAGTTCAAGTGACTTGTTGAAGAGCAAAGCAATAGCAGGGGCTAAAGATCTGGAGGCTTTTTTGTAAATTAAAGTTGGTATCTCCTCAAGGGCACCAGACTTGGTTTTAAGGGAAAGGATTATCTCATTGACGTCAGTGGAATTAATAGGCTTTAGGTACAGAGACTGTGGATAGTTACCTGTAAGATAGTCCTTAATGTCAGTACTGGAAGATGGAATATCATTTGCAAGGGATGAACCAATGGAAGAGAAGAACCTATTGAACTCAATAGCAGAATCAGAGGCTGAAAGCTGACCATCGTTTTTAGACAGGAGAGTCGGTTTGTTATTTAAAGACTTCTTTGATCCCAATATTTGTGAAATTGTTCTCCTAGTTTGTTTAATGTTGCTCTTTATTTGGGTAAATTTATCTTCGTAGTATTTAGTTTTGGCTCGTCTAATTATCTTAGACAGCAAAAATGAGTAATTCTTTGAGAATTCTTTGGAGACAATTCCTAACCTATGCTTCTTCTCAAGGTCATGTTTTTTATTAATAGATTTAAGTATTCCCTTTGTAAGCCAGGGATTGTTAAGCCTTTTGGTTGTGACTTGTTTTGTAAGCATAGGACAGTGGGTATTATAAAGGCTAAGAGTTTTTTGAAGAAAAGATTGCACTGCTAGGTTGATGTCCACTATGTTACCTAACTCGGACTCCCAGTTGACATTATCAGCAGCAGTTATAAAATTGTCTATAGCAGTTTCATTGTGTAGTCTAAAACGTATCTCTTGACTCAAGAGGTGGTTTGCTAATGTTAGTTAAGAGAAATGTGGGGTAATATTCTGTAGTGCTATCGGTGATTATACCTGAAGTAAGTGGAGAGTTTATGTTTGTCCAGATGTGATCTAGCATCGTGGCAGTGCTATCAGTGATTCTAGTAGGTCTAGTGATTAAGGGTATGAGGAAGCAGGAATTCATACAGTTGAGGAAGCTAACAGCAGTAGGGTGTTCAGGCTCGCAGAGGTCAATATTAAAGTCCCCTGCGATAATTAGGTGGTTTTTGTTCAGACTGTTATCAAGTATTAGATTTCTAAGGTTTGAGTTGAATTCGGACACATCAGTGTTAGGAATTCTATAAACTGCACCCACAGACAGGACAGACTCGGCACCCTTGACTCTGAAGCTGGCGAAGATATACTCCCCATAGCAGTCTCTGGTTCTAATTTCTTTTAAGCATGTTAGTTCTTGGTGGTAGTAAAGAGCAGTGCCACCACCTCTCTGAAGTTGACGACAGTTGTGAATTGCTGAGTAGTTAGGCATGTTAAAGAGCTGAGTAGTATCCTCTTTCAACCATGTTTCAGTAAGTATAATAAAAGAGAATTTGTTGTCAATAGCTTCAATCAAGGCATTAACATCATCGAAGTGTTTACCTAGGGATCTAACGTTCAAATTGATTACAGAGATATTGTGATTATGAGTTAATACATTGTTTACATCATGTGCTGCAAAATATCTGCAATTTAGATCATTAAAGTGATAATTGTCATAGATAGTGGATAAGAGGTTAAGTTCTGGGTCTATACTTGTCTGCATAAAAAAGCTGATTGCAGGAAAAACAAGGAAAGAAAGGCAAATTACAAGGTAGAAATAAGCTATAAAATAGGGGAAAAAATGTACACAATACTGTACAAAACAAACACAAAAGGGGCTTACAGGGGTACAATGGAGTAAGGGAGTATGGCTAGGCTAGGCAACCTAGGTAATTTATTTATTTATTTATTTATGCATATACAAGAATGTACATAAGGAATGTGAGGATACAAATATGGTAATTACAGTCTTGTAAAGCCACTAGCATGCGCAGCGTTTCGAGCAGGTCCTTAATCTAAGAAAATTTTAAGGAGGTAAATACTTTCAAAAATTATAGACAAAAAAATGATAACAGATTACATGAAATGAAAAAAAGATGAGAGAAAATTGTAGGTACAGTATATTAAAGCACATAGGTAGCTAAGATTGATTGCAATGACAGCTTGAATGGTAGTTGACAAAAAAATTGGTAGGCACAATACAGCAGAAACAATGTAAGATTGGTTGCAATGACAGCTTGAATGGTAGTTGACAAAAATTGGTAGTCACAATACAGCATATGGCTAGCACATAAAAGAAGACAGCAATGAACACAATGATAAGGTTGTTTGATATTACATAAAAATTAGGAGATTGGGTAACACTAGGTACAGAGCAAATTTAAAGCTCAGTGTAGGAAACTAAGAAGATGAAGTTAGGTACTTTTTGGTTTTGCTTTTAAATAAGGCAAAAGTTTTACAGTTTTTCAATTCACTAGGGAGTGAGTTCCATAGACTAGGTCCCTTAATTTGCATAGAGTGTTTACAAAGATTAAGTTTGACCCTGGGGATATCAAAGAGATATTTATTTCTGGTGTGGTGATAATGGGTCCTATTACATCTGTCCAGGGAGAGTTTCAAAGCATGGTTTGCATTTAAGAACAGGGTTTTGTAAATGTAGTTGACACAAGAGAATGTGTGGAGGGAGTTAATATTTAGCAAGTTTAGTGATTTAAACAAGGGAGCTGAGTGTTGTCTGAAAGCAGAGTTAGTTATTATTCTGATAGCAGATTTTTGCTGTGTGATGATGGGCTTAAGGTGGTTTGCAGTGGTAGACCCCCATGCACAGATATCATAATTAAGATAGGGGTAGATTAGTGCATAATATAGTGAGAGGAGAGCAGAGTTAGGAACATAATATCTGATTTTGGAGAGTATACCAACTGTCTTAGAGACTTTCTTAGTTATGTGTTGAATGTGGGTGCTGAAGTTGAGTCTCTTGTCTAGGAATAGGCCAAGAAACTTGCCATCATTTTTATTACTGATGTTAATGTTGTCTATCTGTAGCTGAATTGCATTTGATGATTTGCTTCCAAATAAGATGTAGTAAGTCTTTTCGATGTTTAATGTTAGTTTGTTCGTTGACATCCATAAGTGGACTTTTTTTAATTCATTATTCACAACATTATTTAGTGTATGTGGGTTGAGGTTTGAATAGATAAGAGTAGTATCGTTAGCAAACAGTATAGGTTTGAGAATATTAGAGACATTAGGCAGATCGTTTATATATATAAGAAATAGAAGAGGTCCTAAGATGCTGCCCTGTGGCACTCCAACGGTAATTGGTAGAGTGGAAGGAGTTGTATCATTGATGGTTACATATTGGTGTCTGTCACTAAGATAGGATCGGATGTAGTCAAGGGCAAGGCCTCGGATTCCATAATGCTGGAGTTTAAGTAAGAGGTAGTTGTGATTAACAGTATCAAAGGCTTTTCTTAGGTCAATAAAGAGTCCAATCAGAAACTCATTTTTGTCAAGGGCTGAGTAGATAACGTCAAGGAGACTAATGATTGCATCGTTGGTGCTCTTTTGGGACCGGAAGCCAAACTGGCAGGGGCTGAGTATGTCAAATTTTACGAGGTAGGAATAGAGCTGTTTGTAAATAATTTTTTCAAATATTTTTGATAGAATGGGTAGATTTGATATTGGTCTATAATTGTTTATGTCCGCCGGATTGCCTCCTTTATGGACTGGTGTTACTCTTGCTTTTTTGAGGATATCAGGGAAGGTGTGACACTCTATAGATTTGTTGAACAGTAGTGCTATGGGTGAGGCAAGGGCATGGGAGGCTCTCTTGTACACAATGGACGGAATTTCACTGGTATTCCCTGCCTTGGTTTTTAGAGAGTGTATGATGGACACAACATCTGCCGGGCTGATTGGTGAAAGGAGAAGAGAGTTTGGATAGCTGCCTGAGAGATATGTGTTAATATGTGTCTGAGTCTGTGGGATTTTACTGGCAAGATTAGCACCAACCGATGAAAAGAAACTATTAAATTCATTTGCCATTTCTAAATCAGTTGACGGTATATCCCCATCCTTGTAGAGTTTTATTTGGTTATGTGAGTGTTGTTTAGTTCCTAGGATACTAGAGATAGTTTTCCAAGTGTTTTTCATGTTGCCTTTTGCTTCATTGAATCTATTCACATAATATGCAAGTTTTGCCTTTCTTATGATACTGGTAAGCATTAATGAGTACCTTTTAGCTACTTCCTTTGAAACTAGGCCAATCCTAACTTTCTTTTCATATTCATGTTTCTTGTTGATTGAGTTGAGAATGCCACTTGTGAGCCATGGATTGTTTAATCTTTTGTCAGTTACTTGCTTGGTAAGAAGGGGACAATTAAGGTTGTAGAGGCTTAGAGTTTTGGAGAGGAAGAGGTTAGCTAATGAATTTATATCATGGGTATTATTGAATTCAGAATCCCAGTTAATATTGTGAAGTGCCTCTGTAAGATTGTCTAAAGCTGATTCACTGTGTACCCTAAATGAAAGTTTCTTGCTTTTTGGTGGTGTTATGTCCATGTTCGCTATGAGAAAGGTAGGATAGTGGTCAGTTGTTCTGTCGTAGATTATACCAGATACAAGGGGAGCTGTTATGTTTGTCCATATGTGGTCCAAGGTAGTGGCTGATGTTTGAGTGACTCGGGTAGGTTTGGTGATAGTGGGGATTAGCATACAGGAGTTCATGCTGTTAAGGAAATAGTCAACTTGAGAGCAATTTTGTTGACCCAGGTCAATATTAAAGTCTCCTCCCAGAAAGATGTGGTTTTTGTTGAGATTGTTGTTTATAATAAGATTCCTTAGGTTGTCTGAGAAAGAAGCTATGTTAGTATTGGGAAATCTATAGATGGTTCCAATAGTCAAAGAGGATTTAAGGGATTTAATTGTAAACTGAGCAAAAGTATATTCACAGTAGTCATCTCTGTCACTAATAACACTGTTGCAGATAAATGTATCTCGGTAATATATAGCTGTGCCACCACCTTTTTTATTAGGCCTACAGTTATGAATGGCTTTATAACCAGCTAAGTTGTAGAGTTGGGTATAGTCTTTATTTTGCCAAGTTTCTGTTAAAATAATGAACGATAGGTTAGTACCTATAGTGCTGTGAGTAGTGCATTTAAATCGTCAAAATGTTTACCAAGTGATCTAACATTTTGGTTATAAACTGATAGATAGGTGCTATTTTGGAGTTTGTTTTTAGCCTGGTGTGCTGTGAAATACTTGCAATAATGATGATCAATGTGCTGGTTGGTATAGATATGAGACAGAAGATTGTGATCAGGATCAATATCAGTGTGCATAGAGATGCAGAGGGATCACGATACAAGATACACGATAAAGCAAAAACACAAGAATAAAAGCAAATACAATAAATTAGTAACAATTTAGAAGTAAAATAAAGATCCAATAGATAGCCAGGGAGGACACAGAAGTTACATAAAATAAAAAACAAAAAATCAGTAGAGACTGACAATATAAATGTAAAATAAAAAATAATAAGAAAAATAATAATCATAAAAAAATGATCTTGAAGATAATTAGCTTAGTAATGGTTAATTAACAGGGTAATAAATAGCCCTAGGTTTATAAATAGCCCTAGGTAATAAATGAGATTAAAGAAAAAACATATAAACATGGACTATACAAAACACAAGATATAGAAATACAAAACAAAAATATAAACAAGACTAAGCAATACAAAAACAAATTGAGCAAAAATGAAAAATGAGGTAGATTGCTTACAAGTACTCTCAGGTACACTGTAAGTAACAATTTGCAATTTGAGATGCAGGCAAAGCCAGGGGTACAATGGAGTAAGGGAGCATGGCGAGGCTAGGCAACCTAGGTAATAAATGAAATCAAAGAAAAGTTGAATAATAAGCATAGGCAAATTTAAGCTAATGATTATTAACTATAAATAGTTCAGTTACGACTGTATAATTAATAAGACCTGAAGAACTATTAATGCACTCAATTAAATAATTTCAGTAAATGACTAGTTAAGAGTAAGTTAAAATTTAAGTCAGAAAATGAAACAATGAGACTTAGGAAACCTAGCCCCACTAGTTGACAGGGGGTTAATTAAGTTAATTCACTGGGAGTGATAATGAGCTGAGACAGACCACATTGGGAGAGGAAAGTGTTGAGGTTCTCTTCTTTAGTAATTGTGAACATTTTGCCCTCTGCGGTTTTTCTCACCTTTATCAGTCCATCTCTAACGAAGCACTGATGAATCTCATCTGGGTTTTTTTGACGGATTTGACGCAGGCGGTAGAGGAGTTGCTGTCTGTTCCTAGTCAAGCACTCGTTGATGTATAATCCCTTCCGTTGGGTTGCAGCTGTCCGGACTAGATTGGATTTCGTGAACTGGGAAGACAGCTTCAGGCGAATTTTCCGTTGGTTTTGACCTGATGGATTCTTTTTGCCTACTCTGTAGGCAGCAATAACGTCAGATTTGTTTAGAATGAGCTGCAATTTGTTTTTTAAGAGATCCTGAGCTATTTCGACACAATTTTCACCTTCATGTTCCACAGGTATATCTTGGGACGACACTATAGCAGAGTCTAGCAGCTTTTGCTGGTCTTGTTCATCCTGAGAGACAGAACGTTGGGCTGAAAATGTACTGATACATGCAGTCATTTTGCTGAGAGCTTCCTCCTGTTTTTTTATGGCTTCATCAGTTTTCAGAAGGTTGTTTTCCTCACGGAGATCAATCAAATCATGCTGTAGTTGGTCTTGGCTTGCCTTGCAGTTTCTAATATCCTCGCGGAGGAGGGTTATTTCTTGTTATTGTTGTTGGAGATTAGCGCGATTTGCTAGATTCTCATTAAGAAGACTCAAGATGATAGTATTTTGAGACTTGAGGACTTGGCACAACTTTTTGAACCACTGATTCTCGGCCCAGTTATAGAATTCCGGTGAGGGACCGGAAGCTCGCTTGAGTTGCTTATAATGGGATGCTAGCATGTCCATTTGAACTCCATTTGTACACATGTTCTTAGGAAACATGATAAGATTCGCCATATCTCTATCGTTAAATAATAAAAATTTCCTTAACCTAGCCTATAACACCCCCCCCCACTCCAATTGGGATAAATTTGTGTTATATTAAGCTAATGTGAAAATATATTCCTACTTTAATTCTTTAATATCCATAATTTAATACCGTTCTTGGCACTCAAATGTTTAGAGATTAAAATCTCTATAATTAGAGGGGGGGGGGGGCAACTAAGATACCGCATCATTTAGTGAAATTTGCAATATCCAATAGTTTGGACGTTGGGGAACTGAGCCAGGACTTGCACGAAGGTAGCTCTGCATCCAGTGCAAATGATGAAACATGTGGGAGAAAGAAAGATTTTCTTTGTGATGAAAACAGAAAACTTTAAAGATTGGTACTCTTAAGTATTGAAAATCTCAACAACTTTATAGCCCAAGTCTTAAAAGACAATATTTTTCAGGAGTAATTTTTTGTCAATGTTAATAATTTTATTATTATTAAAAAAAAAAGTAAATAATTTAAAAACAAAGCCTTCCAAACCTGGCTCATTAAAATATTTTTTTTATGAAATCTCATAAGTATTTATGCAATACTCAATATAAAACGATCATAATGTGCAATGGCATTTCATTTTTATAGAGGAAATTTATAAAGTAAATATAATACCAATGAGAAACAATTTCTATCTGACGTAATATTTTAAATAAATACAGATGGCGAAAGTTAGTAAGCCCTGCTTACTAACTCATGCTAGCCTGGCTTACTAACTCATGCTAGCCCTTCTTACTAACTCATGTCAGCCCTCATGCTAGCCCTGCTTACTAACTCATGCTAGCCCTGCTTACTAACTCATGCTAGCCCTGCTTACTAACTCATGCTAGCCCTGCTTACTAACTCATGCCAGCCCTCATGCTAGCCCGGCTTACTAACTCATGCTAGCCCATCTTACTAACTCATGCCAGCCCTCATGCTAGCCCTGCTTACTAACTCATGCTAGCCCTGCTTACTAACTCATGCCAACCTTGCTTACTAACTCATGCCAGCCCTGCTTACTAACTCATGCTAGCCCTGCTTACTAACTCATGCTAGCCCGGCTTACTAACTCATGCTAGCCCTTCTTACTAACTCATGCCAGCCCTCATGCTAGCCCTGCTTACTAACTCATGCCAGCCCTGCTTACTAACTCATGCCAACCCTGCTTACTAACTCATGCCAGCCCTTCTTACTAACTCATGCCAGCCCTGCTTACTAACTCATGCCAACCTTGCTTACTAACTCATGCCAGCCCTGCTTACTAACTCATGCCAGCCCTGCTTACTAACTCATGCTAGCCCTGCTTACTAACTCATGCCAGCCCTGCTTACTAACTCATGCCAGCCCTGCTTACTAACTCATGCTAGCCCTGCTTACTAACTCATGCTAGCCCGGCTTACTAACTCATGCTAGCCCTTCTTACTAACTCATGCCAGCCCTCATGCTAGCCCTGCTTACTAACTCATGCCAGCCCTCATGCTAGCCCTGCTTACTAACTCATGCCAGCCCTGCTTACGAACTCATGCCAACCTTGCTTACTAACTCATGCCAGCCCTGCTTACTAACTCATGCTAGCCCGGCTTACTAACTCATACTAGCCCGGCTTACTAACTCATGCTAGCCCAGCTTACTAACTCATGCTAGCCCGGCTTACTAACTCATGCTAGCCCGGCTTACTAACTCATGCTAGCACGGCTTACTAACTCATGCTAGCCCGGCTTACTAACTCATGCTATCCCTTGTTACTAACTCATGCCCCTGCTTACTAACTCTTGCTGGCCCTTCTTACTTGCATGAATTTATCTTCACACTTTTCAAAAGGTGGAGGTCTAACATTTTCTGAAAACCTTTGCACTTGATATACCACCACTGACAAAAAAGGCAACTGATGGATTCGACTTTTAAATTTTTACACATGATACCAAAGAGTATTGCATAGCAACAGTAGTCGCGTTACATGAGTTATTGGAGCCCCCCACCACAATAGCTGTGAGCTATTAAGGTGTTAAAAAATATTTATTTATTACAGGATACGAACAGATTCCTAGTTTATATTAAATTACTTAAAACACTTAAACTACTTTCCTTCATAGTTACAAGTGTTAAAAATATACTGTGGGGCGTCAAACCCAACACAATATGGTGAGTCCCCACTATTTAGCATTCTTTTTGTATTCTATTAAATATCACAGATAATGTTAAAGTTTGTAACATTTATTACAAAAGATAGACATACATTTGAAGCTATTTTTCATATTAAAATCTAATTTGAGGCCTGACAAATTTATCTATAAAATCTATAAACAGGTTAGAACCATACAAATGCAAGCATGCCTTAATCACCAGTACTTAACTGAATTTCACAGAAAATGGAATCTTTACTTTGGCTACAGAAAACGGAGCAAAGCCGAGGGGGGATGACTGGAATAAACAGTTTCCAACCTGACTCTTCTCGCACATAAACATGTCTTTCTTGACCTCATTTCAAATTATATAGAGTACTGAAAGCTCATTTTCCATAGCAAATATACTAAGGAACTCATCTTACGACTAGAACGCAAACTAGAACCCCTCATTCAGATTAAAAACACGAAAATTATTGACTGAACATTTACCCACCATCAAGCACACAGAACTCTTAATTTAAAGCTATCTTAACTTCTTTAAAACCATCTACGCACCTACGCTTCATTTAAAACCATATGACTTATCTCACATGCAGATCCTGTTCTATGATTCGCCCTTCATGTCAATGTACCCCACAGTATCATGCAAATTCAAGATAAGGTTTACTACACCTAAATATCCAACTTGGTCTTTGTAAGGAATCTTGACCCCCCTTGTATGCTTGACCCCACTGGGGTAATCATAGGTAGGGGGTCCCGATTGCCGACGTCATGTCACGTGACACCCCCACGACAAATAAAGAAAATTTCACCTGATTGGCCCATGACCCGGGACGGAGAGAGAATTTTTCTACTCGGCTCCTGATTAGTCAGAAAATCGCGCCCCGTTCTCTCCGCTCACCTCTGACCATTACAGAAAATGGAGCTGTGCCAAGGGCTCCCTATACTATTCAGTCATAGCATCATTAAAGTACTCCAAAAACTTCTATATTCGCTTTCAACTGTGTTTTTTGGTTTTAATCTATTGAACATTCACCCTCTGATCCATTCATAAGTAGGGACCCCCAAATTGATACCGTAGTACTCTGGTTACACCCCAGGCCAAATCGTGAATTTTGCTCATGCTATTAAATACTCCAAAAACGTTTATATGCCTAGCTTTCACCAGTGTATTTTTTGGTTTGAATCTATGGAATATTCATCCTCTGTACCTTTCATAAGTAGGGACCCCCTTCTTGATGCCTTAGACTCGTCTTAAAAGCACGCAACGTATCGAGAAAAAACAGGTTAGGATAGGGCACGAGTTGCTCAGGTACACCCTGGGTGGTGGGCCCTGGGGACCCCTGGGGGGAACGAACCACCACCCCACCCCGCCAGCAAGCCAGGTGCGCGCCGACCGTGCCCTAACCTAACCGCTTAAAATCAGTTGTTGGTTGAATCCGCCCCCGGGACCCAAGTCGGCATGGAAGTGCCCAACCGTTTCTGAAAATTTTTATTCCCCATGTGTCTCCTTTTACACTACTGTGGAAGTAGATGCAGAATGTTCACTAGTGAGTCTCATTCTTCAACGGCTTTTCTAATCATTGTAGTCGCTGTGGAATATGCATCTAATTCAGTTGCTGTCGTTGGATTAATGTTGGGTTTCATGCACAGTGCTTCAGTAGCTTTACTTTCCAGTAAGTAGTGCAATCGTGGCATCTCTGCTTCTGTTCCACAGATATGACACACTTTAACTATTGCGTTTATTACCTTCCAGCAGCACTTGTAACAAAGTCTGAGACTGTGTATGGCCACTGCAATGTCTCTGGATATCTTTTAGTCAGGCTTGAAAGAGTAGTACCCAGTGGCTTGTTTGTATCATATTGCAGTGGATCTTCTTTCTGCTACTTTGGCTCTGTGGTGACTTTTGATAGTTGGCAACGTTTTCTTCTTGATTTGCTCCTTAATCTGAGAAAAAACTTGGAGGTTTTTGAGCCTGCACAATAGGTAGAGCAGTGGCAGTTTTTGCTAGTGAGGCTACATTTTCATTACCATCTATGCCAATGTGACTTGCTACCCAATTTAGGGTGATTGACAACCCTACATTATAGGCTTCTTTGTTGACCAGACCACAACCTAGAAGGTGAAGGGACAACGACGTTTCGGTCCGTCCTGGGTCATTCTCAAGTCGATTGTGAGAATGGTCCAGGACGGACCGAAACGTCGTCGTCCCTTCACCTTCTAGTGTGTGGTCTGGTCAACATAATTTAGCCACGTTATTGTGACTCATCGCCTGCATAGGCTTCTTTTCCTATATGTTTGATTTCTGTGAGGAGTCTCTGTGATCTCTGTGCTGACTGGATAACAATGCCTGTAGCGAAGATTTAGTCGGTATGAATGATGATATCATGTAAATTATTCTCAATTGTATAGTATATGGCCTCCTTCAGGGCATATAATTATGTTTGCAAATGTTGAGCACCCACTATTAATTATCCAGTAAGCTTCATGGTTGTTAGTGTAAACTGCTGCCCCTGCAGAACCTTTTTCTTGATCAACTGATCCATCTGTGAAGATGAGTCGTTGTAGGTCTTGAGATTGTTTCCATTTGTTGTTCTATGACTGCTTTGAGCCTCTGCAAGTCACATGCTAACTTTTTAACGGTAATCCTTCAATGATTTTCTTCAGATTCGATTCTTCCCATGGTGAAGGCTGCCGAAAGTATTTATATGGTCTATCTATCTATCTATCTATGTTCTTAAAGGTTCATTTCAAGTTCACTTTCTCTAGAATCTTGACCAGATTATCTATCCATGCACTTGTTCTATATTGAAGGTTTATCTGAAGCGATCTGTGTATGCTATCTTTGATTGACAGTCAGGCAGTGGTTTTAACAAGTTTTGCTCTTCTGGCGGCTATCCTTTGATCCTGCTTTCTAATGCTGGTAAGTTGGTTTTCATTCTTAGTCTCTCGACGCGTCCGTATAGGTGCTCCCAGCAATGTTCTGTGAGCATCATTTTGAGACACTTCCAGTTTCTCCCATTGATTATCATTGAGGGATGTAAGAGCAGCAGCAGCAATAACTGTTCTAATAAACAATAAATATCATCGTAAATAACTGCTTGAACGTAGTACATTTTGAGCACTGGTAGAGATGCACCATCTCTAAGACTTGTCAGGGAGCGCAAAGCTGAGTTTCTGGTTTTACAAAGTTGCCGAATATATTCAATTTCTTGAGTGAATTTTAACTGCCTGTCTATTATGACTCCTAGGTATTGAAAAGAGGTAACCCACTCAATTTCATGAACTTGTATTGTGATTCTGATGTCTTGTTCTCATTTTAACGGCCATTGTTTTGGTTTTATTGCTCTTTATTTACAAAGTTATGCGTTCCGCTTCCCTGCTGATATTATCTAGGCTTTTTGTGCAGGGTTCCTGGCGCCTTTGCCATTGATGATGAACACAAAGTCGTCTGCATAGTTAAGAAGTTTGGCTTTTGGTAACTTGAGCTTTATGAATTATTCCACGAGACAGTTGAAGAGGAAAGCGCTTCAAATCAAATCAAATCAAATGTTTATTTAGGTAAGGTACATACATACAAGAGAGTATTCCTCCCTGCGGAGTTCAATTTTCCAGCCTCTTTGAGGTCGATTTTTTTTTTGGGGGGGGGGGAATTTGTCTTTAGCTTCTCGGTTAAGCAGGCTTTCTTTGGCAAAGGCAAGAGCGTGTCCTTTAATTTTCTTTTCCACAAGGCAGCACAGTGTAGCTGGAGCCTTGGCTAACTTGAAGGCTTTTTCTAGGTTTAGAAATATAAGGATTCCAGGTTTGTCATTGATTTGATCCAGGAAGGAGGTAAGGATTTCTGTGGTTCCAACACCTTTTCTGTAAGCAAACATATTTTGTTGTAGTGGATTGGCTTTCCATTCAATTCGATTAAGAGCCTTCTTTCTGCGGTTTTGGCCAGACAGCTTGTTAATGAGATGGGTCTTGGATTTCCAAGGTCTTTAGGTTTTGGAATGGGAACTATAATTGCACTGTTCCAAGAGTGGTCGAGCTCATGTCACCCATACTTCGTTGGTGAGATTCAAGAAGGCTTCTTCACCCTTTTCTCCTAGCTTGGCCAGCATGTTGTGATTTTGTTCTCACCTGGATCTGTGTTTTTATTTTTTTTGTAGCTCTCCTGAGTTCTTTCAGATTGAATGGTTGGTCTAGTTCGTCAGGTAAGGCTAAAGCATCATCTATTTTTTCCAATCTTGCTTCTTTGTCTTTGTTGGTGAGTCAGAGTTGCTTGAGGAAGTTTAGTAGAACTAGCTCTTGAAGCAAATAGATTTGCTAACCTTTCTGGTTCTTGCTCTGGATGAACATGTGGCAGAGCAGGAGGCGATTTGCCTTTGGCAATGTTGATCTGTCTCCAAATGTCGCCCAAGGATGTATGCTGATTTAGTTTGGCACACCACTCGAGCCATTTTCTTTGATTTTGGCTGTTTCTTCGTGCACTTGATTTCGGACAGCTCTAACAAGTCCTAGATTAGCTTCGGTTCTATCTCTTCTGAAACTCTTTCGTGCACAATTTAGTCTGTTATGTAGATCTTTGATCCTATAATAGTAATACCAGTGGTCCTTATGTTGTTGGGTAATTGTTTTCCTCTTGTGGATGTCGTGATTTGCTGCTCTGTCTTGCATTTACTAAATCTTTTTCCATTTCTTCGGTGTTGTCAGGAGGAGTGTAGTTTTGGTGCCAAGTTTCGAGAGCTTCCTGAAACCGTCCAATTTGCTTTGATAAAGTCCCATCCGGGCTCGGGAACTGGAGGTCTGGGAGGTAATGCAATATTAATAACTGTTTTTGTAGCAACGGAGTCGCTAGGCAGAACATGGTCAACTGGCCAATGTCAACTCATAAATACTGGTGGAGACAAACGTGAGATCAAGCACCCCACCCCCCACCAATGTGGGTTGGTTCCGTCGAGTTTCAACCAACGGAAACGGTTGAAACCGTTCAATCATTTTCCTGGTTGAACACAAGAAAAACGATGTTTTCCTTTTTTTCATGATGACGTCGACGTGAGCAACATCAGAGTTCGCCGTCAAGAGGGCCAGAATCTCGGCCTTGGTGTAGGTTCCTCGGAACTGACCCTTGATGCAGTGGAACATGGTGCTGTTTGGCTAGCACCAGGAGCGAAGACAAAGCCCAAGTCGTTCAGCTGACTTCCCCTTCATCGGGTCGCAGTGCCGATGGAAGAAAGCTTTCTATCTGGATAGTGTTCTGATCGCTAATTCACATCACTGAAGAAGGCCTTCCGTCTCTTCCGGTATAAAACTCCAGACGGGAGTGGGGCTGACATTCTAAGAGTAAAGCGGTTTGAGAGAAATTATATATGACAGACCCCCACCCCCTCCCCCACCCTATGTCATCGCCTCGCTTTACTGTGGTCAGGTGAAGATCGACGAATCACGAGCCTGCCTTCCACACTAAGTAGGTCGCTACAATTTGTAACTACAATATATAAATATGGGTCTAGTTTGTACAGGTCAATGCTAACATTAAAAATATTGGGACATTAGTTAATTGGGCCGACTTGATCAAATTTCGTTCAACAAAATTCCTGCACTTAAAATATGTATTGGCTCTCTCCAATTAATATAATGATTATATAAACTGGCATATAAATACAATGCATTAGATTGTTTGGCCCCATTTTATTCACACAGTGTTGAGATAAATATAAACTTAAATATTTACTAGTTTGTCTACGGTTCACACACGAATCGTTACAAGGGATCGAACACACACACACACACACACACACACACACACACACACACACACACACACACAAAGGGCATGGAGGAACTTCCGTAATAACAGAACACCAGAAAGTAGAGAGAGATACCAGAGAACCAGGAACGAGTATGTTAGTGTGAGAAGAGCAGCTGAGAAAAGGTATGAAAATGATATAGCTAATAAAGCCAAGACCGAACCAAAGCTACTACAGTCACATCAGGAGGAAGACAACAGTGAAGGAACAGGTGATGAAACTTAGGATGGGCGAGGACAGGTACACAGACAATGACAAAGAGGTGTGTGAAGAACTCAACAAAAGGTTCCAGGAGGTCTTTATAATAGAACAGGGAGAAGTCACGGCGCTAGGAGAGGTGACAGCAAACCAGGTGACCTTGGAAAGGTTCGAAATTACAAGAGATGAGGTCAAGAAGCACCTATTGGAGCTGGATGTGAGAAAAGCTGTTGTGCCGGATTGAATCTCACCATGGGTATTGAAAGAGTGTGCAGGAGTACTTTGCTTGCCACTCTCCATAGTGTATAGTAGGTCACTGGAAACGGGAGACCTACCAGAAGTATGGAAGACTGCTAATGTAGTACCAATATTTAAAAAGGATGACAGACAAGAGGCACTGAACTACAGGCCAGTGTCCTTAACTTGTATACCATGCAAGGTGATGGAGAAGATTGTGAGAAAAAACCTAGTAACACATCTGGAGAGAAGAGATTTCGTGACAACCCATCAACATGGGTTCAGGGAGGGTAAATCTTGCCTTACAGGCTTGATAGAATTCTATGATCAGGTGACAAAGATTAAGCAAGAAAGAGAAGGATGGGCGGACTGCATATTTTTGGACTGTCGGAAAGCCTTTGACACAGTACCCCATAAAAGGTTCATGCATAAGCTGGAGAAACAGGCAGGAGTAACTGGTAGGGCGCTCCAGTGGATAAGGGAGTACCTAAGCAATAGGAAGCAGAGAGTTATAGTGAGGGGTGAGACCTCAGAATGGCGTGAAGTCACCAGTGGAGTCCCACAGGGCTCTGTGCTTGGACCTATCCTGTTTCTGATATACGTTTATGATCTCCCAGAGGGTATAGACTCATTCCTCTCAATGTTTGCTGACGACGCCAAAATTATGAGAAGGATTAAGACAGAGGAGGACAGCGTGAGGCTTCAAGGAGACCTGGACAAGCTGCAGGAATGGTCGAACAAATGGATGTTAGAGTTTAACCCAAGCAAATGTAATGTAATGAAGATAGGGATAGGAAGCAGGAGACCAGATACAAGGTATCACTTGGGAGATGAAATACTTCAAGAGTCAGAGAGAGAGAAAGACCTGGGGGTTGATATCACGCCAGACCTGTCCCCTGAAGCTCATATCAAGAGGATAACATCAGCAGCATATGCCAGGTTGGCTAACATAAGAACGGCCTTTAGAAACTTGTGTAAGGAATCTTTCAGAACATTATATACCACATATGTCAGACCAATCCTGGAGTATGCGGCTCCAGCATGGAGTCCATATCTAGTCAAGCATAAGACTAAACTGGAAAAGGTTCAAAGGTTTGCCACCAGACTAGTACCCGAGCTGAGAGGTATGAGCTACGAGGAGAGACTACGGGAATTGAACCTCACTTCGTTGGAAGACAGAAGAGTTAGGGGGGACATGATCACCACATTCAAGATTCTCAAGGGAATCGACAGGGTTGATAAAGACAGGCTATTTAACACAAGGGGCACACGCACTAGGGGACACAGGTGGAAACTGAGTGCCCAAATGAGCCACAGAGATATTAGAAAGAACTTTTTTAGTGTCAGAGTGGTTGACAAATGGAATGCATTAGGAAGCAATGTGGTGGAGGCTGACTCCATACACAGTTTCAAGTGTAGATATGATAGAGCCCAATAGGCTCAGGAACCTGTACACCTGTTGATTGACGGTTGAGAGGCGGGACCAAAAAGCCAGAGCTCAAGCCCCGCAAGCACAACTAGGTGAGTACCTGCAACAGATCTTGAAACAACAACTGAATTTAATAGCTTCTTTTCATCGATTTGTGCTAACCTTGCCCCTAAAAATCCCAGACTCAGACATATATTACCACATATCTTTCAGGCAGCTATCCAAACTCTCTTCTCCTCTCTCCGGTCAGCCCTCCAGATGTTGTGTCCATCATTCACTCGCTAAAAACCAAAGCTGGGAACATTAGTGAAATACCATCGATAGTATACAGGAGTGCCCCCCATGCCCTTGCACCACCCATAGCATTGCTGTTCAATAAATCCCTAGAGTGTCATACCTTCCCTGATATCCTTAAAAAAGCAAGAGTAACGCCAGTTCATAGAGGTAACACGGCAGACATAAATAATTACAGACCCATATCAAATCTAACTATATTATCAAAAATATTTTAATTTTTTTTTTTTACAAATAGCTCTACTCCCTTATAAAATTCAATATACTAAGTCCTTGTCAGTTTGGCTTCCGCTCCCAAAAGAGTACCAATGATGGTATTTTTAGTCTGCTTGACTTAATCTTCTCAGCCCTCGACAAAAGTGAGTTTCCAATTGAACTCTTCATTGACCTGAGAAAGGCTTTTGATACTGTTAACCATAACTACCTCTTACTTAAACTCCACCAATATGGAATCCGTGGCCTTGCCCTGAACTATATCCGATCCTATCTTGGTAACAGACACTAATATGTAGCCATCAATGATATATCTTCTCCCACTCTACCAATAACTGTATTGCTGCCACAGGGCAGCATCCTAGGACCCTCCTGATTCTTGTATACATCAATGATCTCCCTAATGTCTCTAACATACTTAAACCTATATTGTTTGCTGATGATACTACTCATCTACTTTGACCCCAACCCACTCATGTTAAATAAGGTTGTAAACAATTAATTAAAAAAAGTCTACTTGTGGATGTCAACCAACAAACTCACACTAAACATAGAAAAGACCTACTACATCTTATTTGGAAGCAAATCAACAAATGCAATTCAGCTTCAGATAGATAATGTAAACATTAGCAATAAAAATGATGGAAAGTTCCTTGGCCTGTACTTAGACAAGAGACTCAACTTCAGCACCCATATACAACACATAACTAAAAAGGTTTCTAAAACAATTGGTATACTCTCTAAGATACTCTCTAAGATCAGATATTATGTACCCTACTCTGCTCTCCTCTCACTCTATTATGCACTTATCTATCTCTATCTTACTTATGGTAGCTGTGTTTGGGGTTCAACCTCTGCAAACTACCTCAAGCCCATCATCATCCAGCAAAAATCTGCTATCAGGACAATAACTAACTCTACTTTCAGACAACACACAGCTCCTCTGTTTAAATCCCTAAACATGCTAAACATAAATTCAGTTCACACATTCTCCTGTGTAAATTACGTTTATAAAACCCTTTTTCTAAGTGCAAACCCTGTTCTGAAACTCTTCCGGGACAGACGTAATAGAACACATGCCCACCACACCAGACATAAATATCTCTTTGATATCCCCAGAGTCAAACTTGATCTATGTAAACACTATGTAAATAAAGGGACCTACTCTATGGAACTTACTCCCTAATGATTTGAAAAGCTGTCCAACTTTTGCCATATTCAAAAATAAAACCAAAAAGTACCTAATTTCATCTTCATAGTTTTCTACCATGGGCTTTATCTTCACACTGTATCTAGTGCTACTCAATCCCCCAATATTTGTTCCTAAGCCATATTACTTTAACATTGTAATCTTAGATATCATTTGATATCATGGTTGTTGTATTGAGTGCATTTTCTACTGCATTATTCCTTGAAACTTTCCTCGAAATGATCCTCATATTGTGCTTCAGTGAACCAATGTATAACCCTGAAATGCTATTCTCATGTATCTAGTAATCCTTGTTTCTTTATTGTGTATTATTCTGATCTGCTTTTGTGTCAATATTTCTTCAAATTACCTGTAAACATTTTTGTTGATTTTACTGTAATTATTTTACTTAAAATTATCTGTACCTGTAAAAAAAACTATAAAATACCTGGTAACATTTTTTATCAATTTTACTGTTAATTTATAAAAAAAAAAAAACTGTTAGTTTAAAGACTTACCCGAAACGCTATGCGTGCTTGGCTTTACAAGAATGTTAATTCAACTTATTTTCTATATTCTGTGTTAACTTCCAGTGTAACTTCTTGTATAAAAATAAATAAAAATAAAATAATAAAAATAACAAAACTATTTATGATGGGTTCAAGCGACGATTGAGTAGTGCGCAAAGCGTCCCTCACCTGTGACGTCACAGCGTCATCCGCCGCCAGGAACATCAACAAAGCGGTCAGTTTGTGGTCCGTGCAGTCAGCAAGAAGACAAACGCTTCATGCAATCATGCAAATATTATCGTAAGTAAACACTTATATTTTATAATATTATTAGATTCTGGTGCTGGCTATAGTGCTGGTGTATTAAGAGGTGAGGAGCAGTGGTGGTGTAGTGAGAAGTGAGGGGCAGTGGTGGTGTATTAAGAAGTGAGGGGCAGTGGTGGTGTATTGAGAGGTGAGGGGCAGTGGTGGTGTATTGAGAGGTGAGGGGCAGTGGTGGTGTACTGAGAGGCGAGGGGCAGTGGTGGTGTATTGAGAGGTGAGGGGCAGTGGTGGTGTATTGAGAGGTGAGGGCAGTGGTGGTGTATTGAGAGGTGAGGGGCAGTGGTGGTGTATTGAGAGGCGAGGGGCAGTGGTGGTGTATTGAGAGGTGAGGGGCAGTGGTGGTGTAATGAGAGGCGAGGGGCAGTGGTGGTGTAATGAGAGGCGAGGGGCAGTGGTGGTGTATTGAGAGGTGAGGGGCAGTGGTGGTGTATTGAGAGGCGAGGGGCAGTGATGGTGTATTGAGAGGCGAGGGGCAGTGATGGTGTATTGAGAGGTGAGGGGCAGTGGTGGTGTACTGAGAGGCGAGGGGCAGTGGTGGTGTACTGAGAGGTGAGGGGCAGTGGTGGTGTATTGAGAGGTGAGGAGCAGTGTTGGTGTATTGAGAGGTGAGGGGCAGTGTTGGTGTATTGAGAGGTGAGGGACAGTGGTGGTGTATTGAGAGGTGAGGGGCAGTGGTGGTGTATTGAGAGGTGAGGGGCAGTGGTGGTGTACTGAGAGGCGAGGGGCAGTGGTGGTGTATTGAGAGGCGAGGGGCAGTGGTGGTGTACTGAGAGGTGAGGAGCAGTGTTGGTGTATTGAGAGGTGAGGGGCAGTGTTGGTGTATTGAGAGGTGAGGGACAGTGGTGGTGTAATGAGAGGCGAGGGGCAGTGGTGGTGTACTGAGAGGCGAGGGGCAGTGGTGGTGTACTGAGAGGCGAGGGGCAGTGGTGGTGTACTGAGAGGCGAGGGGCAGTGGTGGTGTACTGAGAGGTGAGGGGCAGTGGTGGTGTACTGAGAGGCGAGGGGCAGTGGTGGTGTACTGAGAGGCGAGGGGCAGTGGTGGTGTACTGAGAGGCGAGGGGCATTGGTGGTGTATTGAGAGGTGAGGGGCAGTGGTGGAGTATTGAGAGGTGAGGGGCAGTGGTGGAGTATTGAGAGGTGAGGGGCAGTGGTGGTGTATTGAGAGGTGAGGGCCAGTGCTGGTGTATTGAGAGGAGAGGTACTGTGCTGCACATACAGTATATAAAAGCAGCATAATATTTTAATCACAAGCAGGGTTTCCTAATGGCTCCTTGAGATTTATGTGCAAAGTACTTAACCCAGTTATAAGTTCCAAATCATGTATGTTGTATTATTAAACATCTCTTTAGAAAGCTGATTTATGTTATTTCTTAGTGTTCACTACTACTAGGTAATGATAAATATATATCTCACTGATATATTATTAATTATATTCAGTTATTACAGATGATTTTGATGCTGCAAACCAGAGATGCATAGCTGCGGAAAACACGTCTGAAGTGGAAACTTAAAACGAAGCTTCAGATATGAAGCAAAGAATGCCAATAACAAATGTAAGCATTGAAAACCTAGTTCAGTAATGAAAAAAATTAACAAAATTGACATACTGTGCATTATTTCATCTCATTGTCAATCATATTTAATGATTTTTTGTTTATGGAGTAATCTTTGCTATGTTGATAGTGCTCGTTGTGTGTCTGCAGGTGCATTCATTGTGTGTATGATGCCAGGTGTTTAAGTATTATTTCTTACTCGTTCATGCTCTCATTTAGACGTTTGGCCTCGATGAGGTTCAGTCTTGTGTGGCACGTTTCTGTTGAAATGTAGTCTTTTCGAGACTACATTTCAAATATTACCTAACATGCATGGCTACTTCCTCTCCTTGTCTAATATATCTATCTGTGTGAAATAGATTAAATCCATTTATTTGATATTCAGCTAATAGTTCTCTATTTTCTACATTCATCCATTTTTTGGTAAGTGCAATAATATGTATTGTTTCATTGCAGATAAGAGATTCCAGATTTCCGACGTACTGAAACGCACACCATAAAGGCTTGGTGGATCTACGTGCAAGGTAAAATAATTTATTTACTTGTATAGTATATATTTTTAGCTAATTATCAGTATATAAAACCACAGTACTTAATTTTATCAGTGTCAAAGACAATTACATCTTATTCATAAATACCATTATATACCTCACTTGTGGTAACATATACACACATTAAGTGTATTATGTAGCATTATCTGTAATCAACTAATTTTCAGAGCTGCTCTGAAAATAATACTCTTTAAAAAAGTGTTTCTTAACAATAGGAGCATTTCGTTACAATATATCCATAATCAACTGTATCAAACCCTATTACAGGTAAAACCAGTAGGCTTTCTACTGTATTTTATCAAACCCCTATTAGAATAATAGATCTTGTAATGATTTTGCAAAAATAGTGCCACATACTATTTTTAAAATATTATTAAAAAATTTACTGATATGGTGCATTTGGATGACAAACCAAATTTTTCACTTTTGACAATTGAGCACCTGCTACATCCAGATTCCAGGGAGGAAAGGAAGGACGATCTTTGGAATCATTACCTAAGTAGACAGGAAAGCTCATTTATCAAAATTCATTAACATTATACATATTTGGATCAAAATAGAAAATATAAACGGAAACTCCGAAACTCGGAAAAATCCAGATGACATCTGCAAACAAATCCCCTTTTCCTAGTTCTGCATCTCTCCTTTGGAATAAATTTTGTTGTGCCTTTATCATATATTTCACAAAACTTGACATACATCTCATTCACTTCATGTTCTAACAGCAAGTGTTTGTCAAATTCCTTAACCCTTAAAGTGCGCATCACTTCATATGAAGTGTAAATCGTTTTACCAGTCAACTGCGCTTCACTTCATATGAAGTGTATGGGTACCGCGCACGATTTGAATGGCCCGCGGTGTAGCTGGGGGTCCCATACGCTGCCCAGGGGCCAACCCGTTCTCACACAAGACAGCACATATATGACTTAATGCTTAAAGTCAATATGTTGAATATGAATTAGTAAATATGTGATATATTCCCAGTTACTTTTTTTTCCAAGGCCCAAACTCTTCCTCACGTACCAACTTGCGTCTCACAGTACCCGTCCGTCAACCTAGATAGCAGAATAGTCGTGATTGGTTCAATTATAAGGAAAATTGTACTTTTCAGGTCCCACATGGGTTGTGAAATTTACCTACTATTGTCCATGCTCTTAGAATATTATAGATCAGCTACTTCCTATTGAAGGTTCGTAGTTTTGTTTTGAGAAATATTAGTTGTTCTTAGTAAATTATAATAAGCACTAAAAATTATTACATAGAATAACAGTCCTTCACCAATCAATATTATATACCATAGTTGGTGCTTTACAAATCTTTAAAGGATGTTTTGTAGGAACGCTAACAGAAAACGATGGTTCATTGGAATGTCTGTGGGGTAAACTACTCTAAACAGGATGGTATTGTGTCTACTATACCAACTACAGGATCGGTATATTGTCCACTACCACCTGTTAGGTGAGTAAGGGGTCCAATACCACCCACAGGATGAGTATGGCGTCCACTACAATCCACAGGATGGGTATGGGGCTCCAACCACCCATAGAATGGGTATGGGGCTCCAACCACCCATAAAATGGGTATGGGGTCCAATAACACCCACTGGATGTGTATATGGCGTCCATTGCCGCGCGTCGAGCTCGAAAACCGCAGCATTCATCTTAGAACCATGCCTATTTCACGCAGATTCCTTAATAAACGTAAAAGTTTTACATGTCACAAGAAAGATAGAAATATAAGCTTCATTCTAAATACCTTACCATGGGCATATTTAAATTTAAACCGAAGATACGTGTACTTTTATAATAGCCGAGCTCCGACCCCGGACAGATCGATCGACCGAGCAACTCTCTCTCAGAACAATGTTTATTTCACGTGAATTCGTTAGTAAACATATATGTTTTATATGTCTCAAGAAAGACAGACATATAAGCTTCACTTTAAACACTTTACTATAGACATATTTAAATTTCTAATGAAGATTATTGTATTTTAAAAATTACGGAGCTCCCACCCCGTACAGACTGAACGACAGAGCAACTCTCTCTCAGATCAATGTTTATTTCACGTAAATTCGTTAATAAACACAAATGTTTTATAAGTCTTAAGCAAGATAGAAATAAGAGCTTCATTTTAAATACATTACAATAGACATATTTATAGCTCAAGTGAAGATACATATGTTTTTATAGTAGCGCTCAGTAGCTTGTCGGGCATGGAGTGCAGACGCCTACGCACTTGCCGATATATTGTATAATTATCAAAGATACGCTAATAAAGCCTAAAATCTTATATGCCTCCAGAAAGACCGATATATGAACATTATTATAATTGCACCAAATGAAATATATCATGTTCGAGAACAAAGATATATCAATTTTAAATTAAGTTTCGACTCTCTCTCGGGTGAGAGAGATGGGGCGACTCTCGCCCCATCTATTGGAGATTCTGTGCACTAAATACCCAAAGCTACTCAAACCCTCCTAGCATTATTTAAGTAATGAAGTAATATGGTATATTTACTCACTATAATGTGGGTGCTGAATGCAGAACATGAGAAAACATACATTTACTCCAAACTAATATAATTTCATTATGAAATAAGTAGCATCAAAGGAAGTCGATGGTCCAAGCAGCAATGTTGTGGAGCGACTTATCCAAGATATATCGTTGTTTGGAAAGTGTTTGTTGGCATATCCAGTTGTCGCACTTCTCTGCTCAAATTATCACAAATTTAAATTATAATGTTAACAAGTAGAATACGTATTTTTAATAAAATCTAACATAACTAGCCAGAAAACATTTAACATTAATTAAAAAATATATGTTTGGAAGTTAAATCGACTTCATAGGACAATGGTTTTGTTATATATACTCGTTATTCGTTGACATGCGTTCGCTACTTAAACTACCATGTACTGTACTTATGTAAAATCTCCCATGTCTCTTCGCTCATCTCACCGAACCCTACAGGCTCTGTGATATATTGTTTAATTAATTGAGATTCACAAATAAAGCTAATAATTGTATATGTTATCAAAAAGGCAGAGCTTAGTTTAGTTCATTTATTATGCACTCCATACCCATCCTATGGACGATAGTGGAGTGTTACAGAGGCACATAATGGGCTCAGGGAATGAGCCCCACAATTCATATAGCCAAGCAAGTTATAATCTTGATAAGCTAGTTACAAAAGTCAATGCACATTGTCACATCAACAATGGGCTCGAGACCGACCACAAGTACAGTTTATAATTTAAGCAACTGACATATATGGAGGGCTAGTGTCACAATTGATATGTTTATCCTACACATAACCCCCTCTCCCCCATCCAATGGGCAGGGGAGGATAGGTTACAATCAAGTTTTTTTTTTGCGTTTTATTCAGAGATTAGGTCTTATTAGGTGAGGAAAGATATTCATATTTTAAAGAAGGTTTCTTGGCTCTCCATTTGTAACAAACTTACACATTGATGGAAAATATACAACCTTTTGAAAATCAATATTAGTTTGATCTAGATATTGTAATTAACGAAAGTATTTATGTCATCAGAAAGGTAGAAATATAGGATACATTTAAAATCCTTTGTCATAAATATATCTGAAGTGAAAACGAAGATATATGCGTTTTGATAGTTACTTGATGGCTTGCTCTGAGAGTGTGAAGCCCTGCACACCAGCCAATAAATTGTATAATTAGTTTCCATATATTTTAATTAATCTTAAAAATCTATATGTCAGAAGAAAGGAAGATGTAGTCGTTAATGTGACAACATTTAAAAATATATATCTCTTAAGTTAAATAAATAATACCACCTTATCGCCGGTGTCCGGACACATGAAAATTCTAGTTACCTTCTAGTTCCTTCTTTTCTAGGTTCTAGGACCTTCTAGTTACAAAGTTTAAAAGTGCACTGATTAACACATTGAACAGAGTAGGACTGAGGACACCTCCCTGTGGAGTGCCAAGTTCAAAAAATCTCGTTACACTCCTATGCCCATGGAACAGTACAGATGACTTCCTGTTGGATAGATAGCCTCTTATCCACCGTAGAAGCCATCCTCCAACATTTATTTTAGCAAGTTCTCTCAGAATGACGTGTGGGTTAGCAATGTCAAAGGCTGACTTAAGATCTAGGAAAGTGGTGTATGACCTATCAGTATGCAGGGTGAGGAATGTGGTAATACAGTGACGTACACTCTTTCCATGCGTAAAGCCATATATCTGGGGAGACAACATATTAATAATTTTGTAAAGGAGACGGTTGAGAACCATCCTCTCAAGACACTTATAGAGACAACTAGTGAGGGAGATTGGGCGAAAAGCACTCGGCTGGTGAGGTTTAGGAATGGGAATAATAACACTGTTGGTCCATGACTTAGGAAGCTCCCCAGTTACATAGCTCATATTATACAATTGAAGAAAGGTATTCCCTGGAACTAGCAGAAGCATATGCAGTATGCCGTCAGTAACTCCATCCTCCCCGGGTGATGTAGCTTTGCCTTTATGTAGAGCAGAATCTAGTTTGTATTCAGTAAAAGCATGTCACAGTCATCCTCTTGATGACGCATGAAGTCAAGGAGCCTTGCCCTATCAGTATATCTATCATTTAATTCATTCTGTGAGGGTAGAGGAAGACTGTCAAAGCTGGAAGTCGTGGCCCAAGCACCAATAAGCTCATTTGCTCTGTGCAGAGGATTAGGGTACGAGATCTCTGCAGCATTTTTCCCTTTGATCTTGTTGATATCCTTCCATGCCCGACTTAGTGGCGTGTGAGAATTGAGACCACGGACAAAAGTTTCCCAGTCTGTCTGCCTCAGCTCCACCATACGTTCCCTGGCCTTAGCCAGAGCCGCTTGAAAGAGCCGAAGCATTTCAGCAGTGCGGGTCCTTCTACAAGCTAGTCCAATTATTCTGGCAGTGCGTTTTAGTGTCTGCAATTTAGAATCATTATAATAAACATAAGTGCTATGACCAGTATAATTTGGGTTACGTGGCCTGGACGATGGATCAAGTGATTCTATAAACTGGTTGATAGTACCTGTGAGCTCATTGTTAAAATCTTCAACTGATGAAGGCTCAGATGAGCTGCACCAATCTGACACATGAGCAACAAGATTGTCTCGTTGATCGCTGGGCACAGCCAGCCTCTTCCGCTTGAACACTCCACCAGGGAGGATAGAGCTGCCAATGCTTACAGTGGCTAATATGGCCAGATGATCAGACGCCATAACTGGCACTATTGACGAGGCGCACACGGTGTGGGAGATGTTGAAACCGAGACATAGATCAGGAATACTCCCGTAGATATGCGTCGGTTCAAGGTCACCCACAATCTGTGCATCATCGTGACTACCTAATAGTGACACTAGTTGCCGTTACGATTACTGAACTGCGAATTACCAATATTCCTATGTCTAGCGTTATAATCACCTATAATGATGGTAGGCTCAGTCTGAATACAGATAGGAAGGTCAGCATAATTAAAGTTACAAGGAGTCGATTATTTAGTACATAGTTGTTTTTCTCTTAAACTGGATGATAGAGGGGGAGTCTTTAACGTGATTGGGAATACATACATACATACATACATACATACATACATACATACATACATACATACATACATGCATGCGTACATCCATTCATACATACATACATACATACATACATACATACATACATACATGCATGCATACATACATACATACATACATACATACATGCATGCATATATAAATACATGCGTATATACATGCGTATATAAATACATACATACATTACATACATGCATGCGTACATACATACATCCATCCATCTATCCATACATACATACATACATACATACATGCATGCATACATACATACATACATACATACATACATACATACATACATACATACATACATGCGTACATACATACATCCATCCATCTATCCATTCATACATGCATACATGCATACATACATACATACATACATACATACATACATACATACATGCATGCATGCATACATACATACATACATACATACATACATACATACATACATACATACATACATGCATACATACATGCATGCATGCGTACATACATACATCCATCCATCTATCCATTCATACATGCATACATACATACATACATACATACATACATACATACATACATACATACATACATACATACACGTCCAGCCAGCATATAGCTATTTCGGGACAAAATCCAATACAGTTTATATTGGTGAGACGCCACTGTGATGAGGAGTTTAAATATCACAGGAACTGTAGGTTAATGTGTGACATAAGTGAGGTTAGATGAGGCATCTACAAGCATCAGCTGGAGGCTGATGGAGTGTTGTGGAGGCTGGTGGTACTATGTCCAGATGTTGGAGGGTGGATTTGACTCTCCCACCCTCCCTCCCCCTCCCCCCCCCCCCACACATTGACCGCAGTACGTCTAAGGTTACTTTCCACTCTCGCTCACCAAGGGTATAACCCCCGCCCCTCCCAACACACACACATGCATCAGATTCTTAACTTACAATATTTATGATTTACCAATTTATGTTACTACACTGACTGTCAATTTCACAATATTGTATAAACTTTGATGAATCGCTCGTCTATGGGTCATCCAATAATGTTAGCAGACTTCTAGATGTTACCACTGCTAGGTTTAGGCTCAGCTACAAGTACCTCTGGAAGTTTGTAACATCTGATGATGTAGATTTGACTAAATGTAAACTCTGTCAGCAGAACTATTCGCATACTTTGCGTCATTATATAATGGAATGTGAAAAATCGCGGAATTTAAAGATAACAACATCAATAGTGTCCATGAAATGTGTAAGTACTTCATTCATAATGATGTGCTGCTCGAAATCTTAGCGAAGTATCCAAAATTTGCTTACTGTAGGTAATGCATACACATGACTGTAAAGCTGCCGCCCAGTTGGGTGGGTGTGGAGCACATGACTGTAAAGCTGCCGCCCAGTTGGGTGGGTGTGGAGCACATGACTGTAAAGCTGCCGCCCAGTTGGGTGGGTGTGCAGCACGTGACTGTAAAGCTGCCGCCCAGTTGGGTGGGTGTGGAGCACATGACTGTAAAGCTGCCGCCCAGTTGGGTGGGTGTGGAGCACATGACTGTAAAGCTGCCGCCCAGTTGGGTGGGTGTGGAGCACATGACTGTAAAGCTGCCGCCCAGTTGGGTGGGTGTGCAGCACGTGACTGTAAAGCTGCCGCCCAGTTGGGTGGGTGTGGAGCACATGACTGTAAAGCTGCCGCCCAGTTGGGTGGGTGTGGAGCACATGACTGTAAAGCTGCCGCCCAGTTGGGTGGGTGTGGAGCACATGACTGTAAAGCTGCCGCCCAGTTGGCTGGGTGTGGAGCACATGACTGTAAAGCTGCCGCCCAGTTGGGTGGGTGTGCAGCAAGACTAGTAACTGTGTGACTCACCATAAATGTAAAGTGCCTTGTATAGTGACTGTTGGGAGCCTCTTGTTGAATCACTTGTGACACAAAAAATTACTGATGTGTGTATTTGTGTGGGTGATTAAATATGTATGTGTATTTATATATGTATACGTATGTATATGTACATGTATGCATAAGTATGTGTACATTAATAATTTTGTAACTAGCGTCAAAAGATTGTTATTTGCTTAACTAAACGAACTAGAGGGTTCAGTTCCTGAACCGATTATGTGCCTCTGTAATCCTTTACACCACCGCCCACAGGATGGGTATTATGGGGTGCATAATAAAGAAAGAAAATGAATGGACCGAACCCCACAATTCATTTAGCTAAGCAAGATACAATCTTAATGAATTAGTTACAAAATTCACTATAAGTCGTCAAATCATAAATGGGTTCGAGATCGACCACAAGTAGTGCATTATATAATTTATCAGTATTGTGCAGCCTGTGATCCCCGCCTGGCTGGATACTGATACTTAGGTAATTTTCATGTGTCCGGACACCGGCGATAAGGTGGTATTATTTATTTAACTTAAGAGATATATATTTTTAAATGTTGTCACATTAACGACTACATCTTCCTTTCTTCTGACATATAGATTTTTAAGATTAATTAAAATATATGGAAACTAATTATACAATTTATTGGCTGGTGTGCAGGGTTTCACACTCTCAGAGCAAGCCATCATGTAACTATCAAAACGCATATATCTTCGTTTTCACTTCAGTTATATTTATGACAAAGGATTTTAAATGTATCCTATATTTCTACCTTTCTGGTGACATAAATACTTTCGTTAATTACAATATCTAGATCAAACTAATATTGATTTTCAAAAGGTTGTATATTTTCCATCAATGTGTAAGTTTGTTACAAATGGAGAGCCAAGAAACCTTCTTTAAAATATGAATATCTTTCCTCACCTAATAAGACCTAATCTCTGAATAAAACGCAAAAAAAAAAAACTTGATTGTAACCTATCCACCCCTGCCCATTGGATGGGGGAGAGGGGGTTATGTGTAGGATAAACAGATTCAGATTCAGATTCAGATGTTTATTCAGGTAAGGTATATACATACAAGTGATGTTACATTAATGGATTGATATATAGATAGAGCTAGTACATACAATGCCTAAAGCCACTATTACGCAATGCGTTTCGGGCAAGAAAAACATTAATATCTAGAACTTAATACTAATTGAGCATAAAGAATAAAAAGTGTTGAGAACAAATACAAATAAAGATAAAAAAAAGGGGGAACATGACTGAAAAAGCAGCACAAATACAATAGGTTGACAAACAGTGTTGATTAAAAAAAAAAAAAGAAAATAACAGACATGGGTTGACAATAGAGGAGTGAGGTAGATTACAGGGAATTTATTAGGTAGTGTTTAGTTTTTATCTTAAACTGGTTGAGAGAGGTACAGTCTTTAACATGGTTGGGAAGGTCATTCCACATTCTGGGCCCCTTGATTTGCAGAGCATTTCTAGTTAGATTAAGACGTACTCTAGGAATATCAAAACTGTATTTATTTCTGGTGTGGTGCTCATGGGTTCTGTTACAATCTTCTATGAAGCTTTTAAGATCAGGATTGGCATTATAGTTTAGCGTTTTATATATGTATAATACACATGAGAGAATGTGCAGTGACTTAATATCTAACATATTCAGAGATTTGAGTAGGGGTACCGAGTGATGTCTGGGGCCAGAGTTGGATATTGTTCTAATAGCAGCTTTGTGTTGGGTAATTAGAGGACGTAAGTGATTTTGGGTAGTAGAACCCCAAGCACAAATACCATAGTTGAGATAATGATAGATAAGGGAGTAATAGAGAGTCACCAGGGCAGGGCGTGGTACATAATATCTGATCTTAGAAAGAATGCCCACAGTTTTTGAAACTTTTTTTGATATATTTAGAATGTGTCCCTGGAAATTCAGCTTGTGGTCAATGAGAATGCCAAGGAATTTGCCATCTAATTTGTTACAAATTTGGGTATTGTTTATTTTGAGATTTATATGACTAGAGGATTTATTGCCAAACAGAATATAGAAAGTTTTGTCAATGTTAAGGGTTAGTTTGTTGGCAGTTAGCCAAAGATGGACTTTATTTAGCTCAGTATTTACTGTGGCATTTAGAGCAAGAGGGTCAGGACTGGAGTAAATGAAGGTTGTGTCGTCAGCAAATAGAATTGGTTTGAGGTGTTGGGAGGCATTTGGAAGGTCATTAATGTAGATGAGAAAGAGGAGAGGGCCAAGTATGCTGCCCTGAGGAACACCAATGTTGATGGGTAGGGTGGGAGAAATTGTATTATTCACAGAAACATATTGGAGCCTGTCAGTAAGGTAGGACTCGAGGTATTGTAGGGAGTGTCCTCTGACTCCATAATGATGTAATTTAAGAAGAAGGTTATGGTGGTTGACAGTATCAAAAGCTTTACGCAGGTCCACAAATAACCCAACAGGGAACTCCTTTTTATCAAGAGCTGTATGAATCGAGTTAAGCATACTAATAAGTGCATCGTTAGTGCTTTTTTTGGGTCTGAAGCCATATTGGCAAGGGCTAAGTATATTGAGTTTGGCTAGATATGAGTAAAGCTGCTTATATATAAGTTTTTCAAAAAATTTTGACAAGTTTGGCAGGATTGATATAGGTCTGTAGTTGTTAACATCTGTGGGGTCACCACATTTGTGGACAGGCGTTACTCTCGCTTTTTTTAGAATATCTGGAAAGGTTTGGAGTTCAAGTGACTTGTTGAAGAGCAAAGCAATAGCAGGGGCTAAAGATCTGGAGGCTTTTTTGTAAATTAAAGTTGGTATCTCCTCAAGGGCACCAGACTTGGTTTTAAGGGAAAGGATTATCTCATTGACGTCAGTGGAATTAATAGGCTTTAGGTACAGAGACTGTGAATAGTTACCTGTAAGATAGTCCTTAATGTCAGTACTGGAAGATGGAATATCATTTGCAAGGGATGAACCAATGGAAGAGAAGAACCTATTGAACTCAATAGCAGAATCAGAGGCTGAAAGCTGACCATCGTTATTAGACAGGAGAGTCGGTTTGTTATTTAAAGATTTCTTTGATCCCAATATTTGTGAAATTGTGCTCCAAGTTTGTTTAATGTTGCTCTTTATTTGAGTAAATTTATCTTCGTAGTATTTAGTTTTGGCTCGTCTAATTATCTTAGATAGCAATAATGAATAATTCTTTGAGAATTCTTTGGAGACAATTCCTAACCTATACTTCTTCTCAAGGTCGTGTTTTTTATTAATGGATTTCAGTATTCCCTTTGTAAGCCAAGGATTGTTAAGCCTTTTGCTTGTGACTTGTTTTGTAAGCCTAGGACAGTGGGTGTTATAAAGGCTAAGAGTTGTTTGTAGAAAAGATTGCACTGCTAGGTTGATGTCCCCTATGTTACCTAACTTGGACTCCCAGTTGACATTATCAGCAGCAGTTATAAAATTGTTTATAGCAGTTTCATTGTGCAGCCTAAAGCTTAACTCCCTTGTTTCTAGAGGTGGTTTGCTAATGTTAGTTAAGAGAAATGTGGGGTAGTGGTCTGTAGTGCTATCGGTGATTATACCTGAAGTAAGCGGAGAGGTTATGTTGGTCCAGATGTGATCTAGAGTCGTGGCAGTGCTATCAGTGATTCTAGTAGGTCTAGTGATTAAGGGTATGAGGAAGCAGGAATTCATACAGTTGAGGAAGCTAACAGCAGTAGGGTGTTCTGGCTCGCAGAGGTCAATATTAAAGTCCCCTGCGATAATTAGGTGGTTTTTGTTCAGTCTGTTATCAAGTATTAGATTTCTAAGGTTTGAGTTGAATACAGACACATCAGTGTTGGGAATTCTATAGACTGCACCCACAGACAGGACAGACTCGGCACCCTTGACTCTGAAGCTGGCGAAGATATACTCCCCATAGCAGTCTCTAGTTCTAATTTCTTTTAAGCATGTTAGTTCTTGGTGGTAGTAAAGAGCAGTGCCACCACCTCTCTGAAGTTGACGACAGTTGTGAATTGCTGAGTAGTTAGGCATGTTAAAGAGTTGAGTAGTATCCTCTTTCAACCATGTTTCAGTAAGTATAATAAAAGAGAATTTGTTGCCAATAGTTTCAATCAAGGCACTAACATCATCGAAGTGTTTACCTAGGGATCTAACGTTCAAATTGATTACAGAGATATTGTGACATATCAATTGTGACACTAGCCCTCCATATAAATCAGTTGCTTAAATTATAAACTGTACTTGTGGTCGGTCTCGAGCCCATTGTTGATGTGACAATGTGTATTGACTTTTGTAACTAGCTTATCAAGATTATAACTTGCTTGGCTATATGAATTGTGGGGCTCATTCCCTGAGCCCATTATGTGCCTCTGTAACACTCCACTATCGTCCATAGGATGGGTATGGAGTGCATAATAAATGAACTAAACTAAGCTCTGCCTTTTTGATAACATATACAATTATTAGCTTTATTTGTGAATCTCAATTAATTAAACAATATATCACAGAGCCTGTAGGGTTCGGTGAGATGAGCGAAGAGACATGGGAGATTTTACATAAGTACAGTACATGGTAGTTTAAGTAGCGAACGCATGTCAACGAATAACGAGTATATATAACAAAACCATTGTCCTATGAAGTCGATTTAACTTCCAAACATATATTTTTTAATTAATGTTAAATGTTTTCTGGCTAGTTATGTTAGATTTTATTAAAAATACGTATTCTACTTGTTAACATTATAATTTAAATTTGTGATAATTTGAGCAGAGAAGTGCGACAACTGGATATGCCAACAAACACTTTCCAAACAACGATATATCTTGGATAAGTCGCTCCACAACATTGCTGCTTGGACCATCGACTTCCTTTGATGCTACTTATTTCATAATGAAATTATATTAGTTTGGAGTAAATATATGTTTTCTCATGTTCTGCATTCAGCACCCACATTATAGTGAGTAAATATACCATATTACTTCATTACTTAAATAATGCTAGGAGGGTTTGAGTAGCTTTGGGTATTTAGTGCACAGAATCTCCAATAGATGGGGCGAGAGTCGCCCCATCTCTCTCACCCGAGAGAGAGTCGAAACTTAATTTAAAATTGATATATCTTTGTTCTCGAACATGATATATTTCATTTGGTGCAATTATAATAATGTTCATATATCGGTCTTTCTGGAGGCATATAAGATTTTAGGCTTTATTAGCGTATCTTTGTTAATTATACAATATATCGGCAAGTGCGTAGGCGTCTGCACTCCATGCCCGACAAGCTACTGAGCGCTACTATAAAACATATGTATCTTCACTTGAGCTATAAATATGTCTATTGTAATGTATTTAAAATGAAGCTCTTATTTCTATCTTGCTTAAGACTTATAAAACATTTGTGTTTATTAACGAATTTACGTGAAATAAACATTGATCTGAGAGAGAGTTGCTCTGTCGTTCAGTCTGTACGGGGTGGGAGCTCCGTAATTTTTAAAATACAATAATCTTCATTAGAAATTTAAATATGTCTATAGTAAAGTGTTTAAAGTGAAGCTTATATGTCTGTCTTTCTTGAGACATATAAAACATATATTTTTACTAACGAATTCACGTGAAATAAACATTGTTCTGAGAGAGAGTTGCTCGGTCGATCGATCTGTCCGGGGTCGGAGCTCGGCTATTATAAAAGTACACGTATCTTCGGTTTAAATTTAAATATGCCCATGGTAAGGTATTTAGAATGAAGCTTATATTTCTATCTTTCTTGTGACATATAAAACTTTTACGTTTATTAAGGAATCTGCGTGAAATAGGCATGGTTCTGAGATGAATGCTGCGGTTTTCGAGCTCGACGCGCGGCAATGGACGCCATATACACATCCAGTGGGTGTTATTGGACCCCATACCCATTTTATGGGTGGTTGGAGCCCCATACCCATTCTATGGGTGGTTGGAGCCCCATACCCATCCTGTGGGTTGTAGTGGACGCCATACTCATCCTGTGGGTGGTATTGGACCCCATACCCTTCCTGTGGGTGGATGTGATCCCCATACTCATCCTCTGGGTGGATGTGACCCTCATACCCATCCTGTGGGTGGTATTGCACCCCTTACTCACCTAACAGGTGGTAGTGGACAATATACCGATCCTGTAGTTGGTATAGTAGACACAATACCATCCTGTTTAGAGTAGTCTACCCCATAGACATTCCAATGAACCATCGTTTTCTGTTAGCGTTCCTACAAAACATCCTTTAAAGATTTGTAAAGCACCAACTATGGTATATAATATTGATTGGTGAAGGACTGTTATTCTATGTAATAATTTTTAGTGCTTATTATAATTTACTAAGAACAACTAATATTTCTCAAAACAAAACTACGAACCTTCAATAGGAAGTAGCTGATCTATAATATTCTAAGAGCATGGACAATAGTAGGTAAATTTCACAACCCATGTGGGACCTGAAAAGTACAATTTTCCTTATAATTGAACCAATCACGACTATTCTGCTATCTAGGTTGACGGACGGGTACTGTGAGACACAAGTTGGTACGTGAGGAAGAGTTTGGGCCTTGGAAAAAAAAGTAACTGGGAATATATCACATATTTACTAATTCATATTCAACATATTGACTTTAAGCATTAAGTCATATATGTGCTGTCTTGTGTGAGAACGGGTTGCAGGGGCTCTAGTAAACAGCGGCCATTTTGAAAAAAAATCCAGCTCACGCTCCGATGGCATGGGAGGCCTCAGTTTAGCGAGAGTCACCATGGCGAGCGCACGGTCAAACGCCTCACGAGCACGCATCACTCAGTCCCTCACCCCAGAGCAAATAGCCCACGAATTATTCTCTGAAGGTGAAGAAAGTGTGTTTGACGATTCAGACAACGATGAGAATTATACACAGTTGTCGGGAGATAGTAGCAGCAGCAGTGAAAGTGAGAATGACCGCCATGCCATGGCGAGGCCTATACGCTCTCCCATGCCTCCTCGCCCATTTTCTACCCCAATTCTACCACGACCTCACAGTTCCTGTGGATATTTTCTGTTTGAGGGTGACGAGTCAGAGGGAGGTGACTCCTTTTCTGGGTTTAGTGACTCAGATCAAAGTTTTATTGAGCCTGTGGCTGGTACCAGTGGTGTAACTGGGCGAGAAATTGTCGCGTCAGCAGCATCTCGCCCAGCCAAGCGCCACCGCATGGCACCACATGAGGGACCAAGACCCTCGTGTTCACGTGCACCCACCTCACGTGCACGTAGCCGCCGTGCTTCTCGCAGACGGTATTCAGCTCCTGGTCGCCGGTATGCATCGCTTCCTCGCCGTCTTTCCTCTGCATCTCGCAGGACGCCTGGTGTACTTGAGTGGAGTGATGGTGACGATTTTATTCCTAATATTCCTCACTTTGACGATAAAGATGTAGTGATTACAAACCTTTTCCCTAATCAAGGTGAGGACATGGCTGAGATGGAATATTTTACAGCATTCTATGATGAACCACTCATGGAATACATTGTACACCAAACGAACCTGCATGCTGCTTACCTGATTGAGAGGGAAATCACAGAATTTTCACGACTGCAGCGTTGGAAAAATACCACAGTGGCGGAAATGTATGTGTTTTTGGCACTCTGTTTGTTGATGAAGCACTGTCACAAACATGCAATAAATGACTATTGGAGCAAGGACAAGACAATACCAACACCTTTATTCGGTAAATATATGTCACGAGACAGGTTTCAGATACTCCTCAGGTGTCTACATTTTGGAAGTGTTCAGGACCGAACACCTGATGATAGACTGTGGCGAGTGAGGCACTACATGAACGATGTTATTGGAAAATTCAGAGATTTTTACGTACCAGCACAGAAGCTGGTGGTTGATGAATCTCTCATACTTTTCAAGGGACGTGTTCCATTCAAACAGTACATTCCCTCAAAACGAAACCGATTTGGCCTGAAATTTTTTGTTCTTTGTGATTGTGAGACAGGATACGTGTTACACATGATTCTGTACTCGGCTAGTGATGTAGACATTCCCGGTAACGACGAACATGGATTCTCGGGGAGTGTAGTGAAGACCATCATGGTTCCGTGGATGAACAAAGGACACATTTTATACACAGATAATTACTATACAAGTCCCTTGCTAGCTCGGTTCTTGCTAGAAAATAGAACCGGATTGGTTGGTACAGTAAAGCCACAACGAAGGGAAATGCCTGTGTTTGACAACGACATTGCAGTTGGTGAGTGTCAGAGAAGGAAAAGTGATAACATTCTGTCAGTTCGGTGGAAAGACAAAAGAGAGGTGAACTTGTTGACAACAATTCATGATGGAACAATGGTGAACAGTGGGAAAGTGAGCCATAAAACAAACGCACCACTATATAAGCCAGACTGTGTTTTAGACTATAATATCAACATGCGGTTGATTGATAAATCAGACATGATGATTGGCACTGCAGTGTGTGTGCGGAAGACATGTAGGTGGACGAAAAAAGTGTTCTTCCATCTTGTGGACATGAGCATGCTGAACTGTTTCAACATGTACCTTGTGAGAACTGGACGTAAGCCCACTTTCCGTGACTTTGTATTTGATGCTGCAATACAGTTATTAGGAAAGTTTGCAAAAGATGTCCCAGGTATTCAGCGGCCCATCATAAACCCACTGTTGCAGCATGCTGGTACTCCACGCCTCGCTCACACTGAAGGCTTCCTAGCACACAAACTTAAGTATTTGCCACCTGGTGTGAAGCGTGCAATAGCCCAACGTGATTGCTTGGTGTGTAAAACAACGACACGTAGAGACAAGAAACGGAAGCTTGTGCAAACATGGTGTGAAACGTGTGGTATCCCATTATGTGCTGTCGACTGCTTCAATGACTACCACAGTCTAGAAATCTTCTAAGTGTGCTTCAAAGTGTGTATAGCGTGTGCGAGTGTGTAAATATGTAAACATATAAGCAGAACATATAATATAATAGACTGTAATGACATATTATATTGCCGTAATTGAAAACATTTGTGTGCGCCTGTGTATACTCAAATATGCAACAATTATTGATACAAAATATGTTCAAACAGTATTTGAAACACAATTAGTGAAAAAAAATTAGATAAAATGCGCTTAGACATTGTAAATAAATAGCGCGAAAATATATTTGTGGCAACTCTGGCTGTTTGAGGACCGCGCGCAACATCTCCCGGGCGTGTACTGCATGAGCGAACATGCAGATTGTGACGTCATCGCAGAGCTTCTCGGCTCTATTGCAACAAAAGTAATTACAATAGAATTTTTTTTTATTTTTCCCGTGATCAGTGAACAGAACTTAACAGATTAGCAAAAAAAAAAATTTTTTTTTTTTTTCAAAATGACTTGCGCCTGTGTGGATAGCAGGATATTAGACCCCGAGCATGTTAAGGGTTAAGGAAATATCAGAGTTCTCCATAATGACCTCTCCACAAATCAGGTTTTTCAACTGCTTCAAGCTTATTTTCTAACAGATTATAATGCATTGCATACTTTATTCCCAAAAAGACATGGTCACTTTTACCCAAGGGAGGGAGGTACTGAATGACAAATATCTCTTCCTCTTTCCTTGTAAATATAACATCCAGAATGGAGAGAACATCCCCTTCCCTCATCCTCGTAGCTTGTTTAACATGTAGAAACATGAATGTTTACAGGATGAGGTTTACAAATCTACAAGTCCAAAAATCCTCTGTTCTAGCTTAGCAAAGCTTAGCTTAGCCTACTATATTGAACTTTAACTTTATAACAAAACCAATCAAAAGGGTTTGCAATAATATTAGTTGAAAAATTCTACCAATTTTTGTTTTTCAGTGTAAATAGTAAAAATGCTTATGTTTTTATTGTTAAATTTCAAAGTAATATCAGTTTGAAGATATTTAAGAATAAATATGGCTAGGTCCCTTTAGTGTATAAATGTATATTATCCACCAAAATATTCACACAAACAAAAATTGTTAATTGTAACATAAACTTTTTCTAGTATGTGTCCTGAAGTAAATTTCTATCAAACCTCACTGGAAAATTCATTGGGGTTGTATGTTTATTGTTAGTATGATATACAGTCTACTGATCAATTGAACTTTGTACTATTTATCATCCAAATGCACCAATATGTCTTCATTCTTCTCAGATGAAGGAACTAGATAACGTTCATCATCTGAAAGCACCATCTGCAATGCATCATCTGAATCTTTTCCCACACTCATGACACACGGGAGGTTTATCAGCTGTATGCACAATCCTGTGAGTTTTTATAAGTCACAGACGATTGAATCCCTTGCCACACTTGGGACATTCATGAGGTTTATCATCCGTATGCACAGTCATGTGACTTATTGTACTGGAATGTTTCCCAAATCTTTTCCCTGCATTCAGCACACTTGAAATGTTTAGCACCTGTTTGTAGTGTCCTATGCACATTTTTATTTATATATATGTCGTACCTAGTAGCCAGAACTCACTTCTCAGCCTACTATTCAAGGCCCGATTTGCCTAATAAACCAAGTTTTCCTGAATTAATATATTTACTATAGTTTTTTTCTTATGAAATGATAAAGCAACCCTTTTCTCTATGTATGAGGTCAATTTTTTTTATTGGAGTTAAAATTAACGTAGATATATGACCAAACCTAACCAACCCTACCTAACCTAA
>NC_091161.1:23235372-23327872 GCF_040958095.1 Procambarus clarkii | reverse complement strand
GAAATAAAGGGAATGAATTAATCCGTTCCTGACTACCCCAAAAAACCCACATCAAACTAAATTTTTATACCTAATTCATCTAAATAAACCTACAAAACTATGTTCCAGTTATTACTTACCTTGCTGTCGAGTGCTGTAGGCGTATGGAAGATGGTGAGGAGGGGGGAGGAGGAGAGGAGTTATTGTTATTTATAAATAAATAAATAAATAAATAAATTGTTTGGAAGGGGAGTCCCCTTCCATTATCACATCAGGCAGTGAGGACCTTTCTGGTGTGCTCTCCCTAGGACGTTTTATCTGAGTGCCACTAGGTCCTGGTTAAGGCTCACTGCTCGATTTCCTCACCACAAATCTGTCCATGGAAGCTTGCTTTTCCCTTCTTCGCAAGCTCTCTCTGTAGTAAGGCATCACATTGTCATTGAAAAGATTAAGACAACGGCCTACTACAGCTTTCTCTGGGTGAGTCTTATCAACAATTGTTTGAATCTCTTCCCACATCTGACACACCTTCTTAATTACTGCAGAAGGGACATTCGCTGCTGCTGCTGCCGCCACCTCCTCCACTGCAGAATCATCCGCTGCTGCGTTGGCTTGCTGTTCTTGTTGAAGGGCTAGGAGTTCTTCGGTGGTCAGTTCTTCGTTGTGTTCTTCCACCAACTCCTCCACATCATCACCATCCAATTCCAAGCCCATTTGCTGGCCTAGACTAACAATTTCCTCAACAATAGGCGCATCATTTATAGGCTCAAACCCCTCAAAGTCTAGTTCTCTCACACATTCAGGCCACAATTTTCTCCAGCTAGAGATCAGAGTTCCTTGAATCACTTCTTGCCAGGCTTTGTCAACGAGTTTTAAAGCACTACAAATGTTAAAATGGTGTTTCCAGAACTCTTTGAGGGTGAGGTTTGTGGCTTCAGTCACTTCAAAACATTTCCGGAAAAGTGCCCTTTCATAAAGTTTCTTAAAATTCGCTATGATTTTCTGGTCCATAGGCTGAATTAGAGGAGTGGTGTTAGGAGGAAGGAATTTAACTGTGAGGAATTTATTGTATCTGGGCAACAAATCATCTTCCAAGCCTGGAGGATGAGCAGGAGCATTGTCGAGGAGAAGCACGGCTTTGAGTGGCAAATGTTTCTCCTGCAGATATTTTTCTATGGCAGGGCACAGCACTTCATTCACCCACTCCAAAAAAATAAGCCTAGTCACCCATGCTTTTTTATTAGACTTCCACATCACACACAAATGGGTTTTCTGCACTTTATACTGTTTGAAAACCCTTGGATTTTCAGAATGATACACTAGCAAGGGTTTAATTTTCAAATCGCCACTCGCATTTGAACACAGCACAAGCGTAAACCTATCTTTCATAGGCTTGTGTCCAGGCAAGGATTTTTCCTCCTTGGTAATGTATGTCCTCTTAGGCATTCTTTTCCAAAACAGTCCTGTTTCGTCACAATTAAACACTTGTTGCGGTAGGTATCCCTCAGCCTCTGCAAACTCTTTAAATTCGTCAATAAATCGTCCAGCGGCTGGTTTGTCTGAGCTGGCTGCCTCCCCATGCCTTGTAACACTATGGATACCACTTCTCTTTCTAAATTTTTCAAACCAGCCCCTGCTTGCCTTAAACTTTCGTATCTGCATCACTCGTTGCAGGGGTATTCTTTAGAAGGTCTTCGTGCAACACCCTGGCTTTCTCACAAATAATGGCCTCCGAAACACTATCACCCCTTAACTCCTTGTCGTGTATCCAAATTAATAACAACTTTTCCACTTCTTCAAGTATTTGTGGTCTTTGTTTCGTTATTGTTCTTACTCCTTTTGCCACTTTAGCACCCATAATCTCATTTTTCTTCTTAAGTATAGTGCATATTGTTGATGTGGCTTTGTTGTACTGCCTACAAAGTTCAACAACACGTGTACCGTTCTCATGCTTCCGAATGATCTCTTGTTTCTCCTCTACTGTCATCGTCACATGAGCTTTCTGGCCTTTATCCTTACCACTGGCTATCTTGGGACCCATGGTGAGATATATAATAACAAATTGTATAGAAAAATCGCCAAAAATCCAACAAAACACTGAAAATCCGCGAGAAGAATTGATGTGGGGGTAGTCACTGAGCGCGAGACAATGGTAAACTGAGGGGCGACGATCGCCAAACCACCACGCGCTAGGTCGGCCTGTACGCGTATCGACAAACTCGCGTCCCGAGGTAACCCTCGCCTTCCGAGACATATTTTTGGAGGAAATCCTGCTCATATTCCGAAAAACTCGCATACAGGTACACTCGCATTCCGAGGTACCACTGTGTGTGTGTGTGTGTGTGTATAGATGTGAATATATATATATATATATATATATATATATATATATATATATATATATATATATATATATATATATATATATATATATATATATATATATATATAAATATATATATATATTTATATATATATATATATATATATATATATATATATATATATATATATATATATATATATATATATATATATAATGTCGAACCTAGTAGCCAGAACGCACTTCTCAGCCTACTATGCAAGGTCTGATTTGCCTAATAAGCCAAGTTTTCCTGAATTAATATATTTTCTCCCTTTTTTTCTTATGAAATGATAAAGCTACCCATTTCATTATGTATGAGGTCAATTTTTTTTTATTTTAGTTAAAATTAACGTAGATATATGACCGAACCTAACCAACCCTACCTAACCTAACCTATCTTTATAGGTTTGGTTAGGTTTGGTAGCCGAAAAAGTTAGGTTAGGTTAGGTTAGGTAGGTTAGGTAGTCGAAAAATAAATAATTTATGAAAACTTGGCTTATCAGGCAAATCGAGCCTTGCATAGTAGGCTGAGAAGTGCGTTCTGGCTACTAGGTACGACATATATATATATGTCGTATATATATATATATATATATATATATATATATATAAATGTCGTATATATATATATGTCGTATATATATATATGTCGTATATATATATATGTCGTATATATATATATGTCGTATATATATATATGTCGTATATATATATATGTCGTATATATATATATGTCGTATATATATATATGTCGTATATATATATATGTCGTATATATATATATATATATATATATATATATATATACATATATATATATATATATATATATATATATATATATATATATATATATATATTAAATATGACCGAAAAAGTAAGATTAATAAATCTAACACGAATTTTCTCTATCTTTATGTTTCTTTTCACTGTTGATGGTAATTCAAAGATCAATTCTCCAAAATTCATTTTTATTTCTAGTCTGACGCGACACTTGAGCGCGTTTCGTAAAACTTATTACATTTTCAAAGACTTTAGTTTACAAACACACAACTGAAACTGAATAGGGCTTTGCACATATTCGAGTTTATATCTACATTTGGGTGAGGTGGATGAGGTGAAAACGAACTTTCATCAATGGGTATTAAATGGGTATTAAATTCAAACACAAGACAGAACACGAAAGAATGGGTATTGAATGGAAGTAATTATAGAAAGCCTATTGGTCCATATTTCTTGATGCTTCTATATTGGAGCGGAGTCTTGAAGTGGGTAGAATATAGTTGTGTATTAATTGGCTGTTGATTGCTGGTGTTGACTTCTTGATGTGTAGTGCCTCGCAGACGTCAAGCCGCCTGCTATCGCTGTATCTATCGATGATTTCTGTGTTGTTTGCTAAGATTTCTCTGGTGATGGTTTGCTTGTGGGAAGAGATTATATGTTCTTTAATGGAGCCCTGTTGCTTATGCATCGTTAAATGCCTGGAAAGAGATGTTGTCTTGCCTATATACTGGGTTTTTTGAGGCTTACAGTCCCCAAGAGGGCATTTGAAGGCATAGACGACGTTGGTCTCTTTTAAAGCGTTCTGCTTTGTGTCTGGAGAGTTTCTCATGAGTAGGCTGGCCATTTTTCTGGTTTTATAGTAAATCGTCAGTTGTATCTTCTGATTTTTGTCTGTAGGGATAACGTTTCTACTGACAACGTCTTTCAGGACCCTTTCCTCCGTTTTATGGGCTGTGGAAAAGAAGTTCCTGTAAAATAGTCTAATAGGGGGTATAGGTGTTGTGTTAGTTGTCTCTTCAGAGGGAAGAGACTCTCTCTTTAGTTGTCTCTCCTCTGAAGAGACAACTAACACAACACCTATACCCCCTATTAGACTATTTTACAGGAACTTCTTTTCCACAGCTCATAAAACGGAGGAAAGGGTCCTGAAAGATATTGTTAATAGAAACGTTATCCCTACAGACAAAAATCAGAGGATACAACTGACGATTTACTATAAAACCAGAAAAACGGCCAGCCTACTCATGAGAAACTCTCCAGACACAAAACAGAACGCTTTAAAAGAGACTAACGTCGTCTATGCCTTCAAATGCCCACTTGGGGACTGTAAGCTCCAAAAAACCCAGTATATAGGCAAGACAACAACATCTCTTTCTAGGCGTTTAACGATGCATAAGCAACAGGGCTCCATTAAGGAACATATAATCTCTTCCCACAACCAAACCATCGCCAGAGAAATCCTAGTAAACAACACAGAAATCATCGATAGATACAGCGATAGCAGGCGGCTTGACGTTTGCGAGGCACTACACATCAAGAAGTCAACACCAGCAATCAACAGCCAATTATTGCACAACTATATTCTACCCACCTCAAGACTCCGCTCCAATATAGAAGCATCAAGAAATATGGACCAATAGGCTTTCTACAAACACTTCTATTCAATACCCATTGTTTGGGTTCTGTCTTGTGTTGATACTTTTAATACCCTATTAATATCCCCTCTTGTTCTGTCTTGTGTTAATGCCACATCACCCCTCCCACCTCACTCAAATGTAGATATAAAATCAGAGATACGTAAGTTCTAATCAGTTGTGTATTTGTGAACTAAAGTCTTTGAAAATGTAATAAGTTTTACGAAACGCGCCCGTGTCGCGTCAGACTAGAAATAAAAATGAATTTTGGAGAATTAATTTTTGATTTACCTCCAACAGTGAAGCGTAATGTACGAAAGATTGAGAAAATTCGTGTTAGAATTATTAATCTTACTTTTTCGGTCATATTTAATAATATATATATATATATATATATATATATATATATATATATATATATATATATATATATATATATATATATATATATATATATATACTGTATATATATATATATATATATATATATATATATATATATATATATATATATATATATATATATATATATATATATATATATATATATATATATGTATATATATATATAGATTTAGGTTTATTTGAGTACATAGCATTGATGTTTTTAAATTATTGTAAAGCAATTAACACCCATACGGCTTTGGGCAGGTCCTTAATCAACAGATAATTTTAAGTTGGCCTGGTTGGTCCGTGAGCCTGGTTTGTCCGGCACTTATAATATTAATATTTATTACACATATAATATTTGACTGGCAGTCTGTCCATGCAATGTTGCAAGGCTCTTGGTATCTTAGATTTGCCAACAATTACACATGTGATTGTCTGTTCCATCAGCATTCGCACACATCATGGCCAAAAGCCTGTCCTTGTTGACCTTACGTCCTGGCACAACACTCACTCCTCATTGCTAGAGATTTTTCTGGTAAACTCTTCCAATACAACCCAGTTTCATCTGCATTATAAATTTGATACGAATATAAATTATTTGCCACAATGTATGCTCTTAATTTCTGTTTAAATGGTTCTACACTGCTTTCATCTGCACTCAATTTTTCACCAACAATTTTCCTCTTCACAATATTGTGCCTACCCTTGAACCTTGCAACCCACCCTTCACTCGCTTCGAAATTCTTTATTCCAAGGCTTGCAGCATTTTGTATTTCTGGCCACGAATTGTCAGGCCAGCTGTGCAGTGCTGAGCAAACCACTTGTACACAGCCTCATCCAACTGTACATGCGTCGAAGTTTTCATAGTCTTTCTACCACACCCTCTGCTAGTGCTTACACCTTCACTTTTACAGGTTGAAATGAATTTTATAAGTTATTCTTTTTGTTTCCTTATATCAGAAACAGTACTAGTGCCTATATTAAATTCCTTGGCAACACTTGAGGTCGACCGGCCATGTTCACAAAGTTGTATAACACATAGCTTGTCCTTAATTGTTAGGACAACCTTCTTCCTCTTAACATCTCCAGAACGATTCATGCTGCTACCAGACATAGTCTTGGTCAAAAATGTTCAAAGTTACTATGAAAATAAAAAAAGTTATTTAAAAAAATATTTCACTAATGGTACAGCACTGTGGTGTAACATGAGGGTAGAGAGCACATGGCTTGACCAGGCCTGGACGGGTCCAGTCGGGGCAGGGAGGAGGCACGTTATGTAGGCCGCCAGCAGGAAAAAAAAATATTTTTGAAGGAAACTTCAGCCTGTGCAAATTGTTTTTAGGAAACTTGCATGGTATTTTTTATTACATAATTACTAGTATTTCTTTTGACTTTGGCTATGATGAGTTGTTCTAAAATCGATGGTAATTCCTGTACTGTAGTGTATAGGCCGCTCCCCCATCCAACCCTTATCCCCCCAGGTGGTCCCTCCCAATGCTCCCCTCTCTCCCAACACCACCCACCCACCCCACCCCCTCCTACACCATGCGCCTCGAGCCACAGGCAGACGGGATTAATACGGTACAGCCTGCCTCATGGTTTTCATATACGGACAATTCCATGATTATCCGGCTGACTGTCCAGATAGTGTAACATCGGCAGCAAATTAACCGGCTCTGATATTTTATCCGACTAAACCAAATACAAATATTTATTCAGGTAAAGTACATACATACATGGTAAGATACAAAAGTTGATGGATTTATTGATAGAGCTAGTACATACAATGCCTAAAGCCACTATTACGCAAAGCGTTTCGGGCAGGAAAAACACCAAGGTTAAAACTTAATACTAATTAAGATTAAAGTATAAATTGTGTTGAGAAAAAATAATGAAAAAAGGGGGGAGGGTAAACATGGAAGAAAAAAAGCAAAAATACAATTTGGTCAAAAAACAGCATTGTATAAAATCGTAGATCAGAAATACTGTACTACAGGAACAACCGTGGACATCTTCAAGAGGAAACTAGATTGTTTCCTTCAAGGAGTGCCGGACCAACCGGGCTGTGGTGGGTATGTGGGCCTGCGGGCCGCTCCAAGCAACAGCCTGGTGGACCAAACTCTCACAAGTCAATTCTGGCCTCGGGCCAGGCTTGGGGAGTAGAAGAACTCCCAGAACTCCATCAACCAGGTATCATGGGGTTGACATTTAGGGGTGAGATAGGTTACATTAAGTTAATTAGGTAGCACTTAGTTTTAATCTTAAACTGGTTGGGAGAGGTACATGCAGTCTTTAACATAATTGGGAAGGTCATTCCACATTCTGGGTCCCTTGATTTGTAAAGCATTTCTAGTTTGACTAAGTCGTACTCTTGGAATATCAAATAGGTATTTGTTTCTGGTGTGGTGCTCATGGGATCTGTTACAACCTTCTAGGAAGCTTTTAAGGTCCGGATTGATATTACAGTTCAGCGTTTTATATACTGTACTGTATATTAAATACACATGAGAGGATGTGCAGTGACTTAATATCTAACATATTCAGAGATTTGAGTAAGGGTACCGAGTGATGTCTGGGGCCAGAGTAAGATATTGTCCTAATAGCAGCTTTGTGTTGAGTAATTAGAGGACGTAAATGATTTTGGGTTGTAGAACCCCAAGCACAAATACCCTAGTTGAGATAAGGATAGATGAGAGAGTAATAGAGTGTCACCAGGGCAGGGCGAGGTACATAATATCTGATCTTAGAAAGAATGCCAGCAGTTTTTGAAACTTTTTTTTATATATTTAGAATGTGTCCCTGGAAATTCAGCTTGCGTTCAATGAGAACGCCAAGGAATTTGCCATCTACTTTGTTACAAATTTGGGTATTGTTAATCCTGAGATTTATTTGATTTGAGGATCTATTGCCAAACAAAATATAGAAAGTTTTGTCAATATTGAGGGTGCGTTTGTTGGCAGTTAGCCAGTAATGGACTTTATTTAGCTTAGTATTCACTGTGACATTTAGAGCAAGGGGGTCAGGACTGGATTAAATGAAGGTCGTGTCGTCAGCAAATAGAATGGGTTTGAGATGTTGGGAGGCATTTGGAAGGTCATTAATGTAGATGAGAAAGAGGAGAGGGCCAAGTATGCTGCCCTGGGGAACACCAATGTTGATGGGTAGGGTGGGAGAAATTGAATTATTCACAGAAACATACTGGAGTCTGTCAGCAAGGTAAGACTTGATGTACTGCAGGGAGTGACCTCTTGACTCCATAATGTTGTAATTTAAGAAGAAGGTTTTGGTGGTTAAGTGTCAAAAGCCTTATGCAGGTCTACAAATAACCCAACAGGGAACTCATTTTTATCAAGAGCTGTATGTATCAAGTTAATCATACTAATAAGTGCTTTTTTGTTAGTGCTTTTTTGGGGTCTGAAGTCATATTGACAAGAGCTAAGTACAGTATATTGAGTTTGGCTAGATAAGAATAAAGCTGCATATAGATTAGTTTTTCAAATATTTTTTGACAAGTTTGGCAGAATTGATATAGGTCTGAAGTTGTTAACATCTGTGGGATCACCACATTTGTGGACAGGGGTTACTCTACTTTTTCTTAGAATATCTGGAAAGGTTTGGAGTTTAAGTGACTATTTGAAGAGCAATGCAATGGCAGGAGCTAAAATTCTGGAGGCTTTTTTGTAAATAAGAGTTGGTATCTCCTCAAGGGCACTAGACTTGGTTTTAATGGAAAGGATTATGTCAGTAACATCAATGGAATTAGTAGGCATTAGGTACAGAGACTGTGGATAGTTACGTGTAAGATAGTCCTGAATATTAGTACTGGAAGATGGAATATCATTTGCAAGGGATGACCCAATGGAAGAGAAGAACCTTTTAAATTCAAGAGCAGTGTCAGAGGCTGAAAGCAGACCATCATTATTTGACAGGAGTATTGGTTTGTTATTTAAAATCTTCTTTGATCCCAATATTTGAGAAATTGTGCTCCATGTTTTCTTAATATTGCCCTTTGTGTGGGTAAATTTATCTTCATAGTATTTAATTTTGGCTCTCCTAATTATTTTAGATAGCAATGATGAGTAATTCTTTGAAAATTCTTTGGAGACGATTCCTAACCTATACATCTTTTCAAGGTCATGTTTTTTATTAATGGATTTAAGTATCCCCTTTGTAAGCCAAGGGGTGTTTAGCCTTTTAGTTGTGACTTTTTTCGTTAGCATTGGACAGTGGGTGTTATAAACGCTGAGAGTTTTTGAAGAAATGATTGCACTGCTAGGTTGATGTCCCCTATGTTACCTAATTCGGATTCCCAGTTGATATTAGCAGCAGCAGCTATAAAATTGCCTATAGCAGTTTCATTGTGCAGCCTAAAGCTTATCTCCCTTGTCTCTATAGGTGGTTTGTTAATGTTGGTTAGGAGAAATGTGGGGTAATGGTCTGTAGTGTTATCAATGATTATCCCTGAAGTGGAGAGGTTATGTTGGGCCAGATGTGATCAAGAGCCGTGGCAGTACTGTCAGTGATTCTAATAGGTCTAGTGATTAAGGATATGAGGAAGCAGGAATGCATACAGTTGAGGAAACTAGCAGCAGGAGGGTTATCAGGCTCGCAGAGGTCAACGTTAAAGTCACCAGAAATAATTAAGTGGTTTTTGTTCAGTTGGTTCTCTACTATAAGATTTCTAAGGTTAGTGTTAAATTCAGTCACATCAGTGTTTTAGGATCCCTGTAGACTGCTCCCACAGTCAAGACAGCATCATTACCCTTGACTCTGAAACAAGCAAATATATACTATCCATAAGGGTCTCTAGATTTAATTACTTTTAAGCAAGTCAATGCATGGTGGTAGTAAAGAGAAGTACCACCACCTCTTTGTATAGGACGACAGTTGTGAATGGCTGAGTAGTTAGGTATGTTGTAGAGTTGATAAGTGTCCTCTTTTTAACCACATTTCAGTAAACACAATAAAAGAGAATTTGTTGTCTAGTTTGAATCAGGGCATTAACATCATCAAAGTGTTTGCTAAGAGATCTTAAATTCAAGTTAATTACAGAAACATTGTGATTACACGCTAAAACATTGTTTACATCATGTGCTGTGTAATATCTGCAGTTTTGATCATTAAGGTGCTGATTGTCATAGATACTAGATAAGAGGTTAAGGTCTGGATCTATAATAGTTTGCATAAGAGGGCTGTTTTACAGAAAAGCCAAAAGACAATGATAAAAGAACTTGCTATGAAAAAAAAAATATATATAAAACTATATACAAAAATGAGGTAGGTTGCCTAAAAGTACTTTCAGGTACACTGTAGGTAATTATTTGCACTAATAATCAAAATTGCACAGGCAAAGCAAAGAGCACAATGGAGCAATTGTGGTTGGGCTAGGCAACCTGGGTTACAAAGAAAAAGTAGAATAAAAATTTTAAAGTAATATAAACTTAATGGTAATTTAAGTAATAAAACTTAATGGGAACTTAGGAATGTAAAAAATGAACTAAAATAATTAATAACAATAGATGACCAAAAAAGTAAAAAAAAACAATTCTGAAATCTATAAAATGAAAAGCTTGCTTACTTTACTATTATAAGTACACTATAGTTGAATACTAAAGTTACACTAAAACAAAATGAGGTAGTTTAAATAGAGATACACTGAGGTACACTGGATAATGAAGTTTATACTAGAGGACACAGGCAAAGCCAGTGTACTATGGAACATGGGAGTAAAAAGAAAAAAAAAAGACAATAATAAAGATAATTTTTTTTTCTGGGGGGAGCCCCGTCGGCTCCCTGGAGCTATTTAAGCTGAATGGATATTTATAACTTTCTGGCATCAGTCAGTGCTAGCAGTTCTTGCCTACCGGGGACCATGAGCCAGAACCTGGCCCCCTCAGAGAGGCACGAGGAGCAATGGCCTATAGAAACCCCCTTGTGATTGGGAGCATTCTATGTCTGCCATCGACCGGGACAAGCACCCAGAAAGTTAGGTGCCCCAAAACAAACCCCTATTCTGGTGAAATTATTGCTACCGAAAGCCGAATGAGTGGACAGAACTCCCCAAACAAAATTATCAAACTAGCATGACGTCATCACGTCGCAGCACCACTGTCTGCGCAACCCCTTCCTCCCCGAGAGGGGGAAGGGGGAGCCCCAAACCCTCCACGCCGGCGATCCAACTGGCAGTTCTTGGCTGATGGTATTACTGGCTGGTCGAGTGCCTCTGGCTCCGGTTTTTGTTTCAGTTCTGTGCCTTGTGGTGTGGACTGTCTCTAATTTCTGTCTAATGAAATTTCAATTTCAAGTATATAATGCTGACGAGACTGGGTTTATGTGACGAGCTGTACCAAGTACATCCTTAACCAGTAGGATGCAGGAAAATATTCCTGGACGAAAGATAAGCAAGGAACGACTCTCAGTCTTGCTCTGTGCTAATGCTGATGCCTCTCACAGGACAAAATGTTCCGTGGTAGGCAAGTCTAAAAATCCTCGAGCCGTAAAAAATATAATGCAGGCATTACCTGTAATATATTACAATTCTAAGAAATCATGGTTTAATCAAACAATATTTACGGACTGGTTTGAAAACCACTTTTGCAAAGAAGTCAGAGAATTCCAGATCAACAAATGTGGAATAAAGGCCAGTGAGGTTAAGGCATTGTTGCTGCTAGATAATGCTCCTGCTCATCCCATTAGCAAGTTAATTTCAAGGGATGGCAGAATAAAATGCATGGCACTTCCACCAAACACAACATCCTTGATCCAGCCCATGGACCAAGGTGTTATCCTTGCTGCTAAACGTATGTACCAAACAGCAATGCTTGAAGATGTTTTAGTTGTTTTACCTAGCGAGGAAGATGAATTGACAGGAAAGGATACAAGGGCTCAAAGAACACTAGAAAATCTAAAAAAGTACACAATCAGGGAAGCAATATTCCACTGGGCTAGGCTTTGGAATAAAGTGAAAGAAACCACACTAACAAATTCATGGAAGAAACTGTTAACAGAGAGGCCTAGATGTGAAGCAGCAGTATCTGATAGTGAATTCGAAGGTTTTGAAAATGAAGCCAATGATTTTGAAGGGTTTGAAGAAACGATCCGAACAATGTTGCTCCAAGCTGGTCAGGGTGTACAAGTGAATGATATCAATGAATGGTTAGAAAATGATTACGATCCTGGTTATGAGTTGTTAACTGAAGAACAGATTGCGCAAAGTGTTCTCGGAAATGACTCTGATGATTCTGATGACGACTCGGACGATGTTGGCGAGGCTCTGCCTAGAGGTGTCGGATATCACACCTTACAGCCTTAAAGCAATGTCTCAGAACGTTAGCCAGAGAAAATCAGATTCAGACAAAAATAGATAAATTCATGATTTCAATGGTTCGTGAAAAATCTTTGTCGACAAGCGATGCTGCACCCGTCGATGCTGAATTACCATCGACAAGTCGTGGAGCATCCGCCAGCAATGAATGCTCTGCAAGCGATGCTGCACCCGCCGATGCTGAATTCCCCGACAAGACATGGAGCATCCGCCAGCAATGAATGCTCTGCAAGCGATGCTGCACCCGCCGATGCTGAATTCCCATCGACAAGACGTGGAACATCCGCCAGCAACGAATGCTCTACAAGCCATGCTGCACCCGCCGATGCTGATTTCCCATCGACAAGTCATGGAACATCCGCCAGCAACGAATGCTCTACAAGCCATGTTGCACCCGCCGATGCTGAATTCCCACCAACAAGTCGTGACAAGTCATCCACTAACGATATAAAATATGATTGAAAGGCATATAAATTAGTGTAAAAAGTGTTGATAGAGTACAGTATTGTAAGTGTTAATGATTAATTAAGCCTAGACAAAAAGATACTGTACAGTGTAAATATACAGTAGAAATAATTGTCAATAGTGAAGTAGAATTAGAACTCATGTGAATTAGTAGTAAGCCTAGCTGTTGTGTGAAGTGAGTGCCTGAAAATAAGTGTACTGTACATACAGTATGTACCCTGTATACAATATAAACAATATAAAACAAGCGCTGCAGAGGATGACGTAATCATCACAGCTTCGTAATCTTCAGCTTCATTAAAAGTAAGTCAATTTACCAATTTTATTATAGTATTACAAGATATTAATTGTTTTTTTTCAACAAAAGCTACATATTAGTCTCTGCAAATGTATGTTCTATCGTCAGCAGAGAAAAGGTGAGCTCAAAATATTTCGTCTTGGCTAGCTCTCAGTGACAAGGCTCGATCACCATTGTTATGGCATGGCCGCCACAGCCTGTGTTGTAACATTAAAAGTAAGTCAATTTACCAATTTTATTATAGTATTACAAGATATTAATTGTTTTTTTTCAACAAAAGCTAAATATTAGTCTCTGCAAATGTATGTTCTATCGTCAGCAGAGAAAAGGTGAGCTCAAAATATTTCGTCTTGGCAAGCTCTCGGTGACAAGGCTCGATCGCCATTGTTATGGCATGGCCGCCACAGCCTGTGTTGTAACATTAAAAATACATTACCTGTACTGTTCAGGGTAAATCAAAACACATCTCTAAAATATTATTGAGAAAATATTAACTTGCTGATTGATACATGAAATATTTTGCAACACAAAGAAATGAATCATTTTTTTCCCACCCATCTGGGCTTGATCAGACCGTGTTCACACATCATCCATGCAGCAGCCAACAATTGGCTTAATCGTCGGTGTGGTTTTTCAACAAAAGCTACATATTAGTCTCTGCAAATGTATATTCTATCGTCAGCAGAGAATAGGTGAGCTCAAAATATTTCGTCTTGGCTAGCTCTCAGTGACAAGGCTCGATCGCCATTGTTATGGCATGGCCGCCACAGCCTGTGTTGTAACATTAAAAATACATTACCTGCACTGTTCAGGGTAAATCAAAACACATCTCTAAAATTTTATTAAGACAATATTAACTCACTGATTGATACATGAAATATTTTGCAATACAAAGGAATGAATCAATTTTTTCCCACCCATCTGGACTTGATCAGAGCGTGTTCACACATCATCCATGCAGCAGCCAGCAACTGGCTTAATCGTTGGCCGTGCACTAAATTGGAATGCAATTACACAATGAACTTTATTTAATTTTAGTTATACAGTATAAAATATATCCTACCTGAATGTTACTTGAAAAATTACCTGACCCGACTTAACTTCGGAAATAACGGAGCTCCGGAAATAACGACTAGGGTACAGCCCCATATAGGCCGTTAAATTGAGTGGATACTGTACATACAAGGCCTGGGGCCACTATTACGCAAAGCGTTTCGGGCAAAGCGTTCTCGTTGGTTAGCGAGTCTCTTCGTACCTTCCAATATTATTGGAACGTCTGTTGATTTTCGATGTGGTTTCCATCGGGTCTTTTGTCGGCCTTGTTGGTTCCCTTCCATCATCTGTTTTCTTTTGCTTCATATTCGCCGTGTTTTGTTTTCGCGTCGTCTCTACTTCCAGTTTCGGCGTTCTTTGTCTTCATTCCGCACGCCTTCCTGGTGTTAGTACGATGTCTGTACGTTGTGTGTACGATTTGTGTGTCCGCCTGGTGTACGAGCCACGCCTCCCGGTGGATGGGTGGTGCGTTTCGTACCTCGTGTTCTGGGGCTGCGGTATGCGTTTTGTTTACGGGCGGTATGCTCATGTGTTTGCGCCGTTTCTCGTGGTTTTTCTACGGCTTCTTGCTCGTTTCTCCCTCCAGTCGTGGCCCTCTGGATGCTGAGGGTGTTTTGGATTTATATCTGGGGGTGTCACTTTGTTCTCCCTCTGTACTGCTTCGTCTTCTGCAGCGCACGCACCTTTGGCCGTATTTCTCCTTCGACCTCGCATTTTATTCAGGTAACGATACATACTATGCCTACTGCCTCGCGTCTGCATGACTTTAGGGCACACCATTAGCGCTGCTCCTGGTATGTTACTTGGCTCGCCTGTGTTGTGGCACGGTCGTGTGTCTGCTCTGCAGGCGAGGTTGTCTGGCGCTTCTGTCGGCCTAGTTCTGGTTCTCACTTTTAGTGGGGTGCTTGCCTAGTAGTGCTTGCGGGGTTGAGCTCTTGCTTTTGGGCCCCGCTTCTCCTGTCAGTTGACGGTTGTGCAGTTTCCTGAGCCTTCTGGGCTCTGTCTTCACGTTTGCTCCTGTGGGTGGCGTCTGCCTCCTCCACATGGCTTTTTGGTGCTTTTCGCTTCCTCTCCCTCTGCCATTAATCAGGTTCTTTTTAGTGTCTGTGGCTCCTTTGGGTGCTTACTACCTCCTGTGTCCCCTTGTGCGTACCTGCATACGGACATAAATACAGTGGACCTGCGGAGGGCCTCTTGGCCCATGCGAGGCTGCTACTGTTTCTTAACATCCACTCCCACTCACATACATGTCCAACCCGCCCTTGCACCAATCGTGGGGCCCCACCTCCACGTTACGTGGTAATTGGTTCCGCTCATCGCCGGGCCTGTTACCGTGCCGATCGTTCCTCCGGTCTTTCCTGATTCTGCACTTATCCCTTTTATGCCCATTGTTTCGTGCCCACAATGTGCCACAAGGGTGGCGTGTGCCATTATCCCAGTTTCTATTGTTTCGTGGAGATTGGTCAATAACCACAAACCCTAAGGAACTGCTTATCTTTTGTTGCATATACAGTAGTTGTGGGTGATAATTGGCGGGTAATGGTGCAGGTTGGGCACACTGAGTGTCGGTACTGTGTCTCGCATGTCTGTTCTAGACCACACTTGCCGGTAGACTAGTTATTATTCGCTACTCTGCTGGTTATATGCTTGGGCACCGCCTCAGTTCTCCACTGGTTGGCAGGACTTTTCACTGGACGTACGGAACGGTTTGAGTTCCATCGTTGGTACTTTGTAGAGCTTTGCTTCTCTAGTTAGGCTCATGCATTTGGAGCGAGTATCTTCTTGGAATACTCTACTCACTCCGCCACCCTTGTTCACTATTCCATCCTTGTTTACTCTTCCCCGCTTGGCGGGATTGCGTCGATGGCTCCTGACTGGGGTGTTTGGTGTGGTGTTTGGTCACCTTGCATGTGTCTTTAGTGCCTTTTGTCCATCTTTTGTTCTTTGTTGTCCTGTGGGGCCCTGCCCCGCATTTCGATGCATTTGTTTTTGTTGTAGACCCCTGGGTCTTTTCCCTGTCTGGACACTTCCTTGCCTATCTTCGGTGCCTGACTGCACCCTGCTGTCCGTGAGGTCCCTCAGGTATGTACGCGCTCCTCTACACATTTTGTGGTTGGTCGTGTGCGTTACTTCCCGGCAGCTCCTTGGGCCGTATTCGTGGTTTTCCTTGCCTATTTCCGTTTTTCCTCCCCCCATGCTACACTTTTTTGTGTATCTGGGTCAGTGCTACTTGATTATCCTGTTTGGTGCTCCGGTGGACCTCTGTCCATGTTCCACGTCCTGCTTTTGGACTTCTCCGGTGTTCCGTTTTGGTACCGAGTTCCTGCGATTTCTGTGTGGTTTTCTGCAGGCTTCAGGTTGCGCTGTCTGTGGGGGGGGGGGGTGGACTTTTCAGTCTGCCGCTCCTGCCTTCCTGGTTCCTTTTCTTGGTACCGGGTTTGCTGGGTTCCGGTCCTGGTTTCGGTTTTTCTTTGTTCCTTTTCCGGACCTGGTGTGTTTGCTTTCCTGCGGTTCTCGTCCTCAGTAGTTCTCCTCTTGGATGCCTCGGGAATGCGTGTCTCATTCTTCCCTGCTGGAACTGGTTCTCTTGCTCCTTTGGGTTGCGCTGTTTTTAGATTCGCGTTTTGCGCTTTCGATCGTGGTGTTCGTTTCTCCTCGTTTGTGTCAGCACAGGTGGGTTCGTTATTGGTCTCCCACCTGCATGTTTCGTCCCGGGGGCGGTGTGTGGTTTTCCTATCACTGCGAAGGGTCCTTCGGTCTTTGATAGGGTTGGCTTGTCTTCCCTTTGGGGTTGTTCTGGGACCGTTATCTGGAATTGTCCTGTCACCTTATATTGGGTGGTGCTGGCAGAGCCTCTGCCCTCTGGCCTGCTCTTGAGTTTTGAGGCCGTCCTGGTCGTTGGCCTGGGTGGTCTTTTTCTTCTCGTTTTGGTCTTTGTTTTGTCTCTGGTTTTGATTGGTCAGTTAGGACGTGTGGTATCCGCCTCCCGGTTCCTTCCCTGTTTTACTTATCTTTTGGTAAAGTAGCTCCGGGGAGCCGACGGGGCTCCCGCTAGAAAACCAGCGTTGAATGTAATGAAACGCCATTTTCTGGGTGAGTCCCGGAGGCCCCCCAGCATCCCTCCCTCCTTCCGGTCGGCGGCGTTTTTCGCGTATTTTGACATCCAGCCTTAGAACTGCCAGTTGGATTGCCGGCGTGGAGGGTCTGGGGCTCCCCCTTCCCCCTCTCAGGGAGAGGGGGGGTTGCGCAGACGGTGACGCGGCAACATGATGACGTCATGCTAGTTTGATAATTTTGTTTGGGGAGTTCTGTCCACTCATTCGGCTTTCGGTAGCAATAATTTCATCAGAATTGGGGTTTGTTTTGGGGCGCCTACCGTTCTGGGTGCCTGTCCTAGTCGATGGCAGACATAGAATGCTCCCAATCACAAGGGGGTTTCTATAGGCCATTGCTCCTCCTGCCTCTCTGAGGGGGCCAGGTTCTGGCTCGTGGTCCCCGGTAGGCAAGAACTCCTAGCACTTTCACTGATGCCAGAAAGTTATACATATCCATTCAGCCTGGATAGCTCCGGGGAGCCTCCGGGACTCACCCAGAAAATGGCGTTTCATTACATTCAACGCTGGTTTATTTTTAATAAAGTTAAAACCTTTTGAAAGGAAAGGCAGAGCTAAAGTACACAATGGCAGTTAAATGAGATTATAATTTGAATTCTGGCTATACAGCAGCTCTCCCACAGTCACTCAGGAAAGAATTAAGGTGAGCTTCAGTGGTTATTGAATAGGTTTTTCCAGTGTCAGTCCTCCTACGTAACATAACAAAGATAAAGACAATGGGCCACAGATTAGGATTTTTTAAAATAGACAATATAATACATGAAAATACGTAATAATCCAATACTATGGACTCACAAAGTTTATTACCAAATAATGCAAAACTCAGGAGCTGGGAAGCCAATGCCGTATAATAGTTCAACTCAATATAAAAAATAAAAAATACTGGACTGTGACTGTGATGATATAAATTTACAATAATTTAGTACATAATAAATAATGACAATAAGCCACGGGGAAAAATGCGGATACTATGTAGAGTCGAACTGAAACAGTCTAAGTGCAAAGATAGGATTGGATAATAACTAGAGAGCAGGATTACAATTTATAAGCAATAAATAGTACATTACAAATATAACATGAAGGTTCCACTAAGAAGAGTGTAAAAGAGAGACATAAAAACATAAGAACGAAGGTAACTACAGAAGGCCGATTGGCCCATACGAGGCAGCTCCTATTTATAACCACCTAATCCCACTCATATACATGTCCAACCCACGCTTGAAACAATCGAGGGACCCCACCTTCACCACTTTACGTGGCAATTGGTTCCACAAATCAACAACCCTGTTACTGAACCAGTATTTACCCAAGTCTCCTAAATCTAAACTTAGCCAATTTATACCCATTGTTTCGTGTTCTCTCTTGTGTTGATACTTTTAATACCCTATTAATATCATCTTTGTTATGTCCATTCATCCACTTGTAAACCTCTATCATGTCACCCCTAACTCTTCGCCTTTCCAGTGAATGCAACTTAAGCTTTGCTAATCTTTCTTCATATGAAAGATTTCTAATTTGGGGAATTAACTTAGTCATTCTACGCTGGACACGTTCAAGTGAATTTATATCCATTCTATAGTACGGCGACCAAAACTGAACTGCATAATCTAAATAGGGCCTAACCAGAGCTAGATATAGCTGAAGAACCACACCAGGTGTCTTGTTACTAACGCTTCGATTAATAAGTCCCAGTGTCCTATTTGCTTTATTACGAACATTCATGCATTGGTCCTTTTGTTTTAAATTCTTACTAATCATAACTCCCAGATCCCTTTCGCAATCCGACTTCGCAATCTCAACACCATCTAGCTCGTATCTTGTAACTCTTATCATCATTACCGAGCCTCAAAGCTTTACATTTATGAGCATTAAACTGCATCTGCCAATCCTTTGACCATTTCAAAACCCTATTTACATCAACTTGAAGTGATAGTGCGTCGTCTTCCGTATTAATTTCCCTACCGATTTTTGTATCATCGGTAAATTTGCAAATGTTGCTACTCAATCCTGAATCTAAATCATTTATATTAATTATAAACAACAGAGGTCCCAGGACAGAGCCTTGAGGCACTCCACTTACAACATTTTCCCACTCTGACTTGATTCCATTTATACTAACTCTGTTTCCTTTAATATAGCCATGCCCTAATCCATCTTAATATAGCGCCTCCAATACCATGAGCCTCTATCTTTTTAATCAGTCTTTCATATGGCACTGTATCAAAAGCTTTGCTAAAGTCAAGGTACACAACATCACAATCTTTACCACTATCAACTGCCTCAACTATGCTAGAATAAAAAGATAAATTTGTTGAACATGAACGGCCATTTATAAAACCGTGTTGCAACTCAATTATTAATTTATGTTTTTCAAGATGAAGACGAATTTTATTTGCAATTATCGATTCGAGTAACTTTTCCACAATAGACGTTAGGCTAATTGGTCGATAGTTTGACGCAAGCGATCTATCTCCTTTCTTAACCCTTAAATGGTGCATAGCTATATACCATTTGACACCCACAGGCACATACCAAAAAAAAAAAAAATTATTTTTTCTTCCTAATCTGTTAATTTGTGTTCACTGATCACGGGAAAAATAATAAAAAAATCGTAAGTGGCATATATTGCCCACTATTGGGCGGGGAATTCTGGCAAAAATCAGGCGCTGACTGAGCGTGCGTCCCAGGCGGTCTGTTGATCGCCAGCTGTCAGGCCAGAGTTTCCACAAAGAGATAATTACCTAATTATTTCAATGTCTCTGATTGATTTTTCGTAGTTTTTTTGCTGTAATATTATTCAATAGTGTGTAGCGTGATATATTTATATAATAAAATGAGTGAATCATCGCTGTACTCAAAAATATGGTGTGCATATTGTTGATTCAATTATGTTACTCAAACAGTGAACAAATACTTTGTCAGTTATTACACTATATACACAGGTTATATATAAGTATCTGCATGTTTTGTTCACCATGACGAACCATTAAGTTGGTATGCTGAGTGGCAGTGGCAGGCAGTGACTGGCTGCCACTGGCTGCCACTCCCTCCCTCACCTGACTTGCCACCATTCTCCACCCACCATACTGTTTTTACTTTTATATACAGACGTTATATATAAGTATTTACATGTTTTGTTCACCATAACTGTACATCTAAGCTTGTATGGTGAGTAAAGGCACAAAGACGTAGCTACTCACACAGTCAGCTGATGGCGGCCGCCCTCAAGGCCAGAGCACTAATATTTCTCCAACAATACTGTTTGTGGTGTTATTACGCTATATACACACATTATATATAAATATCTACCTGTTTTATTCACCATACTTGTACAAGTAAACTGGTATGGTGCCCAAAGACCATAGTGGTCATCAGTAAACAACATAAGTCCTGCAGACGACGCTCCTCCCTCACCAAAATGGCGGCTCCCAACCTCCTACTCTCGCTGTTATCTCACACTATACACACGTTATATATAAGTATCTACATTTGTGTTCACCATAGCGAACCACTAAGCTGGTATGGTGAGTGCAGTCAATAAAAGGTGGCCACACACACTCAAAAGACAATGCCACCATCCTCCCTCCAATAGCATTACTCCTCCCTCCATGGCGCACAGCGCCAAATATCACCACAATCCTGCTATTATCAGAACCCTGGTCAGTTTTATCACAGTCAGGGGTCTTCTGTAATATCATCGCTACATAATAGCATGAACAAGTATATTTTGGCATTTTTAGGCGATGCTGTGGTCACAAGCTGAACAGCAGTGCTGTGAGTTCATGCTGCGTGCGTCAGGCTTGGTAGCTGACTCAATACTGAGGCCCCTAACACCCGGGAGTTTGGCCTACGATTTTTTTAAAAAATTGCGTCTGTTTACAAGAGTCCTGATGAAGGTGTGGTGAACCCCGTGCATCCGCGGGCCGTTTAAATCTTGCGTAGTACTCCAAAGCATCACATGATGTGATGCGCAATTTACTGCAAGTCGGTCAAAGCATCATATGATGCGATGCGCAGCTTAACTCTTAAACTGCGCATGGCGTATATATACGCCCTGAGTAACATGTCCCATGGTGCGCATGGTGTATATATACGCCATAGGGTGCCAGGCCTGATTCAAATGGCCCGCGGCTACACGGGGTTCACAGTAGCTTCCTCAGGGCTCTTGTAAACAGATGCCATTTAAAAAAAAAAGTCGTGGACAATATTCTCAGGTGTGAGAGGCACAGTACTGTTGGAGCAACCAAGGCCGGCGCACGCAGCATGAGCGAACAGCATTGATGTTCAGCTTGTGACCACAGCATCGCCGAAAAATGTCAAAATTAATATATAATTGTTATTTAGCGATGACAATATTACAGATGACCCATGACTGTGATATAAATAACCAGGGTTGTGATAATAGCAGGATTGTTGTAATAATTAGCGCTGTGGGAGGAGTGATGCTGAGAGACAGAGGGAGACAGCATCGTTTACTGACTGTGGCCACCTGTTATTGTTTGCATTCACCATACCAGGTCAGTGGTTCTCTATGGTGAACACAAATGTAGATACTTATATATAATGCGTGTATTAGTGTAATAACAGCAAAAGGATTATGCTGGGAGGAGCCATATGGGTGACGGAGGTGACGTCGTCTGCACGATTTGTCTAGCTGTTTAGAGGGTGGCCACTATGCTCTTTGGGCGCACTACAAGCTTAGGTGTACAGTTACGGTGCATAAAACATGTAGATATTTATATATAATATGTGTATATAGGTAATAACACTGCAAAAGGTATTGTTGGGGGAGAAAGTTTAGTGCGTGTGACCTTGAAAGAGTGAGGGAGCCGCCAGCTGCCATCTGTGTATATGGACGACTCTTAGTGCCTGAACTAACTATATCAGCTTAGCTGTACAGTTGGTGGTGCTATCTCTGCTGTTTTTAGTATATCAGGAATAACGCCAGTATCTAGGCTTTGTCTCCACAGAATGTGGAGGGCCTGCGATAGTGTTTGTTTACAGTTCTTGATGAATATGGAGTTCCAAGAATCCGGGCCTGGTGCAGAGTGCATAGGCATACTATTTATGGCTTCTTCAAAATCCAGTGGGGATAGGGTGACGTCTGATATATGATTTGATGTTGGTATCATATCCATGAAAAATTCATTTGGGTTATCAATCTTTAGTGCGTTTAATGGCTCACTGAAAACAGAGTCGTACTGCTTCCTCAGTAGCTCGCTCATTTCTTTGTTGTCATCGGTGATCGTTCCATCTCCCTTTCGCAGGGGCCCGATACTAGATGTGGTTTTTGATCTTGATTTTGCATAGGAGAAAAAATATTTCGGATTTCTCTCTATTTCACTGATGGCCTTTTCCTCTCTCTGCCTCTCCTGGGTTTTGTCTGATTCTTGTAGCTTGCGTTCAATTGTTTCTATTTCTTTACCTAACCTTCTTCGCCGTTCTTGAGATAGGGTGCGACTCAAGTTGGTCCGCGATTCGTTTTCTTCGTCTATATAGGGAACGACGTTCCCGTTCCAATCTGCATCTCTTCCTCTTTTTTCTTAGGGGTATGCGGTATGAACATATTTCTAGTGCTACTGAGCTTATTTTTTCCAGGCACTGGTTCAGGTTTGCATTTTCTAGCTGTTCTTCCCAGTTTATTTCTGTGAAGTCCTGGTTTATTTGCTCCCAGTTTATCTGTTTATTATTGAAGTTGAATTTGCTGAATGGACAAAATAAAGACGAGATAAAGCACCTAAATTATTGGGATCGTCTCAAAGCTCTCCAAATGTACTCACTAGAAAGGAGACGAGAGAGATACCAAATAATATACACATGGAAAATACTGGAGTGACAGGTCCCAAATCTGCACAGTAAAATAACAATGTACTGGAGTGATCGACATGGAAGAAAATGCAGAATAGAACCAGTGAAGAGCAGAGGTGCCATGGGCACAATCAGAGAACACAGTGTGAACATCAGAGGTCCACGGTTGTTCAACGTCCTATCAGCGAGCATCAGAAATATTACAGGAACAACCGTGGACATCTTCAAGCGGAAACTGGATTGTTTCCTTCAAGAAGTGCCGGACCAACTGGGCTGTGGTGGGTATGTGGGCCTGCTGGCCGCTCCAAGCAACAGCCTGGTGGACGAAACTCACAAGTCAAGTCTGGCCTCGGGCCGGGCTTGGGGAGTAGAAGAACTCCCGGAACCCCATTAACCAGGAAAGTGTAAGGTAAAGAAAATAGGCGAAGGCTGCAAATTCACAAGGCAAGACAAGAAATATGAGTTAGAATTAAATATATGAATATAGCAAATAACATCAACGGTGCACTAGGAGAACCGCAGCAGAAGTAGTATGTCCAACTGTAAGCAATTGTGCTCAAAATAAGACTGGAATAAACTGTCAATTAAGAATAGTCAAAATTAAACAAAAAATTGTGTAATAAACCAATACTACAAAATTGCAAAGTTAATACAGCACACAGCTTAGGCTGGAAAGGCCAATGTCGCGTGATAATTGCGCTCATAATAAAGAAACTGGACATTAACCGTAATGATATGACAGTATTAACAATACCACGTAAAATTTAGCAGCACTGGAGACTGTCATTAAATGATAAATCCAAGACGTGAAACATTGAATTTGTTAAATAATAAATTTAAAACATCGCCGAAAAGGTCCAAATGGGAAATGACAAGAGTAAGGTCAAGCACAACATAGAAATCACTGTATAAATAGATAAATAAGGAAACGTCCCACACTGGGGCCGGGAAACCTTAACCTTAACATTAAACCAACATTAACGTAGTATGTATAACACAAACACCAATGGCAAAAAGTGGCAAAATAAGGGATTAATATAAACAACCGTTGCCAAATGTAAACTGCAAAATCCTGCCCCGGAACATCAGCAGCTGTACACCGCAGCTGGAACACCTGCAGCTGGACATTGGCAACTGGAGCATCAACATCTACTGAAGATAAATAAATAGCGGCAACAGGCTACCAGGGAAATCTTCAGTGGTAAGTAGAAGTCCAACTGCAAGACTATTAGGGGCCATTAGAACCTGGGAGCTAGCGTTAAGGGAACGCCGGGAACGAACTGAAGCTAAAGCTGAAGCTTTCCCTTGCCAAAAGGGGCGAGAATATCAGCAGCTAGCACGCCAGCAGCTGGAATAACAACGCTGAAACAGCAACAGCTGTAACATTGATGGCTGGGACAGCGACAGCTAGAACGTCAGCAGCTGGCACCTCAGCAGCTGCTGAAGATACAAAATTAGCGGCAACGTGCCAACGGGGAAACTGCCGTAGTAAGGAAAGGCAACTGCAAAACAATTTTTGCTCAAAATAAGGCTGGAATATAACTCGTTAGAGAACAGGATGAATACGTGAAGCTGAAAATAAAATGCAATCAAATACAATAAACTGAAAAGGAGTGATAATAATAGGCACGATAGCAGGAACGCTTCAGCTGGAACCCCGCACGCTGGAACTTCAGGGGCTGGAATGTCAGCAGCAGGAACGTCCACGGCAGGAACCTCGATACCTGGAACGCAGTAGCATGGACGTTAACAGTTGGTACCGCATCAACTGGAACAACTTCAGCCGGAGCATGGCAGACGAAACGTCTGGATAAACCAGTAGCCTGGGAGGCCGCAGTTTCTTCCGGACACACAGGGAACTGGTGGCCCAGCCAAGGGCGTAGGAACCGAAGTTGGCCTAGGCAAGGGCATAGAACTGAAGCGGCCCCAGCCTGCTGGGGCATAATCGGCACTGGCCCCGTCCTGGGGCGTAACAACTGAAGTGGCCCTACCCTGGGGCATAATATACAAAACTGGCCTCGTCCTGGGCATAGAACTGAAGTGGCCCCACCCTGGACCACAGTAAACTGAAGTGGCCCCAGCCTGGGGCAGAACTGAAGCGTGGGGCATAAAATGGGAGTGGCCCTGCACTGGTTCAGGGCCACTTTCTCCCGCCGGCGGGAGAAAGCCCCACACAGGCGTGCCACAGGGGCACGCGCCAGGGCGCCATGGAGGGCAAGGAAGGACCTCACGGCTTGGCGCCCAAGTGAGAAGCAGCTAGGCCCTCCGGCCCGGCCAGGGAGGAAGCTAGCTAAAGCGGCCCGACGCGTACCACAAGGGACACGGCACTAGGGACACGCCAGACACTGGGGCAGTGTCTGGCGTGTCCCTACTTGAGATGACATACTCTCCAACACTATATCTGCGATTGCCCTGTTATTAGTGACTTCATACCAAATGGTGTGAGGTACTTTGAGCTCTGTAATTACTACATCCACTCAGGAATATTGGAAGATATTCTTGTGCTGCACCCAGATTTTGCCAGTGGAGGCTAATAGATCAGCCTTAAGTATTTTGTTCTCTCCTGATTCCATGTATGACTGGCCGTCCTGTGAGGTGGGGATGTTGGATGAGCTTGTAGCTGATTTTTTATCTATACTGTGTGGTCCTTCATACAGAATAGGGAAGCAACACATTGCTGTATATACCTAACCATGTTAAAAAAAATACATTGTTTGAGAGGAGTCTTGTAGAAACTGGCAAGAGTAGTTATAATATAATGTTCCCATGATTCAATGCTTACCTCTTGTGAAAATCATGACATTGTTGTTTAGAGTTGATTTGTTTTCTGGGGGGAGCCCCGTCGGCTCCCCGGAGCTATACCAGGCTGATATGCTAATGTCAAACTTTGGCATTACCCATGTATGCCTATCCATCCTGTGAGATGGGAGTATTAGATGAACTTATAGCTAGTTTTTTATCTACACTGTAATCTTCCATATGAATAGGGGAGCAGCACATTGCTGTGTATACCTAAGCTTCGTAATAAAAATATCAGTAATAAAGATTTTAAATTATAGTTTGTATTATTGCAAGTATTATCCTTATTAAATCATGTTAACCATGGATCATTAAGATCTCATGTTAATATGTAATAGTTATATTTCTTTTGAATCATTCATTAAATTGTGCATTATGTCTCAATTTTTCATTTCCTTGGATATACTGTACAGTACAAAAAGATAGGATAAAAATAAACCAGTAACATTTCTTTCATTATATTTTTTATTTAAATAACTGCATCAATATTTTTACAGCTGACAGAATTTGTTTTACCATACAGGTGGATTGTTTATTAAAAAAAATTTGGTTTATTGTTACACAAAATGGTGCTACATAGCCTTCCCAGCTTGGTACCTTCTTTTAATACTTACTTATTGATTAATAAATAAATTTTATTCAGGAAAAGTACACACATAGTTGATTTACAAACATGATGTTGGATTTATAGACAGAGCTAGTACATACAATATCTAAAGCCACTAATACTCATAGCATTTCGGGCAAGGTGTGGGGGGAAAAAAACACTTAAACTAAAACTTAATAGTAATTGGAATTAGGTATAAATTGTGTTGAAAGAAGGAATAAAAAATAAAGAAAAGGGGGGGAACATAGTAGAAATCAGCAATTGTACACGTTGGTGAACAAACAGCATTGTTTAAAAAATAGCAAGACATGGGTTCACATTTAGGGGGTAAGGTAAGTTACATGGAGTTAATTAGGTAGTACTTGGTTTTACTCCTAAACTGGTTGAGAGAGGTACAGCCATTGACATGATTCGGGAGGTCATTCCACATTCTGGGTCCCTTGATTTGTGGAGCACTTCTAGTTTGGTTACACACAGCCAAATTGTGTAACAGGAAGAGGTCTTGGACACAAATTTGTTCCATGCTAAATGTAAAGGAATCAGCTGAGTATTCCTCAAATAAAATAAGCTGCCTCAGCTTATAAGGTAAATAAAATAAGCATTCCTCAAATAAGTAGCTGCCTCACCTCACTGCCTTACTGCTACATAGCCTTCCCGGCATGGTACCTTCTTTTGATAATTACTTGTTCCACACCCAAGTTGTGTAACAGGAAGAGGTCTTGGACCCCTACTTCCTTCTCTCTTTTTTAATAGTCCATATAGTCATAATTATAGCTTTAGGTTTCAATGAGAAAAGTTTTGAAGTTTTTACCTTTCTCCTTACCTAACATCATTTGTGCAGCATACTTTTATTTTGTCGCACCCAGATTTAATTTCAAAATAAAACCAAACAAAATAAATTAAAATAGGGGGTGTACCTTAGCTATACATACCCATCTATACTTATTACTAGGTGAACTTGGTGATAGTAAATGCTCCCATTAGGCAGGGTTCATCACCTTTTCTCATATTTCATGTTCATCAGTGTTTATTTAATTAATAACTACTGGTATAATATCTTTCTATTATAAAACTACATCTATTATCATAATAGACATATTTACTATAAGTTTCAAGCAGAGAATGCATATATAACTAACATGAAGGACTCCACTTCACGAGATTCATCAACTAATAATCTTTTTGTTTACATTACAATCGATCCTCGTGTTGTGTAGTAGAGAAAAATTGACTTGTATCCAGTTTACGTAAAGTTACGAGTGGTCGACTTAGCTGACGGAGCAAACTTACGAAGGTTTTCCTTCTTAGTGTACCTGCCTGAATACCGACGTAGCCGCCACGAAGGCGCTGAGAAGGAAAAACATATGTAAGTTCCTTTGTGAATCTGGCCCCTGGATGGGTTCCCCATCTGACTTGTTGGTTCTCCGGGGGTCCTGGGCGAGTTCCTCCCGGAGGGGTCGTGCCAGGACCCGTGGTTCTGCTCGTCGAGATGGGCCACAGGTGCCACTTTCAGAGCCGATGCTACCTTTGGTCCCGTCTGCGCCTGGTAGGCGCGGTGCTCACTCTGTGCGCAGGTCGGGTTCTCGTAAGGAGCGTCGGCCCTTTCGTGGTTCACCCCATTGAAGGGGCGATGGGGTGGGAGGCTTGCTCTGTTCACTCACACCTGGTCTCTCAATTTGTGGGCTTTTTGGGTCGTTTCTTGCGGCCTTCAGTGGCATTGGGTGGCTCCTCCTCCTTTGGGGGGGGGGGGAGGTTCGGGGCTGGCAAGGCAGGCCTCTTCTGTGCTCTGTCAGACTGTTTCAGTCAGACTATCCAGACAATTTCTTTATGCGGGGTATTCAAACCCCCGTAAATATAACTGATATCAACACGAGCGCACTAAATTTTGAAAGAGAAATTGAAAACATGCCCATGCACTCGGCCCCAGGTCCAGACTCGTGGAATTCAATATTTATAAAGAAATGGAAAGTGCTGGTAGCACAGGCACTCAGTATAGTGTGGAGGAAGAGCTTGGACACAGGGGAGATACCAGATGCACTTAAATCTAAAGTAGCAGACATAGCCCCTCTACACAAGGGAGGGAGCAAAGCATTGGCAAAGAATTATAGACAAGTTGCACTAACATCGCACATAATAAAAGTATTTGAGAGAGTGATTAGGAGTCAGGTCACCAATTTCATGGAGACCAATGACCTTCACAACCCAGGCCAACATGGATTTCGAGCGGGAAGATCGTACCTTTCACACCTACTTGAGCACTACGACAAAGTCACTGAGGCATTAGAGGAAAAACAGAATGCTGATGTGATATACATGGACTTGGCAAAGGCTTTCGATAAATGTGACCATGGCTTGATAGCACACAAAATGAAGTCAATGGGAATAACCGGTAAAGTAGGATGCTGGATACTCCGTTTTCTGTCAAAAAGGACTCAGCGAGTAACGGTCAACCATATAAAATCTAGTTCAAGTGCAGTTAAAAGCTCTGTACCTCAGGGTACAGTCCTTGCACCGCTGCTTTTCCTTATTCTCATATCAGATATAGACAAAAATACAAGTCACAGCTTCGTATCATCCTTTGCAGATGACACAAAAATCAGTATGAAAATTACCTCGGCTGAAGACATTGAAAAACTTCAAGCTGATATTAATAAAGTTTTTGACTGGGCATCAGAAAATAACATGTTTAACAGTGATAAATTCCAGGTACTCGGGTACAGTAAAAATGAGGACCTTAAACATAATACAGGGTATAAAACACAATCAAATGTACTCATAGTAGGAAAACAACATGTAAAGGATTTGGGAATAATGGTGTCTGACGACCTAATGTTTAGGGAGAATAACCATGCAAATATTGCTACAGCCAGAAAAATGATAGGATGGATTACGAGAACTTTCAAATCCAGGGATCCCATCACAATGGTTGTACTCTTCAAGTCACTTGTGTTGTCCCGTCTTGAGTACTGCTCAGTACTCACTTCCCCATTCAGAGCAGGAGAGATTGCTGAAATTGAGGGAATACAGAGAACATATACGGCACGCATAGACGCGATAAAGCACCTAAATTATTGGGATCGTCTCAAAGCTCTCCAAATGTACTCACTAGAAAGGAGACGAGAGAGATATCAAATAATATACACCTGGAAGATACTGGAGGGCCAAGTACCAAATCTACACAGTAAAATAACAACGTACTGGAGTGAATGATATGGAAGAAAATGCAGAATAGAACCAGTGAGGAGCCAACCCGTTCTCACACAAGACAGCACATATATGACTTAATGCTTAAAGTCAATATGTTGAATATGAATTAGTAAATATGTGATATATTCCCAGTTACTTTTTTTACCAAGGCCCAAACTCTTCCTCACGTACCAATTTACGTGTCACAGTACCCGTCCGTCAACATAGATAGCAGAATATTCGTGATTGGTTCAATTATAAGGAAAATTGTAGTTTTCAGGTCCCACATGGGTTGTGAAGTTTACCTGCTATTGTCCATGCTCTTAGAATATTACAGATCAGCTACATCCTATTGAAGGCTCGTAGTTTTGTTTTGAGAAATATTAGTTGTTCTTAGTAAATTATAATAAGCACTAAAGATTATTACATAGAATAACAGTCCTTCACCAATCAATATTATATACCATAGTTTGTGCTTTACAAATCTTTAAAGGATGTTTTGTAGGAACGCTAACAGAAAACGATGTTACGTTGGAATGTCTATGGGGTAAACTACTGCAAACAGGACGGTATTGTGTCTACTATACCAACTATAGCTAGGATGGGTATATTGTCACCTACCGCCTGTTAGGTGGGAAAGGGGGTCCAATACCACCCACAGGATGGGTATGAGGGTCACATCCACCCACAGGATGAGTATGGGGATCACATCCACCCACAGGAAGGGTATGGGGTCCAATACCACCCACAGGATGAGTATGGCGTCCACTACAACCCACAGGATGGGTATGGGGCTTCAACCACCCATAGAATGGGTATGGGGCTCCAACCACAAATAAAATGGGTATAGGGTCCAATAACACCCACTGGATGTGTATGGCGTCCATTGCCGCGCGTCGAGCTCGAAAACCGCAGCATTCATCTCAGAACCATGCCTATTTCACACAGATTCCTTAATAAACGTAAGAGTTTTATATGTCACAAGAAAGATAGAAATATAAGCTTCATTCTAAATACCTTACCATGGGCATATTTCAATTTAAAGCGAAGATATGTGTACTTTTATAATAGCCGAGCTTTAACCCCGGATAGATTGATCGACCGAGCAACTCTCTCTCAGAACAATGTTTATTTCACGTGAATTCGTTAATAAACATATATGTTTTATATGTCTCAAGAAAGGCAGACATATAAGCTTCACTTTAAACACTTTACCATGGACATATTTAAAGTTCTAATGAAGATACATGTATTTTAAAAATTACGGAGCTCCCACCCCGTACAGACTGAACGACAGAGCAACTCTCTCTCAGATCAATGTTTATTTCACGTAAATTCGTTAATAAACACAAATGTTTTATATGTCTTAAGCAAGATAGAAATAAGAGCTTCATTTTAAATACATTACAATAGACATATTTATAGCTCAAGTGAAGATACATATGTTTTTATAGTAGCGCTCTGTAGCTTGTCGGGCATGGAGTGCAAACGCCTACGCACTTGCAGATATATTGTATAATTAACAAACATACGTTAATAAAGCCTAAAATCTTATATGCCTCCAGAAAGGCCGAGATATGAACATTATTATGATTTCACCAAAAGAAATATATCATGTTCGAGAGCAAAGATATATCAATTTTAAATTAAGTTTCAACTCTTGCTCGGGCGAGAGAGATGGGGCGACTCTCGCCCCATCTATTGGAGATTCTGTCCACTAAAGACCCAAAGCTACTCAAACCCTTCTAGCATTATTTAAGTAATGAAGTAATATGGTATATTTACTATAATGTGGGTGCTGAATGCAGAACATGAGAAAACATATATTTACTCCAAACTAATATAATTTCATTATGAAATAAGTAAATAAGTAGCATCAAAGGAAGTCGACGGTCCAAGCGTCAATGTTGTGGAGCGACTTATCCAAGATATATCGTTGTTTGGAAAGTGTTTGTTGGCATATCCAGTTGTCGCACTTCTCTGCACAAATTATCACAAATTTAAATTATAATGTTAACAAGTAGAATACGTATTTTTAATAAAATCTAACATGACTAGCCAGAAAACATTTAACATTTATTAAAAAAATATATGTTGCGTTCGCTACTTAAACTACCATGTACTGTACTTATGTAAAATCTCCCATGTCTCTTCGCTCATCTCACCGAACCCTACAGGCTCTTTGATATATTGTTTAATTAATTGAGATTCACAAATAAAGCTTATAATTGTATATGTTATCAAAAAGGCAGAGCTTATTTTAGTTCATTTATTATGCACCCCATACCCATCCTATGAGCGATAGTGGAGTGTTACAGAGGCACATAATGGGCTCAGGGACTGAGCCCCACAATTCATATAGCCAAGCAAGTTATAATCTTGATAAGCTAGTTACAAAAGTCAATGCACATTGTCACATCAACAATGGGCTCGAGTCCGACCACAAGTACAGTTTATAATTTAAGCAACTGACATATATGGAGGGCTAGTGTCACAATTGATATGTTTATCCTACACATAACCCCCTCTCCCCCATCCAATGGGCAGCGGTGGATAGGTTACAATCAAGTCGTTTTTTGCGTTTTATTCAGAGATTAGATCTTATTGGGTGAGGAAAGATATTCATATTTTAAAGAAGGCTTCTTGGCTGATGCTCTCCATTGATGGAAAATATACAACCTTTTGAAAATCAATGTTAGTTTGATCTAGATATTGTAATTAACGAAAGTATTTGTCATCTGAAAGGTAGAAATATAGGCTACATTTAAAATCCTTTGTCATAAATATAACTGAAGTGAAAACGAAGATATATGCGTTTTGATAGTTACTTGATGGCTAGCTCTGAGAGTGTGAAGCCCTGCACACCAGCCAATAAATTGTATAATTAGTTTCCATATATTTTAATTAATCTTAAAAATCTATATGTCAGAAGAAAGGAAGATGTAGCCGTTAATGTGACAACATTTAAAAATATATATATCTTAAGTTAAATAAATAATACCACCTTATTGCCGGTGTCCGGACACATGAAAATTACCTAGGTATCAGTATCCAGCCAGGCGGGGATCACAGGCTGCACAATACTGATAAATTATGTAATGCACTACTTGTGGTCCATCTCGAACCCATTTATGATGTGACGACTTATAGTGAATTTTGTAACTAGCTCATCAAGATTGTAACTTGCTTAGCTAAATGAATTGTGGGGTTCGGTCCATTCATTTTCTTTCTTTATTATGCACCCCATAATACACATCCCGTGGGCGGTGGTGTAAAGGATTACAGAGGCACATAATCGGTTCAGGAACTGAACCCTCTAGTTCGTTTAGCTAAGCAAATAACAATCTTTTGACGCTAGTTACAAAATTATTAATGTACACATACTTATGCATACATGTACATATTCATACGTATACATATATACATACACATACATATTTAATCACCACCACAAATACACACATCAGTAATCTTTTGTGTCACAAGTGATTCAACAAGAGGCTCACAACAGTCACTATACAAGGCACTTTACATTTATGGTGAGTCACACAGTTACTAGTCTTGCTGCACACCCACCCAACTGGGCGGCAGCTTTACAGTCATGTGCTCCACACCCACCCAACTGGGCGGCAGCTTTACAGTCATGTGCTCCACACCCACCCAACTGGGCGGCAGCTTTACAGTCATGTGCTCCACACCCACCCAACTGGGCGGCAGCTTTACAGTCATGTGCTCCACACCCACCCAACTGGGCGGCAGCTTTACAGTCATGTGCTCCACACCCACCCAACTGGGCGGCAGCTTTACAGTCATGTGCTCAGCACCCACCCAACTGGGCGGCAGCTTTACAGTCATGTGCTCCACACCCACCCAACTGGGCGGCTGCTTTACAGTCATGTGCTCCACACCCACCCAACTGGGCGGCAGCTTTACAGTCATGTGCTCCACACCCACCCAACTGGGCGGCAGCTTTACAGTCATGTGCTCCACATCCACCCAACTGGGCGGCAGCTTTACAGTCATGTGCTCCACACCCACCCAACTGGGCGGCAGCTTTACAGTCATGTGTATGCATTACCTACAGTAAGCAAATTTTGGATACTTCGCTAAGATTTCGGGCAGCACATCATTATGAATGAAGTACTTACACATTTCATGGACACTATTGATGTTGTTATCTTTAAATTCCGCGATTTTTCACATTCCATTATATAATGACGCAAAGTATGCGAATAGTTCTGCTGACAGAGTTTACATTTAGTCAAATCTACATCATCAGATGTTACAAACTTCCAGAGGTACTTGTAGCTGAGCCTAAACCTAGCAGTGGTAACATCTAGAAGTCTGCTAACATTATTGGATGACCCATAGACGAGCGATTCATCAAAGTTTATACAATATTGTGAAATTGAGAGTCTATGTAGTAACATAAATTGGTAAATCATAAATATTGTAAGTTAAGAATCTGATGCATGTGTGTGTGGGGGGGGGGGGGCGATACCATTGGTAAGGGAGAGTGGCAGGTAACCTTAGACGTTTTGCGGTCAACGTGGGGGTCTGGGAGGGTCAAACCCACCCTTCAACATCTGGGCATAGTACCAACAGCCTCCACAACACTCCATGAGCCTGCAGCTGGTACTTGTAGATGCCTCATCTAACCTCACTTATGTCACACATTAACCTACAGTTCCTGTGATATTTAAACTCCTCATCACAGTGGCGTCTCACCAATATGCCAGTCTCCGTGGTGTAGTGGTAAGACACTCGCCTGGCGTTCCGCGAGCGCTATGTCATGGGTTCGTATCCTGGCCGGGGAGGATTTACTGGGCGCAATTCCTTAACTGTAGTCTCTGTTTAACGCAACAGTAAAATGTGTACTTGGATGAAAAAACGATTCTTCGCGGCAGGGGATCGTATTCCAGGGACCATAGGATTAAGGACTTGCCTGAAACGCTATGCGTACTAGTGGCTGTACAAGAATGTAACAACTCTTGTATATATCTCAAAAAAAAAAAAAAAAAAAATATAAACTGTATTGGATTTTGTCCCGACATAGCTATATGCTGACTGGACGTGTATGTATGTATGTATGTATGTATGTGTGCGTGTGTATGTATGTATGTATGTATGTATGTATGTATGTATGTATGTATGTATGTATGCATGTATGAATGGATAGATGGATTGATGGATGTATGTATGTACGCATGCATGCATGTATGTATGTATGTACGTATGTATGTATGTATGTATGTATGCATGCATGCATGTATGAATGGATAGATGGATGGATGGATGTATGTATGTACGCATGCATGCATGTATGTATGTATGTATGTATGTATGTATGTATGCATGTATGCATGTATGTATGTATGTATGTATGGATGGATGGATGGATGGATGTATGTATGTACGCAGGCATGTATGTATGTATGTATGTATGTATGTACGCATGCATGTATGTATGTATGTACGCATGTATGTACGCATGTATGTATGTATGTATGTATGTATGTATGTATGTATGTATGTATGTATGTACGTATGTATGTATGTATGTATGTATGTATGTATGTATGTATGTATGTATGTATTCCCAATCACGTTAAAGACTCCCCCTCTATCATCCAGTTTAAGAGAAAAACAACTATGTACTAAATAATCGACTCCTTGTAACTTTAATTATGCTGACCTTCCTATCTGTATTCAGACTGAGCCTACCATCATTAGAGGTGATTATAACGCTAGACATAGGAATATTGGTAATTCGCAGTTCAGTAATCGTAACGGCAACCAACTGTTGTCACTATTAGGTAGTCACGATGATGCACAGATTGTGGGTGACCTTGAACCGACGAATATCTACGGAGGTATTCTTGATCTATGTCTCGGTTTCAACGTCTCCCACACCGTGTGCGCCTCGTCAATAGTGCCAATTATGGCGTCTGATCATCTGGCCATATTAGCCACTGTCAGCATTGGCAGCTCTATCCTCCCTGGTGGAGTGTTCAAGCGGAAGAGGCTGGCTGTGCCCATCGATCAATGAGACAATCTTGTTGCTCATGTGTCAGATTGGTACAGTTCATCTGAGCCTTCATCAGTTGAAGATTTTAACAATGAGCTCACAGATACTATCGAGCAGTTTATAGAATCACTTGATCCATCGTTCAGGCCACGTAACCCAAATTACACTGGTCATAGCACTTATGTTTATTATAATGATTCTAAATTGCATGCACTAAAACGCACTGCCAGAATAATTGGACTAGCTTGTAGAAGGACCCGCACTGCTGAAATGCTTCGGCTCTTTCAAGCGGCTCTGGCTAAGGCCAGGGAACGTATGGTGGAGCTGAGGCAGACAGACTGGGAAACTTTTGTCCGTGGTCTCAATTCTCACACGCCACTAAGTCGGGCATGGAAGGATATCAACAAGATCAAAGGGAAAAATGCTGCAGAGATCGCGCACCCTAATCATCTGCACAGAGCAAATGAGCTTGTTGATGCTTGGGCCACGACTTCCAGCTTTGACAGTCTTCCTCTACCCTCACAGAATGAATTAAATAATAAATATGCTGATAGGGCAAGGCTCCTTGACTTCATGCTTCATCAAGAGGATGACTGTGACATGATTTTACTGAATTCGAACTAGATTCTGCTCTACATAAAGGCAAAGCTACATCACCCGGGGAGGATGGAGTTATTGACGGCATACTGCATATGCTTCTGCTAGTTCCAGGGAATCCCTTGCTTCAATTGTATAATATGAGCTATGTAACTGGGGAGCTTCCTAAGTCATGGACCAACAGTGTTATTATTCCCATCCTAAACCTAACCAGCCGAGTGCTTTTCGCCCAATCTCCCTCACTAGTTGTCTCTATAAGTGTCTTGAGAGGATGGTTCTCAACCGTCTTCTTTGCAAAATTATTAATATGTTGTCTCCCCAGATATATGGCTTTATGCATGGAAAGAGTGTACATCACTGTATTACCACATTCCTCACCCTGCATACTGATAGGTCATATACCACTTTCCTAGATCTTAAGTCAGCCTTTGACATTGCTAACCCACACGTCATTCTGAGAGAACTTGCTAAAATGAATGTTGGAATGTTAATGTTAAAAATTGTTCAAACTGAAATAAATATATAACACTGTACGGTAGTTGTGTTTAATTATGTTTTGCGATTCCTTTGGAAAAGGTATTTGTGCACCAAGTACTACTAGGTCATTATGAGATATGCTGAATGTTGTCAATATACCATCTGAATACGCTTCACTTTGCGTTAATCATTGGACGTCCTAATGATTAAGGTCCCCAAAAGGACTTAATCAGACCTCAGTGGATAATTTTACTCTCTCTCTCTCTCTCTCTCTCTCTCTCTCTCTCTCTCTCTCTCTCTCTCTCTCTCTCTCTCTCTCTCTCTCTCTCTCTCTCTCTCTCTCTCTCTCTCTCTCAGAGCATGCCCTTATGTGTTGTATGTGGGTGCTGAAGTTCAGTCTCTTGTCTATGTATAGGTGAAGGAACTTTCCATAATTGTTATTGCTAATGTTTACTTGTAATACTGGGTATACATCCGGTGTTCTTACCCTCGACCGCGGCGAGGGTAAGCCGTGGTCGTATGGTCTGAAACCCACAAATATTTACAATGGGGGGGGGGGGGATAACATTTCCTCTTCAAGCACGCGCACACAAATGAACTATGTTACTTAACTGGAAGCACTCGTACAACATAATTTACACGATTTCTCAGGATAATTATACTTCTTACCAGCATATATACACTATAGTACCTAGGAGGTTCTCTTCAATGGTATCTAAGATAATTAAAAGAACCCAAGCAAACCACTGTGGAAATGTGCAGGACAAACATATCAATTGTGGCACTAGCTCTCCACATATGGCATTTGCTTAATTTAGAAACTGTACTTGTGGTCAATCTCGAACCCACGTTGTTGATGTGACGATGTGTTATGAATTTTGTGGCTAGCTCCTCAAGATTGTAACTTGCTTAGATAAATAAATTGTGTGTTCAGTCCCTGAACATAAATGTGATAAATTAACTAAACTAAAAACTATAGTCTGGCGACGAAACCTGAACTGCATAATGTAAATAGGGATTAACCAGAAAAAGATATAGGTGAAGAGTAACACCAGGTAACTGCGTTAATTACAATATCTAGATCAAACTAACATTGATTTTCAAAGGTTGTATATTTTCCATCAATGGAGAGCATCAGCCAAGAAGCCTTCTTTCAAATATGAATATCTTTCCGCACCCAATAAGATCTAATCTCTAAATAAAACGCAAAAAACGACTTGATTGTAACCTATCCACCGCTACCCATTGGATGGGGGAGAGGGGGTTATGTGTAGAATAAACATATCAATTGTGACACTAGCCCTCCATATATGTCAGTTGCTTAAATTATAAACTGTACTTGTGGTCGGTCTCGAGCCCATTGTTGATGTGACAATGTGCATTGACTTTTGTAACTAGCTTATCAAGATTATAACTTCCTTGGCTATATGAATTGTGGGGCGCAGTCCCTGAGCCCATTATGTGCCTCTGTAACACTCCACTCTCGCCCATAGGATGGGTATGGGGTGCATAATAAATGAACTAAACTAAGCTCTGCCTTTTTGCTAACAGATACAATTATCAGCTTTATTTGTGAATCTCAATTAATTAAACAATATATCACAGAGCCTGAAGTGTTTGGTGAGATGAGCGAAGAGACATGGGAGATTAAATGGGATTCTTGTAATGTTATTTGTCTATTTGTACTCACTGAATTTGTGCGCCCCTTGAGGGACTTGAAGTAGAGGGGGGTAGAAATAGCCTAAGCTACTCTATCCCTTTGAGATGTATTTATTGCTTATCTCAATAAACATACTTGAACTTGACATGGGAGATTTTACATAAGTACAGTACATGGTAGTTTAAGTAGCGAACGCATGTCAACGAATAACGAGTATATATAACAAAACTATTGTCCTATGAAGTCGATTTAACTTCCAAACATATATTTTTTTAATAAATGTTAAATGTTTTCTGGCTAGTTATGTTAGATTTTATTAAAAATACGTATTCTACTTGTTAACATTATAATTTAAATTTGTGATAATTTGTGCAGAGAAGTACGACAACTGGATATGCCAACAAACACTTTCCAAACAACGATATATCTTGGATAAGTCGCTCCACAACATTGACGCTTGGACCGTCGACTTCCTTTGATGCTACTTATTTACTTATTTCATAATGAAATTATATTAGTTTGGAGTAAATATATGTTTTCTCATGTTCTGCATTCAGCACCCACATTATAGTAAATATACCATATTACTTCATTACTTAAATAATGCTAGGAGGGTTTGAGTAGCTTTTGAGGTCTTTAGTGGACAGAATCTCCAATAGATGGGGCGAGAGTCGCCCCATCTCTCTTGCCCGAGCAAGAGTCGAAACTTAATTTAAAATTGATATATCTTTGTTCTCGAACATGATATATTTCATTTGGTGAAATCATAATAATGTTCATATCTCGGTCTTTCTGGAGGCATATAAGATTTTAGGCTTTATTAGCGTATTATTGTTAATTATACAATATATCAGCAAGTGCGTAGGCGTCTGCACTCCATGCCCGACAAGCTACTGAGCGCTACTATAAAAACATATGTATCTTCACTTGAGTTATAAATATGTCTATTGTAATGTATTTAAAATGAAGCTCTTATTTCTATCTTGCTTAAGACATATAAAACATTTGTGTTTATTAACGAATTTACGTGAAATAAACATTGATTTGAGAGAGAGTTGCTCTGTCGTTCAGTCTGTACGGGGTGGGAGCTCCGTAATTTTTAAAATACATGTATCTTCATTAGAACTTTAAATATGTCTATGGTAAAGTGTTTAAAGTGAAGCTTATATGTCTGCCTTTCTTGAGACATATAAAACATATATGTTTATTAACGAATTCACTTGAAATAAACATTGTTCTGAGAGAGAGTTGCTCGGTCGATCAATCTGTCTGGGGTTAAAGCTCGGCTATTATAAAAGTACACGTATCTTCGCTTTAAATTTAAATATGCCCATGGTAAGGTATTTAGAATGAAGCTTATATTTATATCTTTCTTGTGACATATAAAACTTTTACGTTTATTAAGGAATCTGTGTGAAATAGGCATGGTTCTGAGATGAATGCTGCGGTTTTCGAGCTCGACGAGCAATGAAAACTGCCCCTTTTATAAAACTTCAAATATTTTCGGTTTTACTTAAAATATTTGTCTGGTAGAGGTTTAACATATAGTTCGCGTTTTTGTCTTTCTTCTGACTAATAAATAATTTTCGTTTAATAAGTCATCAAGATGTTTTCAACAATATTTCACATGTATTTCATGTGAACAATGTATTTCAACAATACAATACAACAAATACACACATTGGTACATTATTGCAAAGGCACTATACTATATATATATATATATATAACTGAAAACTCACACCCCAGAAGTGACTCGAACCCATACTCCCAGAAGCAACGCATCTGGTATGTACAAGACGCCTTAATCCACTTGACCATCACGACCGGACAAAATGAGGTGATAGCCGAGGCTATATGAACCACCCCACCGCCGGCACTCGGATAGTTATCTTGGGCATAGCATTTTACCAAATCACCTCATTCTTTGGGGCACACGTGAGGAACACAAATGCGAACAAGCCTGAATGGTCCCCAGGACATATGCAACTGAAAACTCACACCCCAGAAGTGACTCGAACCCATACTCCCAGAAGCAACGCATCTGGTATGTACAAGACGCCTTAATCCACTTGACCATCACGACCGGACAAAATGAGGTGATAGCCGAGGCTATATGAACCACCCCACCGCCGGCACTCGGATAGTTATCTTGGGCATAGCATTTTACCAAATCACCTCATTCTTTGGGGCACACGTGAGGAACACAAATGCGAACAAGCCTGAATGGTCCCCAGGACATATGCAACTGAAAACTCACACCCCAGAAGTGACTCGAACCCATACTCCCAGAAGCAACGCATCTGGTATGTACAAGACGCCTTAATCCACTTGACCATCACGACCGGACAAAATGAGGTGATAGCCGAGGCTATATGAACCACCCCACCGCCGGCACTCGGATAGTTATCTTGGGCATAGCATTTTACCAAATCACCTCATTCTTTGGGGCACACGTGAGGAACACAAATGCGAACAAGCCTGAATGGTCCCCAGGACATATGCAACTGAAAACTCACACCCCAGAAGTGACTCGAACCCATACTCCCAGAAGCAACGCATCTGGTATGTACAAGACGCCTTAATCCACTTGACCATCACGACCGGACAAAATGAGGTGATAGCCGAGGCTATATGAACCACCCCACCGCCGGCACTCGGATAGTTATCTTGGGCATAGCATTTTACCAAATCACCTCATTCTTTGGGGCACACGTGAGGAACACAAATGCGAACAAGCCTGAATGGTCCCCAGGACATATGCAACTGAAAACTCACACCCCAGAAGTGACTCGAACCCATACTCCCAGAAGCAACGCATCTGGTATGTACAAGACGCCTTAATCCACTTGACCATCACGACCGGACAAAATGAGGTGATAGCCGAGGCTATATGAACCACCCCACCGCCGGCACTCGGATAGTTATCTTGGGCATAGCATTTTACCAAATCACCTCATTCTTTGGGGCACACGTGAGGAACACAAATGCGAACAAGCCTGAATGGTCCCCAGGACATATGCAACTGAAAACTCACACCCCAGAAGTGACTCGAACCCATACTCCCAGAAGCAACGCATCTGGTATGTACAAGACGCCTTAATCCACTTGACCATCACGACCGGACAAAATGAGGTGATAGCCGAGGCTATATGAACCACCCCACCGCCGGCACTCGGATAGTTATCTTGGGCATAGCATTTTACCAAATCACCTCATTCTTTGGGGCACACGTGAGGAACACAAATGCGAACAAGCCTGAATGGTCCCCAGGACATATGCAACTGAAAACTCACACCCCAGAAGTGACTCGAACCCATACTCCCAGAAGCAACGCATCTGGTATGTACAAGACGCCTTAATCCACTTGACCATCACGACCGGACAAAATGAGGTGATAGCCGAGGCTATATGAACCACCCCACCGCCGGCACTCGGATAGTTATCTTGGGCATAGCATTTTACCAAATCACCTCATTCTTTGGGGCACACGTGAGGAACACAAATGCGAACAAGCCTGAATGGTCCCCAGGACATATGCAACTGAAAACTCACACCCCAGAAGTGACTCGAACCCATACTCCCAGAAGCAACGCATCTGGTATGTACAAGACGCCTTAATCCACTTGACCATCACGACCGGACAAAATGAGGTGATAGCCGAGGCTATATGAACCACCCCACCGCCGGCACTCGGATAGTTATCTTGGGCATAGCATTTTACCAAATCACCTCATTCTTTGGGGCACACGTGAGGAACACAAATGCGAACAAGCCTGAATGGTCCCCAGGACATATGCAACTGAAAACTCACACCCCAGAAGTGACTCGAACCCATACTCCCAGAAGCAACGCATCTGGTATGTACAAGACGCCTTAATCCACTTGACCATCACGACCGGACAAAATGAGGTGATAGCCGAGGCTATATGAACCACCCCACCGCCGGCACTCGGATAGTTATCTTGGGCATAGCATTTTACCAAATCACCTCATTCTTTGGGGCACACGTGAGGAACACAAATGCGAACAAGCCTGAATGGTCCCCAGGACATATGCAACTGAAAACTCACACCCCAGAAGTGACTCGAACCCATACTCCCAGAAGCAACGCATCTGGTATGTACAAGACGCCTTAATCCACTTGACCATCACGACCGGACAAAATGAGGTGATAGCCGAGGCTATATGAACCACCCCACCGCCGGCACTCGGATAGTTATCTTGGGCATAGCATTTTACCAAATCACCTCATTCTTTGGGGCACACGTGAGGAACACAAATGCGAACAAGCCTGAATGGTCCCCAGGACATATGCAACTGAAAACTCACACCCCAGAAGTGACTCGAACCCATACTCCCAGAAGCAACGCATCTGGTATGTACAAGACGCCTTAATCCACTTGACCATCACGACCGGACAAAATGAGGTGATAGCCGAGGCTATATGAACCACCCCACCGCCGGCACTCGGATAGTTATCTTGGGCATAGCATTTTACCAAATCACCTCATTCTTTGGGGCACACGTGAGGAACACAAATGCGAACAAGCCTGAATGGTCCCCAGGACATATGCAACTGAAAACTCACACCCCAGAAGTGACTCGAACCCATACTCCCAGAAGCAACGCATCTGGTATGTACAAGACGCCTTAATCCACTTGACCATCACGACCGGACAAAATGAGGTGATAGCCGAGGCTATATGAACCACCCCACCGCCGGCACTCGGATAGTTATCTTGGGCATAGCATTTTACCAAATCACCTCATTCTTTGGGGCACACGTGAGGAACACAAATGCGAACAAGCCTGAATGGTCCCCAGGACATATGCAACTGAAAACTCACACCCCAGAAGTGACTCGAACCCATACTCCCAGAAGCAACGCATCTGGTATGTACAAGACGCCTTAATCCACTTGACCATCACGACCGGACAAAATGAGGTGATAGCCGAGGCTATATGAACCACCCCACCGCCGGCACTCGGATAGTTATCTTGGGCATAGCATTTTACCAAATCACCTCATTCTTTGGGGCACACGTGAGGAACACAAATGCGAACAAGCCTGAATGGTCCCCAGGACATATTCATATAGCCTCGGCTATCACCTCATTTTGTCCGGTCGTGATGGTCAAGTGGATTAAGGCGTCTTGTACATACCAGATGCGTTGCTTCTGGGAGTATGGGTTCGAGTCACTTCTGGGGTGTGAGTTTTCAGTTGCATATGTCCTGGGGACCATTCAGGCTTGTTCGCATTTGTGTTCCTCACGTGTGCCCCAAAGAATGAGGTGATTTGGTAAAATGCTATGCCCAAGATAACTATCCGAGTGCCGGCGGTGGGGTGGTTCATATAGCCTCGGCTATCACCTCATTTTGTCCGGTCGTGATGGTTAAGTGGATTAAGGCGTCTTGTACATACCAGATGCGTTGCTTCTGGGAGTATGGGTTCGAGTCACTTCTGGGGTGTGAGTTTTCAGTTGCATATGTCCTGGGGACCATTCAGGCTTGTTCGCATTTGTGTTCCTCACGTGTGCCCCAAAGAATGAGGTGTTTTGGTAAAATGCTATGCCCAAGATAACTATCCGAGTGCCGGCGGTGGGGTGGTTCATATAGCCTCGGCTATCACCTCATTTTGTCCGGTCGTGATGGTCAAGTGGATTAAGGCGTCTTGTACATACCAGATGCGTTGCTTCTGGGAGTATGGGTTCGAGTCACTTCTGGGGTGTGAGTTTTCAGTTGCATATGTCCTGGGGACCATTCAGGCTTGTTCGCATTTGTGTTCCTCACGTGTGCCCCAAAGAATGAGGTGATTTGGTAAAATGCTATGCCCAAGATAACTATCCGAGTGCCGGCGGTGGGGTGGTTCATATAGCCTCGGCTATCACCTCATTTTGTCCGGTCGTGATGGTCAAGTGGATTAAGGCGTCTTGTACATACCAGATGCGTTGCTTCTGGGAGTATGGGTTCGAGTCACTTCTGGGGTGTGAGTTTTCAGTTGCATATGTCCTGGGGACCATTCAGGCTTGTTCGCATTTGTGTTCCTCACGTGTGCCCCAAAGAATGAGGTGATTTGGTAAAATGCTATGCCCAAGATAACTATCCGAGTGCCGGCGGTGGGGTGGTTCATATAGCCTCGGCTATCACCTCATTTTGTCCGGTCGTGATGGTCAAGTGGATTAAGGCGTCTTGTACATACCAGATGCGTTGCTTCTGGGAGTATGGGTTCGAGTCACTTCTGGGGTGTGAGTTTTCAGTTGCATATGTCCTGGGGACCATTCAGGCTTGTTCGCATTTGTGTTCCTCACGTGTGCCCCAAAGAATGAGGTGATTTGGTAAAATGCTATGCCCAAGATAACTATCCGAGTGCCGGCGGTGGGGTGGTTCATATAGCCTCGGCTATCACCTCATTTTGTCCGGTCGTGATGGTCAAGTGGATTAAGGCGTCTTGTACATACCAGATGCGTTGCTTCTGGGAGTATGGGTTCGAGTCACTTCTGGGGTGTGAGTTTTCAGTTGCATATGTCCTGGGGACCATTCAGGCTTGTTCGCATTTGTGTTCCTCACGTGTGCCCCAAAGAATGAGGTGATTTGGTAAAATGCTATGCCCAAGATAACTATCCGAGTGCCGGCGGTGGGGTGGTTCATATAGCCTCGGCTATCACCTCATTTTGTCCGGTCGTGATGGTCAAGTGGATTAAGGCGTCTTGTACATACCAGATGCGTTGCTTCTGGGAGTATGGGTTCGAGTCACTTCTGGGGTGTGAGTTTTCAGTTGCATATGTCCTGGGGACCATTCAGGCTTGTTCGCATTTGTGTTCCTCACGTGTGCCCCAAAGAATGAGGTGATTTGGTAAAATGCTATGCCCAAGATAACTATCCGAGTGCCGGCGGTGGGGTGGTTCATATAGCCTCGGCTATCACCTCATTTTGTCCGGTCGTGATGGTCAAGTGGATTAAGGCGTCTTGTACATACCAGATGCGTTGCTTCTGGGAGTATGGGTTCGAGTCACTTCTGGGGTGTGAGTTTTCAGTTGCATATGTCCTGGGGACCATTCAGGCTTGTTCGCATTTGTGTTCCTCACGTGTGCCCCAAAGAATGAGGTGATTTGGTAAAATGCTATGCCCAAGATAACTATCCGAGTGCCGGCGGTGGGGTGGTTCATATAGCCTCGGCTATCACCTCATTTTGTCCGGTCGTGATGGTCAAGTGGATTAAGGCGTCTTGTACATACCAGATGCGTTGCTTCTGGGAGTATGGGTTCGAGTCACTTCTGGGGTGTGAGTTTTCAGTTGCATATGTCCTGGGGACCATTCAGGCTTGTTCGCATTTGTGTTCCTCACGTGTGCCCCAAAGAATGAGGTGATTTGGTAAAATGCTATGCCCAAGATAACTATCCGAGTGCCGGCGGTGGGGTGGTTCATATAGCCTCGGCTATCACCTCATTTTGTCCGGTCGTGATGGTCAAGTGGATTAAGGCGTCTTGTACATACCAGATGCGTTGCTTCTGGGAGTATGGGTTCGAGTCACTTCCGGGGTGTGAGTTTTCAGTTGCATATGTCCTGGGGACCATTCAGGCTTGTTCGCATATATATATATATATATATATATATATATATATATATATATATATATATATATATATGTATGTATATGTATATGTATATATATATATATATATATATATATATATATATATATATATATGTATATATATATATATATATGTATATATATATATATATATATATATATATATATATATATATATATATATATATATATATATATATATATATATATATAAATAATATGCAAACAAGCCTGAATGGTCCCCAGGACTATATACAACTGAAAACTCACACCCGAGGTTCGAGTCACTTCTGGGGTGTGAGTTTTCAGTTATATATATATATATATATATATATATATATATATATATATAACTGAAAACTCACACCCCAGAAGTGACTCGAACCCATACTCCCAGAAGCAACGCATCTGGTATGTACAAGACGCCTTAATCCACTTGACCATCACGACCGGACATAATGAGGTGATAGCCGAGGCTATTTGAACCACCCCACCGCCGGCACTCGGATAGTTATCTTGGGCATAGCATTTTACCAAATCACCTCATTCTTTGGGGCAACACGTGAGGAACACAAATGCGAACAAGCCTGAATGGTCCCCAGGACATATGCAACTGAAAACTCACACCCCAGAAGTGACTCGAACCCATACTCCCAGAAGCAACGCATCTGGTATGTACAAGACGCCTTAATCCACTTGACCATCACGACCGGACATAATGAGGTGATAGCCGAGGCTATTTGAACCACCCCACCGCCGGCACTCGGATAGTTATCTTGGGCATAGCATTTTACCAAATCACCTCATTCTTTGGGGCAACACGTGAGGAACACAAATGCGAACAAGCCTGAATGGTCCCCAGGACATATGCAACTGAAAACTCACACCCCAGAAGTGACTCGAACCCATACTCCCAGAAGCAACGCATCTGGTATGTACAAGACGCCTTAATCCACTTGACCATCACGACCGGACATAATGAGGTGATAGCCGAGGCTATTTGAACCACCCCACCGCCGGCACTCGGATAGTTATCTTGGGCATAGCATTTTACCAAATCACCTCATTCTTTGGGGCAACACGTGAGGAACACAAATGCGAACAAGCCTGAATGGTCCCCAGGACATATGCAACTGAAAACTCACACCCCAGAAGTGACTCGAACCCATACTCCCAGAAGCAACGCATCTGGTATGTACAAGACGCCTTAATCCACTTGACCATCACGACCGGACATAATGAGGTGATAGCCGAGGCTATTTGAACCACCCCACCGCCGGCACTCGGATAGTTATCTTGGGCATAGCATTTTACCAAATCACCTCATTCTTTGGGGCAACACGTGAGGAACACAAATGCGAACAAGCCTGAATGGTCCCCAGGACATATGCAACTGAAAACTCACACCCCAGAAGTGACTCGAACCCATACTCCCAGAAGCAACGCATCTGGTATGTACAAGACGCCTTAATCCACTTGACCATCACGACCGGACATAATGAGGTGATAGCCGAGGCTATTTGAACCACCCCACCGCCGGCACTCGGATAGTTATCTTGGGCATAGCATTTTACCAAATCACCTCATTCTTTGGGGCAACACGTGAGGAACACAAATGCGAACAAGCCTGAATGGTCCCCAGGACATATGCAACTGAAAACTCACACCCCAGAAGTGACTCGAACCCATACTCCCAGAAGCAACGCATCTGGTATGTACAAGACGCCTTAATCCACTTGACCATCACGACCGGACATAATGAGGTGATAGCCGAGGCTATTTGAACCACCCCACCGCCGGCACTCGGATAGTTATCTTGGGCATAGCATTTTACCAAATCACCTCATTCTTTGGGGCAACACGTGAGGAACACAAATGCGAACAAGCCTGAATGGTCCCCAGGACATATGCAACTGAAAACTCACACCCCAGAAGTGACTCGAACCCATACTCCCAGAAGCAACGCATCTGGTATGTACAAGACGCCTTAATCCACTTGACCATCACGACCGGACATAATGAGGTGATAGCCGAGGCTATTTGAACCACCCCACCGCCGGCACTCGGATAGTTATCTTGGGCATAGCATTTTACCAAATCACCTCATTCTTTGGGGCAACACGTGAGGAACACAAATGCGAACAAGCCTGAATGGTCCCCAGGACATATGCAACTGAAAACTCACACCCCAGAAGTGACTCGAACCCATACTCCCAGAAGCAACGCATCTGGTATGTACAAGACGCCTTAATCCACTTGACCATCACGACCGGACATAATGAGGTGATAGCCGAGGCTATTTGAACCACCCCACCGCCGGCACTCGGATAGTTATCTTGGGCATAGCATTTTACCAAATCACCTCATTCTTTGGGGCAACACGTGAGGAACACAAATGCGAACAAGCCTGAATGGTCCCCAGGACATATGCAACTGAAAACTCACACCCCAGAAGTGACTCGAACCCATACTCCCAGAAGCAACGCATCTGGTATGTACAAGACGCCTTAATCCACTTGACCATCACGACCGGACATAATGAGGTGATAGCCGAGGCTATTTGAACCACCCCACCGCCGGCACTCGGATAGTTATCTTGGGCATAGCATTTTACCAAATCACCTCATTCTTTGGGGCAACACGTGAGGAACACAAATGCGAACAAGCCTGAATGGTCCCCAGGACATATGCAACTGAAAACTCACACCCCAGAAGTGACTCGAACCCATACTCCCAGAAGCAACGCATCTGGTATGTACAAGACGCCTTAATCCACTTGACCATCACGACCGGACATAATGAGGTGATAGCCGAGGCTATTTGAACCACCCCACCGCCGGCACTCGGATAGTTATCTTGGGCATAGCATTTTACCAAATCACCTCATTCTTTGGGGCAACACGTGAGGAACACAAATGCGAACAAGCCTGAATGGTCCCCAGGACATATGCAACTGAAAACTCACACCCCAGAAGTGACTCGAACCCATACTCCCAGAAGCAACGCATCTGGTATGTACAAGACGCCTTAATCCACTTGACCATCACGACCGGACATAATGAGGTGATAGCCGAGGCTATTTGAACCACCCCACCGCCGGCACTCGGATAGTTATCTTGGGCATAGCATTTTACCAAATCACCTCATTCTTTGGGGCAACACGTGAGGAACACAAATGCGAACAAGCCTGAATGGTCCCCAGGACATATGCAACTGAAAACTCACACCCCAGAAGTGACTCGAACCCATACTCCCAGAAGCAACGCATCTGGTATGTACAAGACGCCTTAATCCACTTGACCATCACGACCGGACATAATGAGGTGATAGCCGAGGCTATTTGAACCACCCCACCGCCGGCACTCGGATAGTTATCTTGGGCATAGCATTTTACCAAATCACCTCATTCTTTGGGGCAACACGTGAGGAACACAAATGCGAACAAGCCTGAATGGTCCCCAGGACATATGCAACTGAAAACTCACACCCCAGAAGTGACTCGAACCCATACTCCCAGAAGCAACGCATCTGGTATGTACAAGACGCCTTAATCCACTTGACCATCACGACCGGACATAATGAGGTGATAGCCGAGGCTATTTGAACCACCCCACCGCCGGCACTCGGATAGTTATCTTGGGCATAGCATTTTACCAAATCACCTCATTCTTTGGGGCAACACGTGAGGAACACAAATGCGAACAAGCCTGAATGGTCCCCAGGACATATGCAACTGAAAACTCACACCCCAGAAGTGACTCGAACCCATACTCCCAGAAGCAACGCATCTGGTATGTACAAGACGCCTTAATCCACTTGACCATCACGACCGGACATAATGAGGTGATAGCCGAGGCTATTTGAACCACCCCACCGCCGGCACTCGGATAGTTATCTTGGGCATAGCATTTTACCAAATCACCTGCCCAAATCACCTGCCCAAAATGCTATGCCCAAGATAACTATCCGAGTGCCGGCGGTGGGGTGGTTCAAATAGCCTCGGCTATCACCTCATTATGTCCGGTCGTGATGGTCAAGTGGATTAAGGCGTCTTGTACATACCAGATGCGTTGCTTCTGGGAGTATGGGTTCGAGTCACTTCTGGGGTGTGAGTTTTCAGTTGCATATGTCCTGGGGACCATTCAGGCTTGTTCGCATTTGTGTTCCTCACGTGTTGCCCCAAAGAATGAGGTGATTTGGTAAAATGCTATGCCCAAGATAACTATCCGAGTGCCGGCGGTGGGGTGGTTCAAATAGCCTCGGCTATCACCTCATTATGTCCGGTCGTGATGGTCAAGTGGATTAAGGCGTCTTGTACATACCAGATGCGTTGCTTCTGGGAGTATGGGTTCGAGTCACTTCTGGGGTGTGAGTTTTCAGTTGCATATGTCCTGGGGACCATTCAGGCTTGTTCGCATTTGTGTTCCTCACGTGTTGCCCCAAAGAATGAGGTGATTTGGTAAAATGCTATGCCCAAGATAACTATCCGAGTGCCGGCGGTGGGGTGGTTCAAATAGCCTCGGCTATCACCTCATTATGTCCGGTCGTGATGGTCAAGTGGATTAAGGCGTCTTGTACATACCAGATGCGTTGCTTCTGGGAGTATGGGTTCGAGTCACTTCTGGGGTGTGAGTTTTCAGTTGCATATGTCCTGGGGACCATTCAGGCTTGTTCGCATTTGTGTTCCTCACGTGTTGCCCCAAAGAATGAGGTGATTTGGTAAAATGCTATGCCCAAGATAACTATCCGAGTGCCGGCGGTGGGGTGGTTCAAATAGCCTCGGCTATCACCTCATTATGTCCGGTCGTGATGGTCAAGTGGATTAAGGCGTCTTGTACATACCAGATGCGTTGCTTCTGGGAGTATGGGTTCGAGTCACTTCTGGGGTGTGAGTTTTCAGTTGCATATGTCCTGGGGACCATTCAGGCTTGTTCGCATTTGTGTTCCTCACGTGTTGCCCCAAAGAATGAGGTGATTTGGTAAAATGCTATGCCCAAGATAACTATCCGAGTGCCGGCGGTGGGGTGGTTCAAATAGCCTCGGCTATCACCTCATTATGTCCGGTCGTGATGGTCAAGTGGATTAAGGCGTCTTGTACATACCAGATGCGTTGCTTCTGGGAGTATGGGTTCGAGTCACTTCTGGGGTGTGAGTTTTCAGTTGCATATGTCCTGGGGACCATTCAGGCTTGTTCGCATTTGTGTTCCTCACGTGTTGCCCCAAAGAATGAGGTGATTTGGTAAAATGCTATGCCCAAGATAACTATCCGAGTGCCGGCGGTGGGGTGGTTCAAATAGCCTCGGCTATCACCTCATTATGTCCGGTCGTGATGGTCAAGTGGATTAAGGCGTCTTGTACATACCAGATGCGTTGCTTCTGGGAGTATGGGTTCGAGTCACTTCTGGGGTGTGAGTTTTCAGTTGCATATGTCCTGGGGACCATTCAGGCTTGTTCGCATTTGTGTTCCTCACGTGTTGCCCCAAAGAATGAGGTGATTTGGTAAAATGCTATGCCCAAGATAACTATCCGAGTGCCGGCGGTGGGGTGGTTCAAATAGCCTCGGCTATCACCTCATTATGTCCGGTCGTGATGGTCAAGTGGATTAAGGCGTCTTGTACATACCAGATGCGTTGCTTCTGGGAGTATGGGTTCGAGTCACTTCTGGGGTGTGAGTTTTCAGTTGCATATGTCCTGGGGACCATTCAGGCTTGTTCGCATTTGTGTTCCTCACGTGTTGCCCCAAAGAATGAGGTGATTTGGTAAAATGCTATGCCCAAGATAACTATCCGAGTGCCGGCGGTGGGGTGGTTCAAATAGCCTCGGCTATCACCTCATTATGTCCGGTCGTGATGGTCAAGTGGATTAAGGCGTCTTGTACATACCAGATGCGTTGCTTCTGGGAGTATGGGTTCGAGTCACTTCTGGGGTGTGAGTTTTCAGTTGCATATGTCCTGGGGACCATTCAGGCTTGTTCGCATTTGTGTTCCTCACGTGTTGCCCCAAAGAATGAGGTGATTTGGTAAAATGCTATGCCCAAGATAACTATCCGAGTGCCGGCGGTGGGGTGGTTCAAATAGCCTCGGCTATCACCTCATTATGTCCGGTCGTGATGGTCAAGTGGATTAAGGCGTCTTGTACATACCAGATGCGTTGCTTCTGGGAGTATGGGTTCGAGTCACTTCTGGGGTGTGAGTTTTCAGTTGCATATGTCCTGGGGACCATTCAGGCTTGTTCGCATTTGTGTTCCTCACGTGTTGCCCCAAAGAATGAGGTGATTTGGTAAAATGCTATGCCCAAGATAACTATCCGAGTGCCGGCGGTGGGGTGGTTCAAATAGCCTCGGCTATCACCTCATTATGTCCGGTCGTGATGGTCAAGTGGATTAAGGCGTCTTGTACATACCAGATGCGTTGCTTCTGGGAGTATGGGTTCGAGTCACTTCTGGGGTGTGAGTTTTCAGTTGCATATGTCCTGGGGACCATTCAGGCTTGTTCGCATTTGTGTTCCTCACTTGTTGCCCCAAAGAATGAGGTGATTTGGTAAAATGCTATGCCCAAGATAACTATCCGAGTGCCGGCGGTGGGGTGGTTCAAATAGCCTCGGCTATCACCTCATTATGTCCGGTCGTGATGGTCAAGTGGATTAAGGCGTCTTGTACATACCAGATGCGTTGCTTCTGGGAGTATGGGTTCGAGTCACTTCTGGGGTGTGAGTTTTCAGTTGCATATGTCCTGGGGACCATTCAGGCTTGTTCGCATTTGTGTTCCTCACGTGTTGCCCCAAAGAATGAGGTGATTTGGTAAAATGCTATGCCCAAGATAACTATCCGAGTGCCGGCGGTGGGGTGGTTCAAATAGCCTCGGCTATCACCTCATTATGTCCGGTCGTGATGGTCAAGTGGATTAAGGCGTCTTGTACATACCAGATGCGTTGCTTCTGGGAGTATGGGTTCGAGTCACTTCTGGGGTGTGAGTTTTCAGTTGCATATGTCCTGGGGACCATTCAGGCTTGTTCGCATTTGTGTTCCTCACGTGTTGCCCCAAAGAATGAGGTGATTTGGTAAAATGCTATGCCCAAGATAACTATCCGAGTGCCGGCGGTGGGGTGGTTCAAATAGCCTCGGCTATCACCTCATTATGTCCGGTCGTGATGGTCAAGTGGATTAAGGCGTCTTGTACATACCAGATGCGTTGCTTCTGGGAGTATGGGTTCGAGTCACTTCTGGGGTGTGAGTTTTCAGTTGCATATGTCCTGGGGACCATTCAGGCTTGTTCGCATTTGTGTTCCTCACGTGTTGCCCCAAAGAATGAGGTGATTTGGTAAAATGCTATGCCCAAGATAACTATCCGAGTGCCGGCGGTGGGGTGGTTCAAATAGCCTCGGCTATCACCTCATTATGTCCGGTCGTGATGGTCAAGTGGATTAAGGCGTCTTGTACATACCAGATGCGTTGCTTCTGGGAGTATGGGTTCGAGTCACTTCTGGGGTGTGAGTTTTCAGTTGCATATGTCCTGGGGACCATTCAGGCTTGTTCGCATATATATATATATATATATATATATATATATATATATATATATATATATATATATATATATATATATATATATATATATATAAGTATAAGTATATTTTGGTAGCAGTCTTTCCTGAAGACATATATTATTAAATATGACCGAAAAAGTAAGATTAATAATTCTAACACGAATTTTCTCAATCTTTCGTACATTTCGCTTCACTGTTGGAGGTAAATCAAAAATCAATTCTCCAAAATTCATTTTTATTTCTAGTCTGACGCGACACGAGCGCGTTTCGTAAAACTTATTACATTTTCAAAGACTTTAGTTCACAAATACACAACTGAATAGAACTTACGCATCTCCGATTTTATATCTACATTTGAGTGAGGTGGAAGGGGTGATGTGGCATTAACACAAGACAGAACAAAATGTGGTATTAATAGGGTATTAATTTCATCAACACAAGACAGAACAGGAGTATTAATAGGGTATTAATTTCATCAACACAAGACAGAACACGAAACAATGGATATTGAATAGAAGTGTTTGTAGAAAGCCTATTGGTCCATATTTCTTGATGCTTCTATATTGGAGCGGAGTCTTGAGGTGGGTAGAATATAGTTGTGCAATAATTGGCTGTTGATTGCTGGTATTGACTTCTTGATGTGTAGTGCCTCGCAAACGTCAAGCCGCCTGCTATCGCTGTATCTATCGATGATTTCTGTGTTGTTTACTAGGATTTCTCTGGCGATGGTTTGGTTGTGGGAAGAGATTATATGTTCCTTAATGGAGCCCTGTTGCTTATGCATCGTTAAACGCCTAGAAAGAGATGTTGTTGTCTTGCCTATATACTGGGTTTTTTGGAGCTTACAATCCCCAAGAGGGCATTTGAAGGCATAGACGACGTTAGTCTCTTTTAAAGCGTTCTGTTTTGTGTCTGGAGAGTTTCTCATGAGTAGGCTGGCCGTTTTTCTGGTTTTATAGTAAATCGTCAGTTGTATCCTCTGATTTTTGTCTGTAGGGATAACGTTTCTATTAACAATATCTTTCAGGACCCTTTCCTCCGTTTTATGAGCTGTGGAAAAGAAGTTCCTGTAAAATAGTCTAATAGGGGGTATAGGTGTTGTGTTAGTTGTCTCTTCAGAGGTTGCATGGCTTTTCACTTTCCTTCTTATGATGTCTTCGACGAAACCATTGGAGAAGCCGTTATTGACTAGGACCTGCCTTACCCTACAGAGTTCTTCGTCGACTTGCTTCCATTCTGAGCTGTGGCTGAGAGCACGGTCGACATATGCGTTAACAACACTCCTCTTGTACCTGTCTGGGCAGTCGCTGTTGGCATTTAGGCACATTCCTATGTTTGTTTCCTTAGTGTAGACTGTAGTGTAGAAACCTCCGCCCTTTTCCATGACTGTTACATCTAGAAAGGGCAGCTTCCCATCCTTTTCCATCTCGTAAGTGAAACGCAGCACGGAACTCTGCTCAAATGCCTCCTTCAGCTCCTGCAGATGTCTGACATCAGGTACCTGTGTAAAAATGTCGTCAACATACCTGCAGTATATGGCCGGTTTCAAGTTCATGTCGACTAAGACTTTTTGCTCGATGGTACCCATGTAGAAGTTTGCAAACAGGACACCTAGGGGAGAACCCATGGCGACCCCATCTACTTGCTTATACATGTGCCCATCCGGGCTCAAGAAGGGTGCCTCTTTAGTACAAGCTTGGAGTAGTTTCCTCAGAATATTTTCTGGTATGTCAAGAGGAGTACAGGCTGGATCACGATACACTCTGTCGGCTATCATTGTCCTAATGTGGAGGTTCCCGAGGCAAGGGAGGGGTTGACTTGGGGGGCTTGGGCTCCATTTGACCCCGCTTGGGTGTTGGTACCCTATAAGCGAGGCTTGTTGTTGCAGGGGGGTGGGGTTTTCTTATCCCCTCCCTCCCTATACGATTTTGATAGAGCATCAACCCCTCCCTGGGATCCCTCTGGTACTTCTGTCCCTCACTTCTAGAGGATTTCGGCCTCCCGCATCGCGCCCCATTAGGTGTGGGAGGCCATTGCGGCTCGAGGCCATCTCCTGCACGACCTGGATTGTGCCTCGATAATGGATCCTGCCTCATTTGTGATTGGGTTTTCCTTTCCTTAATGGGTGCGTTACGAGGTTCCAGAGTCGTCCTCTTTGGCAGAATAGTCTGTATTTTCAATAGGGGCATGGCATACGTTCTGTCGGTCCCACATGCTTGAGTGGTGAGAGGCCCTGACGGTTGTTCAGGTTTACCCGGGGGGCGAGATTGAACGCTTCACTGCTTGTTTGTTCGTCCCTGCCCTTCTTTGGGATGTCGGCCTGTGTAGCTTTGCGTACAGGTTCCCTCCCTTTCGGCTGCCCTGGTTGCTGAGGACTTACTCATCCGTGACCATTAGGCTTCGGTCTTGCGTTTCTTTTCCCTTCTCAAGCTGTCTTCGGACTGGCTTAAGGAGGACATGGAGGCGTTGGTTGCTGATCCTAGTTCTGGAGCATTGGTCGCAGTGGTGCGGGCATTGGCTGCCATGTTGAAGCTGTTTGTGCCAATCCTAAGGGAGGCATTGTCTCTGTTTTTTGCTTCTCGTTTTGGGTGCCATCAGGTGGTGCTCGCTCAATCCTTAGAATCCACTTGAGCTCTGGCTCTTAGGTTTTCTATGCCCATTTTGTCCTTTCCGTTTGCAGAGTATGCGATGGTGCAGTTTCTGCAAACGGAGGTTTCTAGTTGTCGTCCCATGTTGGACTTTTTGGTTCTTAGGGGGGCCCGTGGGGTTTCTTCCCAAAAGGGTCATGCCCAGGGCTTGAGGTTCCTCTTATCGTGGTATGCCAGTGGTGCCAATTTCAGAGTCGGAATAGCCTTCCGGGCCGACGACGTCTGGTTGGCGCGGTAATCGCTCTGCTCATCTATCGGCTTTTCATAAGGGGCTTCGGCTCTTTCGTTGGTCATCCTATTGACGAAGCAATTGGGAGGGAGAGGTTTGTGCAGTTTGCTCGCGCCTGGTCCAACGATTTGTCGGCCTTTCAGGTCGCTTCATGCGGCTTGCAGTGGCATTGGGTTGCCCCTCCTTCTTCGGGGGGCTCGGAGATGGCAGGGCAGGCTTTCTCTCTGTTGGGTCACCTTGGAGTTGGTTTGCTTGGGTGTGGACAAAAGTCCTCATCCCTCAGGTTGGTTTCCCACCTGTTAACGGTTCTGAAAAGAGACTGTGCGGACTTGCGGTACATTGTGGACTTGTTCCATCTGAACCCCTGGGTCTATTGCTCCTGCTTTCGGATGACTTCTTTGTCCCAGGTCCGGCTTTTCTTGGAACTGGGCGCTTGGATGGTGTCCCTGGAGCGAGTGGTGACCATCTCCCGGGAAAGTCCCTCTTGTTTTTATCTTTGGTTAAGTAGCTTCGGGGAGCCAAAGGGGCTCCCCCAGAAAACCAGCGTTGAATGTAATGAAACGTCATTTTTTGGGCTAGACCCGGAGTCTTCCCAGCAACCCTCCCTTTCTCTGGTCAGAGGTTTTTTGCAGTTTTTGACATCCAGCCTCTGAACTTGGGGGTGATAGCCGGTGTGGGAGGTCTGGAGCTCCCCATTCCTCGTTCTGCGGAAGGGGGAGCTGCACTGACAGCGGCACGGAGATGGTTGTGACATCATGCTCATTTGTTAGTTTTTAGTTTGGAGAGTTCTCAACAGTTTGGCTTTCAGTAGCAATTTTTTAACCAGATAGGGTTGTTTTGGGGTACCTACCTTTCTTGGGTGCCTGTCTCGGTCGATGGCAGACGTAGAATGCTTCCAACCTCACGAGGCTTTCTATAGGCCATTGCTCCTCGTGCCTCTCTGAGGGGGGGCCTAGGTTCTGGTTTGTGGTCCCTGTTAGGCCTAAGAACTCCATTCACTTGGCTGATGCCACGGTCTAATACACTCATATCAGCCCGGATAGCTCCAGGGAGCCTCTGGTCTCACCCAGAAAATGGCATTTCATTACATCAATGCTGGTCTTTTAGGTCCAGATAGACAGTTGGCCAACCATCTCTTTCCTGTAGAATCTCTGTGATTCATAAAAACTAAGTAGATTTGTTACACAGGATCTTCCTGTTCGAAAACCATACCGTCTGTCCATTTTTATGTCATTGTACTCTCCAGGTGTTCTACCCATTGTTGTGTTAACAACAATGGATCAACCCATTTGATGTTAGCTATTTTTTTCTAATGTTTTAACTACCATACTTGTTAATGATATGGGTCTATAATTTAGAGGGTCTTCTCGGATACCATTTTTGTAGATTGGAATTATGTTTGCCATTTTCCATATACTGTATCTGCTAAGATTCCTGTGCGCAGAGATTTGTACCTGTTAGCAGTCTGCTGGCTGATATATTTTACCTATACTGTATATCTTTGTTTTATTTGGAGAAAGAACCATTATAGTATTGGAATTATTAAAAAAAATCCTATTTGGGAAATCTTTACTAAATTTCAAAGATTCTGTATTTGGTATTTGTTGACTTAAAACGACTTGGTAATCTCTTAATCTTTTCTTTCACAGCTCCTACGGTCACCAGAAGAATAATACATGCAGTGCCAGAAACCAGTGGCATTGAATAATACCTGCAGTGTCAGGACCCAGTGGTATTGAATAATACCTGCAGTGTCAGCATCCACACACAGTGTCAGATATACTGCATACATGTTGTCAGCAGTATTATAAAACACATTATGGTGTAAGAAATACTACATGTAGATGGGTAAGACTGTCTTCAGCACACTCGTGTAAATGACTACATGTATTATCAATATGTCATGCATTATTAACATCTCATGCACTATTGTAACAAAGGAAATGTGTATTTAAATTAAATTTGGTGTATCATTAATTTTAAAATCTCAGTATTTATTAATTCATTGTGTATGTGGTACAGTATTGTTTTTAATACTATTGTTTGGCAAGAAAACATTTTAAGATTTTCATATTAATTATTTTTATTATCAGGTTCTAATATAAAAAAGTTTAATATATATTTTCAGTTTTAAAACATTACATACTGCTTCTCCTATGTGAGTCATTGTAAATGTTGAGAAAGCATTTAAAATAAATAATCTTTATACTCTATAGTAATTATGAATTTTTTCTTAGGTAATTTGCTCTTAAGCTCAAAAGGCTCTCCAAATAAGATAAAATATCAGTGTTCTTAATGCTCCAGAATTTATTTATTTACATATTTACATGAATGTATAGGGGATTTAAAAATAACGATGTGCATGGTACATTGGATCAGTAAGTTCTTGTAAAAATCACATACATATATGTTTGCAAATAACAAACCACATGAGGGTCCACTGTACCTGACTCTTGTGCTGTGGTTATATTTATAATAAGACATCCATCAGTTCTGTGGTTATGTTTATAATTAAACATCCCAAATTCTGTGGTCATATTTGTAATAAGGTTCTGTAGTGAAACATCTTAATACTGTGGCTGTATTTATAATAAACCATCCCTCTCTGCTGTTGCTATATGTACAGTATGATAAAACAGTATAATTATAAATAAATTTATAATATATTTAGTTTTCCTATGCAAAGACATTTTGCTAAATCTTAAAAAAAAAATTGCCACAGGATTTGTTTGTAATGTTTACAAAGTTATACGCGGACACTTAACTTTCCTGCTGGTGAACGCATGTGGAGACGTAGATTTGTATGTTTGCTTTTACACTTGCTGTTTCACAGGAAATATTGTAGAGTATATTTTGTCTAGCACATTTTATAATATAATAAGCACAATATTATCATACTATTTATGAATAATACCAGTGGTTTACATATTGTAACTTTTTTCCATTCTCTTGTGTCTTTGACAATTAAATTGCTTTATATTCCTACAAAAGTTAGATTATTCCAATTGCTTATCTGATATTGAGTGCCATCTGTTGACAACAGAGTTAACACTATACCTGTGTGCTCTATTCTGGTTACTCTATACTGATTGCTATGTAGTTACTCGAATTATTTATGTATCCGACAGTCCAAGTGTTTTTGGCATCTCTTATCAATATTTGCTTTAGTAATAAATAAAAGCTCATGCATTTAAAATATATCAAATATATTACTAAGATTTATAAAGAACACAACAATTTATAAAGGAGACAAATACTAATAATAATTGTCTACAAGACTTAACTAATGAAATGTAGAATATTTCATTAGATAATACTTGCTTTTTGGATCAAATAGCTGTAAAGGTTTATACAATCAAGAAAACTGTACAAATATTTATTCAAAAGAAAAATGTCATCAGTGTTGAATGCTCAAAATTATATTATGAAAACATCTCGCATAATAGCATACAAAACATTAGAGAAAAAAAATAAATACATTGTCTAAACTACTTTCAAAATATCAAAATTTATATAAGTGACCGTTCAGGAGAAAAGTCATGTCACTGTAGAATGTGTCTGAAAGACTTTAAAAATAAATTATGGCTAATAACACACACACAAGGATTCATACAGGAGAGAAACCATATCACTGTTCAATATGTCAAAAAAACTTTTCACAAAAATCATCTCTAATAAGGCACATGAGGATTCATACAGGAGAGAAACCATATCACTGTTCAGTATGTCAAAAAGACTTTTCACTTAAATCAAATCTAATAACACACAAGAGGATTCATACAGGAGAGAATGCATATCACTGTTCAGTGTGTCAAAAAGACTTTACTCGAAAATCAAATCTAATAACACACATGAGGATTCATACAGGAGAGAAACCATATCACTGTTCAGTATGTCAAAAAGACTTTTCACACAAAGTATCTCTAATAACACACATGAGGATTCATACAGGAGAGAAACCATATCACTGTTCAATATGTCAAAAAGACTTGTCACACAAATTATCTCTAATAACACACATGAGGATTCATACAGGAGAGAATGCATATCACTGTTCAGTGTGTCAAAAAGACTTTACTCGAAAATCAAATCTAATAACACACATGAGGATTCATACAGGAGAGAAACCATATCACTGTTCAGTATGTCAAAAAGACTTTTCACACAAATTATCTCTAATAACACACATGAGGATTCATACAGGAGAGAAACCATATCACTGTTCAGAGTGTCAAAAAGACTTTTCACAAAAATCATATCTAAGAAAACACATGAGGATTCATACAGGAGAGAAACCATATCACTGTTCAGTATGTCAAAAAGACTTTTCACACAAAATATCTCTAATAACACACATGAGGATTCATACAGGAGAGAAACCATATCGCTGTTCAGTATGTCAAAAAGACTTTTCACACAAAATATATCTAATAACACACATGAGGATTCATACAGGAGAGAAACCATATCACTGTTCAGTATGTCAAAAAGACTTTTCACTTAAATCAAATCTAATAACACACAAGAGGATTCATACAGGAGAGAAACCATATCGCTGTTCAGAGTGTCAAAAAGACTTTTCACACAAATTATCTCTAATAACACACATGAGGATTCATACAGGAGAGAAACCATATCACTGTTCAGTATGTCAAAAAGACTTTTCACACAAATTATCTCTAATAACACACATGAGGATTCATACAGGAGAGAAACCATATCACTGTTCAGTATGTCAAAAAAACTTTTCACAAAAATTATCTCTAATAACACACATGAGGATTCATACAGGAGAGAAACCATATCACTGTTCAGAATGTCAAAAAGACTTTTCACAAAAATCAAATCTAATAAAGCACATTAGGATTCATACAGCATAAGAGTCATTTGAATATTGTCAAAAACACACACAAATCACAATAGCGTGATGCATCAATGAACAAATCCACAAGGACGGTGACGAGGATTTGAACCTATGTCCGAGATCATCCCAGGCGCTGCCTTATCGACTGAGCTACGACATGGTAAAAAGAGTTGAAACCAGAAGTTTTACTGAACTTGAATCCTGCAGCCTCGCCGAGACACAAACCAGGGTTTTACACAACTCCCTCATGCACTCTAGCTATGTCAATAGGCCGTTTTACCTCTTCTGACGGTTCGAATCCTCGTCACGGCCCTTGTGGATTTGTTCATTGAAGCATCATGCTATTGTGATTTGCGTGTGTAATGAAGTGAGGGGAAGAGGTAGAACAACCAAAGAACTCCCTCCCAAAAGAAAACAATAAAACTTACTTGGCATGGTTATTACTTTCTCTTTTTCCCTCCAGCTTTTACTGCACATAACTCTACTGCTCTCTTGATCTGTCTTGATATTCCCTTCATCCCCCGACTTTTTCAGTCACCCATTCAGTGTTTTGTGGTTCGTATCTTTGTGAGTAAATGGTATACAGTCTGTTCCGTTTATCTCCCCTCAAATTTTATGCTTTCTCTTCACGATCCTAAACACCTGTTGGACTCTTTACCAGAGCCTGTGCTTTTTTTGGATGATTTTAACTGTCAGCATACCCTCTGGGGAGATATTCTGACAAACACCCAGGGACGCCCTCTTGAACCATTTGTGCTCACTTCTCTTCCTTTATAACTAGTGAATTCTGGTGAACCCACTCATGTTGATTCCCCACCCTTTCCTGTATTGATCTTTCTGCTCATCTTCTCTTTATATGGACTTCACCTGGCGGGTTCTTGATGACCTACATAAGAGACCTTTTCCCCATCCTTCTCACTTTTCTTTTCTTCTCACCCTCCCCTCTCCTACCCTAATTGGAAGTTTGACAAGGCTGTTTGGAACCGCTTTACCTTTGTGTTACTCTTTCCGACCTCTCTGATTTTCCTCTTTCCCGAGCCCCCCTCCTCCTTTCATGACACAGTTTTTGATGCTGACCTCAGCTCTGTTCCTCGCTCTACCTCCCGGGGCGCACAGAAGTGTGTTCCCTGGTGGAATGCAGCCTGTGCTCAGGCTGTCCACTGTAAGCGTGCGGCCTGGAAGAAACACCGTTGTTGGCGGACGCCTGATTCTTTGCTTTTGCGCCAGAAGTGAAGTGTGGTGGCCCGTAGGGCCATCTGTACGACTAAGAGGGAGAGTTGGAGAATTTTCATTTCCACTATTATGTCTAACACCCCTCTGCCCCTGATCTGGGAGGAAATCTGCAAGTTAGTGGGTAAGTTTTTTCCAGATGTCTTGCCAGTTCGTCACCTCTGTGGTTCTATTGTGGCAGATCCGGTCTCGGTCAAAACCGAACTGGGTTCACACTTTTCAACTGTTAGCTCCGATTCTCATCTTCCGCCTTTCCTTACTCTTAAGCCTCTTCTTGAATCTTGTCACTTAGATTTTCAAACGCCTCTTCATCTTCTCTATAACGCTCCTCTCTCTCTTTCAGAACTCCAGTCTACCCTGGCCTTCTGCGGTTCTACAGTGGCAGGTTCAGATGATATTCATTATGTAATACTTTGACATCTCCCTCCATACATATTTCAGTATTTACTGAATGTTTATAACAGTGTCTGGGAGTTGTCTTCAGTTCCCGAGGACTGACTTGAGGCGGTTATTCTTCCTATTTGAAAACCTAGTTCTCTGTGGTCATTCCCTAAAGACTTTCGCTCCATTGCTTTAACGAGTTTTGTCTGCAACCTCTTTAAATGTATGGTCAGTGTCTGTCTGATATGGTTCTTGGAACGCTATCACCCCCCTCTCTCCTCAATTTGGCTTTCGCAAGTGTTGCTGCATGACTGATGTCCTCCTGAACTTAGAGGTCTATGTTTGTACTACCTTTGCTGTGAAGACCTTCGTGGTTGCAATCCTTTTTGACCTGGAAAAGGCGTATGACACCACCTGGAGATACCACATTCTGTTCCAACTCTGTTCTTTTGGCCTTCATGGCAATCTCCCTCTCTAACTCAAGATCTTCCTCTCTTGTCGTTCCCTTAGAATGAGATTCTAAGGGAACCTCTCTGCCTCTTTTCGGCAATACAAAGGTGTACCTCAAGGTTGTGTTCTGAGCAGTACTATTTTCCTGGTAACCCTCAATGGTCTTCTTTCCTCCCATCCCTCTGGCATTTTCTCAGCTCTCTATGTTGATGATCTTACCCTCTGCTGTCAAGGTGATGACTCGCCTTTTCTCCAATGGCGGCTTCAACTTGCGATTGATGCCATGTCGTCCTGGTCCACCAATCATGGCTTCAAGTTCTCTCCAACTAAGACTTGTGCTATGACCTTTACTCGGAAGCAGGTCGTTCTTCGACCCCACTTTGTCCTCTTTATAGTAATCCTCTTTTATAAAGGATTCTGTTAAACTTTTTGGGCTAATCTTTGACATTTGCTTGTCTAAATCACCCCTTATCTCTTACCTTCGAGTTGAATGCTTCAAAGCCCTTAACTTACTTAAGGTCTTGTCCCATACTTCCTAGGGAGCTGAAAGGCGCATGCTGCTCTTTTTACATACCTTTCTCATGCTGTCTAAACTCAATTATGGCTGTCCTGCTTACTCTTCTGCCTCCCCCCCCTCCCTGTTCAGCTCGTTGATGCCATGAGGGGGGGGGGCTTAGTGGGCGGCTGCTGGAGTGTGATGCTCCTTGGTACACTCCTCTGCCCTTTTGTAGCCTTGTGCTCCTGCAGCTATCCTCTCTAATTGTGCTGAACAACTTTTCCTTTCCCTTCTGTTTCGTTTTTCTCCCCCCTCTTCTCCTATCTGCTTGTCATTTCCTGCCGACCTTTTGCTTGTTTTGATTATTCCTTTGGACTACTTCTATTTTGACGCCTGGGTGCTTGAGGAGGCATACTCTTGCACCCGTAGAACTGTAGTACCCAAAGTCGAGAGCGAGGGGAACCTTTTATTGTCAATCCTCCTTTCATCACTGAACACGATCTCGACAGACTGACGGTTCTTAAGGTGGCGTTTGTGGGGCGTATACTCACGACACAGCCCTAGGAGGCCCCGGCATGATCAGCAATAGCTTCTTGTTGGGTGTCCTGCCTCTAACTGTGGCTCCATGGTGGGTGTGGGGGCACATTTGTGAATGAAAGTTTCTTTTTCGTCCTCATGTTAAATTCTGTTTCTCCTTTACCTTCTCAGGCTCGTGGGGTGGGCGACCAAGCCCCTGAGTCGGTCCGTGTTGGAAGACCGGGCTCTGCAGCCTCCGCTGCATTGGGCCCCGACCTAGCTCCTCCTTTGGCCAGAATGTTTTGGCATTTTGGCAGTAATGTGCATTTACAAAGGTGAAATGTAATTCTGATCAGCTTCCATATATACTTTATACACATTCATATACATACACACACACATATTGTGACGGCGTTCCCTCCCTGATATTTCTCCCACGCCTGCTGTAAGAGTCATATCCACTTTACCCGAGCATTCTCTACATTACGGGCAGCAGTTTGATATATGTGGGGGAGTGTAATGTTCTCACGTGTGTGAGAAATTTGTAAAAGAAGAGTATTTTGGCCTGTGGTATAGGCCCTTTAGGGAGCCAATATGGCGCTGGCCCCTCTGTTTTGCCGCCAAAACTGTGTGACGTCAGTGGCACCAGATTGGTTACCGACAGCGACGTGGCACAGGGAGCCAATGAAAACCTCCCCTGGCAAATATGAAGTCATGAAGGCAGGGGGTTCCGGTCATCGCCGCGCCACTCTGGCGCCACCAGTCTGAGATAGCACACCAAGGAGGTCGGACGTGTGCTGGGGGGTCCTGTCAGTTGGATAGTTTACCCCATCTCTGGAGGAGTTACGCATCACCAGTGGTCTGCCAGCACCTGTGGGGTCTTCCTTCGTTCATGTGTTGGACCAGAGAGGGAATTGATGGAATATTGAGCAACAAGTGCTCCCGGGACAGGTGTTGTGCAGGTGAAGTCTAGGCAGTGACGTATGGGACGTCTGATAGCTTCACAGTGATGACGTAGTGGCTGGGCCGATCCTCTGTGAGGGAATCAGTCTAACACGACACGTCAAGGTGGACGGATGTGTGAAGGTTGGTCCTGTCAGTTTGACAGTTGTACCCCGATCCCGTGGATCTTGCGCGTCACCCGTAGTCTGCAAGTACGCCGAGAGGTCTTCTTTCATTCCATGTGTGGACCGAGTAGGGAATTGATGGAATATTGAGCATCAAGTGCTCCAGGGTCGGGTGCTGTGCAGGTGAAGTCTAGGCAGTGTCGTCTGGGACGTCTGATAGCTTCACAGTGACGACGTAGCGGCTGGGCCAATCCACCGGGAAGCAGTGAAAGAAGAAACTAATTGGAAATCTGGACGACTGCAGCCGAGAAGTAGGTTGTTAGCCGTAGCTGGGAGGAGAAGTCGACGGCCGGGAGACCGACTCCAACCCTACAAGACGTTATGGAGGAGCACGGACCTGCAGAGGACAGAACATGGAGACGACGCGTTTATTTTGGGACGTTGAGTGGGTTCCTGGAGGACACAACAGTGTGTGTGTGTGGCGGCATTCCCTACACGAGGTGAGAGCCTGGACCAGGAGCTACAATTCAACTCTCACCAGAGGATAGGTGGAAGTAGGTGATTCTAGTTTCCCTCCCAATTCCCCTTTAGTCAGCTATATATATATATTTAGCCAGAGTATCTTTCATGTCGTGAGCAAGTCCCACCTAGGTCTATGTCACAGTAAGGCACAGTTGTGCAGAGTGAGGCTGTATAGAGCTCTCACAATATTTATATATATGTGGTGTGTGCAGGCACCTGGAATGATTGAAGAATTTACTGTGTCGATAATTTCTTTCATGTGACTTTAATATGATAATTTAGAGAGAGAATATATATATATATAAGTGTACCAGTTATTGGTGTTAGGCTATGTGCCCAGTATTTATATTATTACTATTATTGATATCTATGATTTATCTATATATATATATGCTTGTGTGTTGAATAATTTTTCATGTGTGCAGTGATCAATTCAATATTCGCCTACGAAAGGAATTACTGAGAACTCCAGTATTATATCTTGTTGCATTCGTTATCATTATATGAAGTACAGTGTGTTACTCCATGATAGTGAATTATTATGTTCATTAATATAGAAATGTTTGATTGAGCTCAAGATCAGTGCAGTGATTCATTTGCGTTCTATTGCCATTGTCGCAAATATTGTGTTATATGAACATTTAGTGATTCTTGAGAATTTAAAGAAATAGGCCTAACGCCAACAAACAAGTGCAGTAAGAGATCACGCAGTGAGGGGGGGGAGTCGCCCAGCTGATTTTGACGTTGACGTGAAGGGGAGCATTGCCATCTTGGTGTGTTCCTGATTATATGTGGAGAGCGAGCGACTTTTGCATGTACTAGCTGTTTGCTTGTTGAAATAAGAATATGATATCTTGAGTTTTAAGTAAAATACAAAATACCTTCGCGTTTGTATCATCCCCTCCATATTTCTTGTGGCTATATAATACTTGAAAGGAGATAGAGTGGTAGAAATAAATACCTGCCTGATATCAGATCCATTGAGTGTGCTCTTGCCACTGTTTCCACAATTCCACAATACCACTGACGTGTTACTGGACACGGGAAACACCAGTTGGCGACCTTGTGGTTAGTAGTAGAGCCCTTGTCGGGGCGGGCACACGGTTGAGAGAGCAAACTGTGTTCTCACTCATCTCTGGCTAAAGAGGCCGGCCGGGGATCGACTAGGATACTCTCCGGGCGTACAGTGGCGCCGCGAGGATTGAGTGAAGACCCGCAGGGCTACGGTGAGTAACAGTTATCACTAATACTACTGGGCAGTGTCCATGTAGAGAGAGAGACCCCGACGTTGGCGACCGTGGAGAGGATAAAGTACTGGGATATCTTGTATACTGTTACTCGCCCCTCGTCAAGCGGTTGACGATACTACCCCCCGACAATATACATATATACACACACACATGCATTCACATACATTTGTCTCTTTTTCTCTGACAGGGTGAGATAGCTGATAGAGAAACTAGTGTGCAATTAAGTGCTTAATCACTGAAGGTGATTAAGGTGCTTATACAAGCTCAGGTTATATAGTTACATCACATACATACACTGTATAACTGATACATTACATGGTTAATCTTTGGTACAAGTCCAATATATCATCAAGTGTTCCAGTACTCATATAGTAATTACACAATTCTGCATACCTTAGCCCAGGAGGGCGAAAGTCGGTCAATCTACAATATAATGTTCAAGAGAGTGCATGTTTTCTCTTTCACAAAGTTGACACATTGTGTACTCGACATTTGGGTTTTGAGAAAGCTGCCTGATACGTCTATATCCCAGGCGTATTCTGGCCACTATAACATCACATTGCCAGGTTCTTGTTCTATAGTCCCATATGTGAATGTCTCCTCACGATATCCATCATAATATTTAATGCTACAACTTTCAGGTCTTTGTGAATTTGTTAGGTTGGTGAGATCTGTATTAGATATTTGTTTAAGTATTCTCTTTGTCACTGCTAATGAAACACCCATGTCAATTTCTACCACTGGTTTTCTACAGGCTGTCTTTGCAAGCATATCAACAGTGTCATGCCTTGAGATGCCAACATGTGATGGTATCCATAGGAATTTAATTTCAAATCTGTTTTCTTTAGCAGCTAAACCATTCATTCGAATATCACTGACTATTTTCTGGGTGTCACTACTATGTGTGTTCAATGCCAAGAGTGCTCTCTGCGAGTCACAGTATAAAAGTCCACTGCCTTTGTCTTTTAAAAATTCAGTGGCAAGGTATATGCCTGCAAGTTCGGTTTGAGTTGTACTTGCCCAGTCATTGACGTGCTTCATTGCTGTATGTGTTCAAATATATTACATGCACATTCGGTTCATCGTCCACATTCTTCTACAGAGCCGTCGGTATAGCACTGATACACATCGTTACCTATACTCTGAGTACTTTCAGTGATGCTTTTCAGTGTTAACTGTTTTAATAATGTAGAGTGCACATTATCCTAATTGCATTGTCCCTCTTACGGTCGTTCACATCCTTGTTGAATGTCCTGACTTCTGGGACGAGCGTGTGTCTTGTTTTCCGACCGTCCCTCGCGGTTGTTTGTATCCCAATGGTATTCTTGGTGACTCGGATACTTTTGATATCGTTCTCCTTATGCGTTTCTGTTCTCATATTAGCGTCCTTGGTGATATTTAGCGCCCTCTGATTATCCCACACATTTGATAGTGCTACATAATCTTCCCGGTTTGGTCCCTTCTTTTTGATAATTACTTCTGTCTTTCCCTCAACTCTTCGTCGTCTTGATGCTCTTCACTGTACTTGGCTACGCTTCAGTTCTGGTGCCTTTCGTTTGATTCCTACCCAGAGCCTGTATGTTGTAACCGGCATCCTGTGTCTACAGGATCAGTGTGATCATTACTGTCTTCACTACTTCGCACGGTCCCTACAACACCCTCACTCTTGCTAATGTCGTACTTTGACCATTACCCCTCCTGTGGACCCTGTTCCCTTTCACCACCTTCCCCTTTCTGTGTGACTGTCTTGCTGGCAAGGTTCTCTCTCTCGGATCGTCTTGCCAATGTTTTCCTTGTGTCATTCCATCTTTGCCCCTATAGTGGGTCCCTATTCCTAAGTTTTGACCCCACATGAGTAAAGCTTTTACCCCTCCTACAGTTCTGAAACGAATTTTCCTTGCTCACTTTTATTCACACTCCTGCTTTATCTCCATCTTCACAGATGTATCCAAGTCTGCCGATAATGTAGGCTACTCTGTTGTATTTCCTGAGTGCACCTGTATGTGTCGTCTGCCTCTGGAGGCATCTTCATGGCAGAACTCTATGTAATTTTGAATGCTCTTCGTCAACTGCTTTCTCGCTGTCAATCTTCCTTTGTTGTAGTAGACTCTCAGTGCCCTAATGGCTCTGGAGTCCTCTAATCCTGTCCATCCTGTAGTCGTCGAAATTCAATAATGACTGTTTCTTATCTCCTGTAGATTTCATACAGTCGAGTTTTGCTGGGTTCCCAGTCATATAGGCGTTTCCTTAAATGCGTGTGCTGATGCTGTTCCGAAGGAGGCTAGCCGCACTTGACCCATTTCCCGCAAAGGTGTTCCTTATTTCAACTTCTACCCAGTTATTCATTCCTCAATCCTTGCCCGGTGACAGGATCACTGATCTTCTGTTACTGGTAACAAGCTGCATGCTCTTAAGGGTAGCATGTCACCACGGCCTTTCTCTTACCACCAAAACCGGCGGTGGGAAACGGCTCTCGCGAGATTATGTATTGGTCATACTCGTTTAACCACTTAACTGTGCCAACCGAGTATTCTCCGTCGGCAGGAAACTGCGCCAACCAAGAAAACTCTCTGATTTTTCGGTACCAATTCTAAATGTGTACGAGGTTGGTTGTGTACGAAATGGACTGTAGGACCTCCAGTGAGAGGCAGCCATCTTGGAAAAAATTCCCAGAATGCCCTAGGGCTGCTGGCTGGGTTAGTACTGAATAAGCAACCATGGGTGGCGTACGCGCCTCTGGCTCCCAAACACCTGTCTGAGGTGGTGTTGAAAGATCGTGCTCTCTCGGTGAAATTCAAACCTTATTGTTTTAAGAACATAAGGGTCATAATATTGGTGAAGCTATGCACAATATGGACCTAACGCAAAGGTCGGATGCAAGTGATACAGCACCTATGAGGACGATACAGCAAGCGTATCCAGTTGTAGCTCTGAGCGTCACCCTTGCAATCCTGTGCTATCTACAATATATTTAGATGATACATAGACAAATCGTTTTCTGCCTTCAGTGATGATGCATCTGATACAAGTAGCATAGATGAACAGTGTTAGTGGCTTCCATGGTGGTGTTTTCCATAGATATTTTCAAGAATACCTGAATCTCTTCCTAACTGATGGACACTTTGAGGCTAGCTGAATCTCTTTCTGACTGACAGACACTCGTGAGGCAAACAATCTTTTCCTGTGAGGGATCATACAAAGCGACCTTTTCAAGACTACCTTACAAATTGATCTTTTTCTATAACCTTTTCAATACTACCTTATGCTTTACAAGCTTGGCCCCTTCCCGGCTCAGCTCGTTGATGTTGTGAGGGGGGCTTTGTGGGCGGCTGCCGGAGTGTGATGCTCCTTGGGGCAGTCCTTTATCCTTTTGTAGCCTTGTGGTCCTGCTGCCGTCCTCTCCAATTGTGCTGAGCGACTTTTCCTTTCCCTTCTGTTTCGTTTTTCTCTCCCCTCTTCTCCTATCTGCTTGTCGTTTCATGCCAACCTTTTGCTTGTTTTGGTTATTTTTTTGGACTTCCTCTATTTTGATGCCCGGGTGCTTGAGGAGGCATACTCTTGTACCCGTAGAACTGTAGTATCCAACGTCGAGAGCGAAGGGGAACCTTTTATTGTCAATCTCCCTTTCGTCACTGAACCCGATCTCGACGGACTGTCGGTTCTTAAGGGGGCGGTTTGTGGGGCGTATATCTTGACGCACCCCTAGGTGGCCCAGGCATGATCGGCTATAGCTTCTTGTTGGGTGTCCTGCCTCTAATTGTGGCTCCATGGTGACTGTGGGGGGCACATTCGTGAATGAATATTTCTTTTTCGTAGCGATGTTAACCGATGTTTCAGTTTCTCTTTTACCTTCTCTGGCTCGTGGGGTGGGCGACCAAGCCCCCGAGTCTGTCCGTGTTGGAAGACCGGGCTCTGTAGCCTCTGCGGCATTGGGCTCTGACCTTGCTCCTCCTTTGGACTCTCTGACTCCTCCCCTCGGCTCCCCTCCCTCCCTCTGTGGTTGGGTCGAGACCCAAGTCCCCAGTGGTGACTACCTCGTCTCCTGGCACGGCTCCATCTCTAGTTGTAACTACTGCTCCTTTTAACCCCCCTCTTTCTCTGGGGGTTCTCAACGCCGTCCACGACACGGCCGCCCTCACCCGATTCCTTCCCGTTCTGATACCTATCAAGCCTTGTTTGGTCCCGCTTCGTGGGCCAAATATTTTGATCTCCTCCCTCTTGATTCTGTGCCTCCTGATGATTTCTCCCTCCATCGAAATCTCGTTGATTCCTTGGATGCCTCTGTTACCTTCAACCCCACTCGTCTCGGTACACGTGTCATTGCTGCTCCTTCTCAGGATGCAGCTTCCTGCTTAGCTGCCTTAACCTGCCTTGGCGAGACCCCTGTTCGGGTTTCAAAGAACGCTCAGTTGAATGCCAGTGTTGGCACTATTCTCCTCCCGCCCCATGTTGCGACTGGTGTTCGGAATCTGCGGGACTGCCACGACGATATTCGACATATCCTTGATGCCCAGGGCCATTCTATTCTCCAGGCGGACACGTTTACTCGTCCCCCTCGTGGTAGTCGCCGTGAACCCCTTCGCGTTGTGAAGATTACCTTTGATGGTCGGACCCTTCCACCCTCTGTCATTCTTGCTGGTGCCAGGTGCTCTGTCCAGGAGTACATTCCTTCTCGGCTCTGTAACAAGTGCTGGAGGTTTGGGCATGGTGCCCTCCGCTGCTCTGGGACTGTCTCTCTGTCCTTTGTGTGGTGGCGAAGGTTACTTTAAGTTAGAGTGCACTTCTCCCCGGGCTCGTTGCCTCAACTGTGGTGAGGCCCATCCTACCTTCTCCCGTGCATGTGTCCATTACAAGCTTGAGGCAGCCGTCCTTAACTTGAAGCACCGGGAGCGTTTATCTTTTCCTGAGGCGAGGCGCCAGGTTCGCCGGCTCCCGCCTCATTCTAATATCTCTTATGCTCATGTGTTGCGCTCTTCCTCTCCTCGTCCTTCCCACCTTCCTCAGACTCACAGCCGTTTCTGGGCCTTTGGACCCTGATACGCCCACTGCCCCCTCCTCTGTTCCTTTCAGTTCTGTCCCGAAGGGTCCACCTCCTGGTCCTCTGTCTGGGGTTCCCCTTCTTTCCACCTGGTCTGTCTTGTCTCCTGTGTCTTCTTCCTCGTCTCCCATTGATCCTCCTTCCCATCCTTCCCCCTCCGTCTCTTGACTCTCCCCGCCGCCTGTCGGTGCGGGCTGGTGTCCATCGCTCTCCAAACAGCCATCATGTGCGCTCTCGTTCAGCTTCTCCTGTTGAGACGCTAGAATCCATTGCCCGGTACGTAGTTGCTGGGACACCTGTCTCTTTAAGTCAGAAGCGTAAGCCTGGCTCCTCTCCTTCCTCCTCCCCGGCGGGTAAGAAGGTTTCGCTTTCTTCCTCGGCCCCTACTTTTGCCTCTATCGCTCCTTCCCCTCCCATTTTGGTGGTTGCGCCCCCTGTTCCTGCTATGGAGGTTTCTTTAGACCCCGCTTCCCTCTCGGTTGCTGCCCTTTCTGAGGTGCGCTCCCCTCTTTCTCCTCCCCCTCTTCCTGCTGCTGTCCTTGACTGCTCCTCTCGGTTGCCTCCTCCGGACCCCGCCCGTCCACCTCTGATCTGTTCTCCCGCTTCCTTCCCTCCGTCTTTGCTTAGTTTACCCATGCCCCCTAACCCTGACTTTGCTGACCCTGATCCCGACCAAGACATTCTTTAATGTGCTGTGTTGCTCTTTCGCCTTTGTTTCTTCCTTGTTCTCTGTTGTTGTCCTTTCTCTTCTCGTCGATGTCTATTCTTCAATGGAACGTTCGAGGTTATTACGCCAATTTCCTTGAACGCCAACTTCTGATTTCGCGGTTTTCGCCCCTTTGTGTCTGTCTCCAGGAGCCGATGCTTGGTGCTCGTCCTGGTCGCTTTCATGGCTATTCCTTCCCCCCCCCCCCTTCCCCTCCGAGCTGTTGCTGGGGCTCCTAACTCTTCTGCTCTCTTGATTCGCTCTGATGTTCCCTTTGTCCCCTTACTTTTTCCTTCGTCTCTCCATTCTTCTGCTGCTCGTATCTTTGTGGGGAAATGGTACACTGTTCCATTTATCTCCCCCCGAGTGTCCCGCTATCTCTTCCTGATCTGAAACACTTACTGGACTCCTTGCCAGAGCCTGTGCTCCTGTTGGGTGATTTCAATTGTCATCATTCCCTTTGGGGTGATGTTCTGATGAACATCCGGGGGTGCCTTCTTGAGATGTTTATCCTCTCTTCTTCCCTGTCTCTTCTGAATTCTGGTGAGCCCATGCATTTGGACTCTCGAACTCGCACCCTTTCCGGTCTTGATCTTTCTCTTAGCTCTTCTTCTCTTTACTTAGATTTCAAGTGGCAGGTTCTTGATGACCTCCATGGCAGTGACCAATTCCCCATCCTTGTTTCCTTTTTCTCTTTTCGCCCTCCCCTCTCCTTCCCTAGGTGGAAGTTTGCGAAAGCGGACTGGAACCTCTTTACCCTCAGTGCTACTGTCTCTGTCATGAAAAAGGAGGAGAGAGCGAGGGAGCGGTCACTGTCTTCGACACTGCCCTCCGCTCTATTCCTCACTCTTCCTCTCGGGGTACACGGAAGTGCGTTCCATGGTGGAATGCAGACTGTGCTCGGGCTGTTCGCTGTAAGCGTGCAGCCTGGAAGAGACACCGCCATCAGCAGACGGCCGATTCTTTTCTTTTCTTTCGGAAGGTGAGTGCGGTGGCCCATAGGGCCATCCGTACGGCTAAACGTGAATGTTGGGCATCTTATGTCTCCTCCATTACGTCCAAAAAACCTCTGCCACAGATCTGGAAGCGTATCCACAAGATAGCAGGTAAGTTCGTTCCTGATGTTTCACAGGTCCTTCACCTCCATGGTACTCTTGTGGCAGACCCATTGCAGGTTGCTACTGAACTGGGTTCCCACTTTTCTTCTGTTAGCTCTGGTCTTCATCTTCCCCAGTCTTTCTTTCTTCGTAAACCTGTCCTTGAGTCTCGTCCATTGGCTTTCTGCACTTATCTTCGGCTTCCCTATAACAATCCCTTCTCTCTCTCTCTGAACTTCGTTCTGCTTTGTTCTGCCCTCTGCGGTTCTACGGCGGCGGGCTCCGATGCTATTCATTATGAGATGCTTCGCCATCTCCCTCCGTGCACGTCTCGGTATTTACTGAGTCTGTATAATCGGATCTGGGAGTCGTCGTCAAGTCCCTGAGGACTGGCTCGATGCCGTTGTCCTCCCTGTTCACAAACTAGGGTCTCTGGGAACATCCCCTAAGGACTTTCGCCCTATTGCCCTCACAAGTTGTGTCTGCAAACTTTTTGAACGTATGGTTAACGTTCGTCTGATGTGGTTCCTGGAACACCATCACCTCCTCTCCCCTTCTCAATTTGGTTTCCGCAAGTGCCGCAGCACGATTGATGTCCTGGTGAACTCGGAGGTCTATATTCGTACTGCTTTTGCTGCGAAGTCCTCCGTTGTTGCCGTCCTTTTTGACCTGGAAAAGGCTTACGACACCACTTGGCGATATCATATTCTATCCCAGTTTCATTCTTTTGGCCTTCGTGGTCATCTCCCTCTCTTTCTCCGCTGCTTCCTCTCTCGTCGTTCCTTTCGGGTGCGGCTTGGTACTGCTCTCTCTGCCTCTTTTCAGCAATACGAAGGTGTGCCCCAGGGTAGTGTTCTGAGCACTACTCTTTTTCTGGTTGCCCTCAATGGTCTTCTTTCCTCTCTTCCTACGGGCGTCTCCTCCGCTCTATGTCGATGATCTTACCCTTTGCTGTCAGGGTGATGACTCGCCTCTCCTTCAGCGCTGGCTTCAACTTGTGATTGATGCCGTGTCGTCTTGGGCCACTGATCATGGCTTCAAGTTCTCTACTACTAAGATTTGTGCCCTGACCTTTACTCGGAAACGAGTCGTTCTTCGTCCTTCTTTGTCACTTTATGGTCATCCCCTTGAGTACAAAGATTTCGCGAAGTTTTTGGGGTTATTCCTTGACACTCGTTTGTCTTGGTCTCCCCATATCTCTTACCTCCGTGTTGAGTGCTCTAAGGCCCTTGCCCTTCTTCAGGTATTGTCCCATACTTCTTGGGGAGCGGATAGGCGCGCATTTCTTGCTTTACATTCCTCTCTCGTCCTGTCTAAGCTCGATTATGGTTGCCCTGCTTATTCGTCTGCTTCTCCTTCTATTCTTCGCCGTCTTGATGCTTTGCACCATACTGGGCTGCGCCTCAGCTCTGGTGCCTTTCGTTCAACTCCCGTCCTCTGCTTGTATGTTGACACTGGCTTCCTGTCTCTCTGGGACCACTGTGATCACTACTGTCTTCGCTATCTTGCACGGTCCTTGCAACATCCCTCCTCTTGCCTCTGTCGTGCTTTAACTTTTACCCCTCCTGCGGTTCCTGTTCCTCATCACCACCTCCCTCTTTCTGTCTGGTTATCTCGCTTACAGGCTTCTCTTTCCGTTCGTATTTCTAATGTTTCTCCTCATGTTGTTCCTTCTTTGCCCCATGGAGAGTTCCCCTTCCGCAGTTTTGTACATCCTTGACCCGCATCACTAAAGCTTTTATCCCTTCTACGATTCTAAAATGCCTTTTCCTTGAGCACTTTTCTTCTCACTCCCACTCCGTTTCTGTTTTCACCGATGGGTCTAAGTCTGCGGACGGTGTTGGCTACTCTGTTGTTTTTCCTGATTGCACTTATATGTGTCGTTTACCTCCGGAGACTAGCATCTTCATAGCAGAGCTTTATGCTATTCTCTATGCTCTTCGTCTCCTGCTTTCTTGTTGTCAGTCTTCCTTTGTAATTGTTGTTGTCGCTCGTAGTGCCCTCATGGCTCTCGGGTCCTTTAGTCCAGTTCATCCAGTAGTTGCCGAGATCCAACATTGGCTGTTTCTTGTTCACAGTAAATTTAAGTCAGTTGAGTTTTGTTGGGTTCCCAGCCATATTGGTGTCTCTTAAAATGAGCGTGTGGATGCTGCTGCCAAGGAAGCTGTCCGCTCTTGTCCCATCTCTCATTGTCTCATCTCTGTCCCCGGTTATCCATTTTTCCATCCTTACCCGTTGGCAGGCTTCTTGGTCGTCTGTTACTGGTAACAAACTACGTACTCTTAAATGTCGTGTTTCCTCGTGGCCATCCTCCTACCACCATAACCGGCGATGGGAAACGGCTCTGGCGAGGTTGCATATTGGTCATACTCACTTAACCCATGGTCACTTGATGGAGCGCCGCCCTGCTCCTTATTGCTCTAATTGCATTGTCCCTCTTACGGTCGGGCATATCCTTCTTGAATGTCCTGACTTCCAGGACGAGCGTGTGTCTTGCTTTCTGACCGCCCCTCGCGGTCACCTGTCCCTCAATAGAATTCTTGGTGACTCGGATACTTTTGATATCGTTCGCCTTATGCGTTTTTATTCTCGTATTGGCATCCTTGGTGATATTTAGCGCCCTCTGATTATTCCGCACATTTGTTGGTACTATATAGCCTTCCCGGTTTGGTGCCTTCTTTTGATAATTACTTACTTTACAAGCTTGGCTGCATACAACCTACAAGTACTAAAGCCAAGGGTGTACGTGAGTACATTTCATAAGAAATGTACATAAGAAACAGGAAGCGAAAATTTATTTGTACCTGGTGCACTGAGAGCCAAGTTGCGCTGTGTACCATGGACTACTTCGTTGATTATTACTCACTTCCGATGTACTGAGTGTGTAATACAGTATGTTACTGTGTAAATAGTGTGTGAAACTGTACATATTGTAATTTTAGTGAATTTTTAACAGGTAATATTGCAACAATAAACATTTACTGTGGACACATTATTGACACATGTATCACAGTTCCATGGAACATTATGAACGTTTTACTGTATACATATTGTAAAGGACACAAATATGCATCATACACAATAAAAAAAATAAAACCGCATTGGTTTACATAAAACAAATAATTGAAAATATATTTGTGGCAATACCCGGTGCTTGAATGGCCCGCACGACTGTGTCTGGGCGATTCACGCACGGGCGACCAGGTCCTGATGATGTCACAACGCACCTTGTCCACGTCCCCACAGCCAAAGTAAGTGGAAATTGGTATTTATTTTTACATAGACATGTTGAGGGAAGGGAATTTATCATTTTACGAAGAAAAAATAATTTTTTGGGAACACTTTATTTCATGCGCACCGGGGGAATTTCACAATACTGTAAACTCGGCGCAGCACGGTTAACGTGCAGGCACTTAATAGAGCACCACCCTGTTCCTTATTGTCCAAAATGCATTGTGGCTTTTACGGTCGTGCATACCATTGTAGAATGTCCTGACTTCGAGTATGTGTGTGTGCGTCTTGCTTCCTGACAGTCTCTTGCCGTCACCTATCGCTTGATACAATCTTTGATGAATCGGATGCCTGTGACGTTGTTCACCTTATGTGCTTTTGTTTTTGTATTGGCATCCTTAGTGATATTTAGCGCTTTTTGAATATCCCGCACTTTTGACGGTGCTACATAACCTCCCCGGCTATATTTCGTCTTTTGATATTTACTTAAGTACTAAACTCGGTGAGTGAGGTAGCATGAGACATTCAACTCCAACAATACTTTTACCAGAGTTTACTTGGTAATTATATTGTTTATAATCAATTATATCAGTTTGTAATAAAGTTATAATGATTAATTCTGTTACCTTTAAAGTTACCTCGAGCACCTGCCCAAAATGCTATGCATGATAGTGGCTTTGCAAGAATTTTATACTTAAACTCCAATGTATGTACTTTCTCGACGCAATATACCTTCTTGTATATAAATAAACTAATGACAGAGCTTAAATAAATATATTTATTTTAATTGTTAATTAAGGTGTAATACTTGGCTCATACTTATGACTTGGTAATTATTATATACAACTTGTTTGACAATTGTCTGAACTTTCAAGGTCACTGTCCACTACTAACTGTAACTAAGAGTATTAAAGCATTTTAGTACTTAAGACATGCAACTTCACCGGTGTTATCAATACCTTCAATTTATATTGTAGTTATTATGATGAACTCAAATTTTGCTACAATGTAGCTATTGATAGTCTTGGCCTTATCTGTTAGATTAAGTAACTGCTCAAGATGGAATGCGTGTTTGTGGCTTTCCAAAAATAAAAGAATAACAACAACATTATTATTATTATGTGCTCTCATACCCCACTGTACCTTCTTGTTTTTAAATAAATAGATATAAAAATAAATTGTTATATTTCAATTTAATGTTTTCATGTTGCTTAATGCAATTAAACTACCATACTATTGCTAGTACTACTGACTCCATAATGTAATAGTCTATGCTTGTCATCTTTAGGTATCGCCCTTTTCTGGAGGGAGCTCCGTCGGCTCCCTGGAGCTATACCAGGCTGATATGCTAATGTCAGACTTTGGCATCAGTCATGTGTATGGATTTCTAGGGCCTACCGGGGACCACGGCCTGAACCTGGCCCCCTCAGAGAGGCAAGGGGAGCAATGGCCTATAGAAACCCCCGTGTGGTTGGAAGCATTCTATGTTTGCCATCGACCGGGTCAAGCATCCAGAAAGGTAAACATTCCAAAACAAACCCCTATTCTGGTTAAAATTGCTACCAAAAGCTGAACTAGTAGATAGAACTCCCCAACAGAAAACAAGCAAACTAGTATGACGTCACGTCACCGCGCCGCTGTCTGGGGAGGGGGAGCCCCAGACCTCTCACGCCGGCTATCCACCCATCAGTTCTTCGACTGATGCTATAGGCACCGGTTGTGTGCTCCGGCTCCATTAGTTGTTTCAGCACTGTACCTAGTATGGTGTCTGTCTTCTAGGTAGTGCGTGAGTCGGGAGTCTCCAGTACTCTGGCTGCATGCGCCTAGGGTTCCCTTCCCTAGGTGCCCTGTATGCACTGCCCTTGGGGCCACCTTCCACAAGTTCCTTGGTTTCTGCCCCTGCTTGGCCGTTTACTGCTTGGTTTTCGGCCGCCCTTCGTGTATTCGGGTGTTCTGTCTCCCTTGTTCGCCTTCGGGTAAGGGGCAGTTTTGCACTGGTGGGGTGCAAGGTGCTGCACAGCTTGCAGCTTGTTTTCACCTATATGGCGGCCAGGTCTGTTCCGCCTGGGTATGCTGTCCTCTTGCGGGGTTTTCTTTTTATTTTTGTTTATCTACCAGGTGGGGGGCCTGCCTTCGTTCTTGCCTCCTGTGCCCCTTGTGTTCCGAGTATTATTCTGGTGGTTCCCCCTGCTAGGTCCCCGTGAGTGTACACGTCCCGGGGGTTCAGTGCTTAGAAAGTTGTTTGGTAGCTTTGTACGCCGGTTAGCAGTACCCTGCCTGGGATTACCTGAGCACGAGTCCTATTATAGTAAACGCTCGGGACCCTGGGAATTCACTGGGGGCGTGCAGGTCCGATGAATGTGACCCCGGAGTCCCCCCCCCCTCGCTTCCAGCGAGTTTGAGGGTTGCTCTCACCCCTTGTCTCAGGGTGACTCTCTGTTTGCCTCCGTCTGCTGCCTGTGGGGTCGGTGACCCCTTCGACCCGGAGTCGTGCGAGTTTTGTTGCTCGTTGTGGCTCGGTTACCCAGTTGTGCTGACTAAGCGGGTGCGGGCAGCAGGGGCGTTGCACTTTGAGCCTTGGTGGTGGCAGCGTTCTCGTTTGTTTACTCCCCGGGAGCCTCGGGGCTGCCCCGTTTTGGTTCGTGTTGGGACTTGGGGGTGTTGGTTGCTTCGGTTCCTTCTATGCCCCCTTGTCTTTCCCCTGGATGCCCTCGTCCTGCCTACATCTGGTTCCTTACCGTCTGTGGGTTCGGGGCGGGGTTCGATGGTTTTGAGACTCAGGCAGTCTCGGGGAATTCCCCTTCTGGGGTAGTGACGGGGGCATTTGAGCCTGTTCCTCCAGCTGTGTTGTAAGATAATAATAATAATAAATGTTTATTTAGGTAAGGTCCATACATACAAGAAATTTTTACAAAGATTGGTTGACTTATAGGTAGAGCTAGTACATACAATGCCTAAAGCCACTATTACGCAAAGCGTTTTGGGCATGAAAAACTTAAATGACAAGCTTAATACTAATTGAGCATAAAGAGTAGAATGAAAACAAGAAATGAAAACATAGCTGAAAAAGCAGCACAAATACAATTATGTCGACAAACAGCGCTCTTTAAAAAAAAAACAGACATTGGTTGACAATAGAAGGGTAAGGTAGGTTACAGGGAATTTATTAGGTATAGCTTCGTTTTTAACTTAAACTGGTTGAGAGAGGTACAGTCTTTAACATGGTTGGGAAGGTCATTCCACATTCTGGGCCCCATGATTTGTAGAGCATTTCTAGTTTGATTAAGTCGTACTCTAGGAATATCAAAACTGTATTTATTTCTGGTGTAGTGCTCATGGGTTCTGTTACAACCTTCTATGAAGCTTTTGAGATCAGGATTGGCATTATAGTTTAGCGTTTTATATATGTATAACACACACGAGAGAATGTGCAGTGACTTAATGTCTAACATATTCAGAGATTTGAGTAGGGGTACCGAGTGATGTCTGGGGTCAGAGTTGGATATTGTCCTAATAGCAGCTTTGTGTTGAGTAATTAGAGGACGTAAGTGATTTTGGGTAGTAGAACCCCAAGCACAAATACCATAGTTGAGATATGGATAGATAAGGGAGTAATAGAGAGTCGCCAGGGCAGGGCGTGGTACATAATATCTGATCTTAGAAAGAATGCCCACAGTTTTTGAAACTTTTTTTGATATATTTAGAATGTGTCCCTGGAAATTCAGCTTGAGGTCAATGAGAATGCCAAGGAATTTGCCATCTAATTTGTTACAAATTTGGGTATTGTTTATTTTGAGATTTATTTGATTAGAGGATTTATTGCCAAACAGAATATAGAAAGTTTTGTCAATGTTAAGGGTGAGTTTGTTGGCAGTTAGCCAAAGATGGACTTTATTTAGCTCAGTATTTACTGTGGCATTTAGAGCAAGGGGGTCAGGACTGGAGTAAATGAAGGTTGTGTCGTCAGCAAATAGAATTGATTTGAGGTGTTGGGAGGCATTTGGAAGGTCATTAATGTAGATGAGAAAGAGGAGAGGGCCAAGTATGCTGCCCTGAGGAACACCAATGTTGATGGGTAGGGTGGGAGAAATTGTATTATTCACAGAAACATATTGGAGCCTGTCAGTAAGGTAGGATTTGAGGTATTGCAGGGAGTGTCCTCTGACTCCATAATGATGTAATTTAAGAAGAAGGTTTTGGTGGTTGACAGTGTCAAAAGCTTTACGCAGGTCCACAAATAACCCAACAGGGAACTCATTTTTATCAAGAGCTGTATGAATCGAGTTAAGCATACTAATAAGTGCATCGTTAGTGCTTTTTTTGGGTCTGAAGCCATATTGGCAAGGGCTAAGTATATTGTGTTTGGCTAGATATGAGTAAAGCTGCTTACAGATTAGTTTTTCACAAATTTTTTACAAGTTTGGCAGGATTGATATAGGTCTGTAGTAGTTAACATCTGTGAGATCACCACATTTGTGGACAGGCGTTACTCTCGCTTTTTTTAGAATATCTGGAAAGGTTTGGAGTTCAAGTGACTTGTTGAAGAGCAAAGCAATAGCAGGGGCTAAAGATCAGGAGGCTTTTTTGTAAATTAAAGTTGGTATCTCCTCAAGGGCACTAGATTTGATTTTAAGGGAAAGGATTATCTCATTGACGTCAGTGGAATTAATAGGCTTTAGGTACAGAGACTGTGGATAGTTACCTGTAAGATAGTCCTTAATGTCAGTACTGGAAGATGGAATATCATTTGCAAGGGATGAACCAATGGAAGAGAAGAACCTATTGAACTCAATAGCAGAATCAGTGGCTGAAAGCTGACCATCGTTACTGGACAGGAGTGTTGGTTTGTTATTTAAAGACTTCTTTGATCCCAATATTTGTGAAATTGTGCTCCAAGTTTGTTTAATGTTGCTCTTTATTTGGGTAAATTTATCTTCGTAGTATTTAGTTTTGGCTCGTCTAATTATCTTAGATAGCAATAATGAGTAATTCTTTGAGAATTCTTTGGAGACAATTCCTAACCTAAACTTCTTCTCAAGGTCATGTTTTTTATTAATGGATTTAAGTATTCCCTTTGTAAGCCAGGGATTGTTAAGCCTTTTGGTTGTGACTTGTTTTGTAAGCATAGGACAGTGAGTGTTATAAAGGCTAAGAGTTTTTTGAAGAAAAGATTGCACTGCTAGGTTGATGTCCTCTATGTTACCTAACTCGGACTCCCAGTTGACATTATCAGCAGCAGTTATAAAATTGTCTATAGCAGTTTCATTGTGCAGTCTAAAACGTAACTCTCTTGACTCTAGAGGTGGTTTGCTAATGTTAGTCAAGAGAAATGTGGGGTAATGGTCTGTAGTGCTATCGGTGATTATACCTGAAGTAAGCGGAGAGGTTATGTTTGTCCAGATGTGATCTAGAGTCGTGGCAGTGCTATCAGTGATTCTAGTAGGTCTAGTGATTAAGGGTATGAGGAAGCAGGAATTCATACAGTTGAGGAAGCTAACAGCAGTAGGGTGTTCAGGCTCGCAGAGGTCAATATTAAAGTCCCCTGCAATAATTAGATGGTTTTTGTTCAGTCTGTTATCAAGTATTAGATTTCTAAGGTTTGAGTTGAATTCGGACACATCAGTGTTAGGAATTCTATAGACTGCACCCACAGACAGGACAGACTCGGCACCCTTGACTCTGAAGCTGGCGAAGATATACTCCCCATAGCAGTCTCTAGTTCTAATTTATTTTAAGCATGTTAGTTCTTGGTGGTAGTAAAGAGCAGTGCCACCACCTCTCTGAAGTTGACGACAGTTGTGAATTGCCGAGTAGTTAGGCATGTTAAAGAGTTGAGTAGTATCCTCTTTCAACCATGTTTCATTAAGTATAATAAAAGAGAATTTGTTGTCAATAGTTTCAATCAAGGCACTAACATCATCGAAGTATTTACCTAGGGATCTAACGTTCAAGATGATTACAGAGATATTGTGATTATGAGTTAATACATTGTTTACATCATGTGCTGCAAAATATCTGCAATTTAGATCATTAAAGTGATGATTGTCATAGATAGTGGATAAGAGGTTTAGTTCTGGGTCTATACTTGTCTGCATAAAAAAGCTGATTGCAGGAAAAACAAGGCAAGAAAGGCAAATTACAAGGTAGAAATAAGCTATAAAAGAGGGAAAAATATGTACACAATACTGTACAAAATAAACACAAAATGAATAACAAAAGAAAAAAATGAGGTAGCTTACAAGGGGCTTACAGGGGTACAATGGAGTAAGGGAGTATGGCTAGGCTAGGCAACCTAGGTAATAAATGAGATTAATGAAAAAACATATAAACATGGACTATACAAAACGAAAGATATAGAAATACAAAACAAAGATATAAACAAAACTAAACAATACAAAAACAAATTGAGCAAAAAAGAAAAAATAAGGTAGATTGCTTACAAGTACTCTCAGGTACACTGTAAGTAACAATTTGCAATTTGAGATGCAGGCAAAGCCAGGGGTACAATGGAGTAAGGGAGCATGGCAAGGCTAGGCAACCTAGGTAATAAATGAAATCAAAGAAAAGTTGAATAATAAACATAGGCAAATTTAAGCTAATGATTATTAACTATAAATAGTTCAGTTATGACTGTATAATTAATAAGACCTGAAGAACTATTAATGCACTCAATTGAATAATTTCAGTAAATGACTAGTTAAGAGTAAGTTAAAAATTAAGTCAGAAAATGAAACAAGGAGACTTAGGATACCTAGCCCCACTAGTTGACAATGGGGTTAATTAAGTTAATTCATTGAGAGTGATACTATGGTGAGGCAAACCACATTGGGAGAGGAAGGTGTTGAGGTTCTCTTCATTAGCAATTGAAAACATTTTGCCCTCTGCGGTTTTTCTCACCTTTATCAGTCCATCTCTAACGAAACAATGTGCTTTAATATACTTACTAAGCTCTCTCATCTCATTTTTCTCTTGCAATGTATCTTTATCATTTATCAATTCTGATAGGAATTACCTACTTAAAATTATCTGCTAGATTAAGGACCTGCCCGAAACGCTGCGCGTACTATAGTGGCTTTACAAGAATGTAAATACTGTACTATCCAATGTATTCTCACAAACCCAATGTACCTTCTTGTATATATATAAATAAATAAATAAATAAATAAATAAGCACTGATGAATCGCCTCTGGGTTTTGTTGACGGATTTGACGCAGGCGGTAGAGGAGTTGCTGTCTGTTCCTAGTCAAGCACTCGTTGATGTATAATCCCTTCCGTTGGGATGCAGCTGTCCGGACAAGATGGGATTTCGTGAACTGGGAAGTCAGCTTCAGGCGAATTTTCCGCTGGTTTTGACCTGATGGATTCTTTTTGCCTACTCTGTAGGCAGCAATAACGTCAGTTTTGTTTAGAATGAGCTGCAATTTGTTTTTTATGAGAGCCTGAGCTATTTCGACACAATTTTCACCTTCATGTTCCACAGGTATATCTTGGGACGACACAATAACAGAGTCTAGCAGCTTTTGCTGGTCTTGTTCTTCCTGGGAGACAGAACGTTGGGCTGAAAATGTACTGATACATGCAGTCATTTTGCTGAGAGCTTCCTCTTGTTTTTTTATGGCTTCATCAGTTTTCAGAAGGTTGTTTTCCTCACGGAGATCATTCAAATCATGCTGTAGTTGGTCTTGGCTAGCCTTAAAGTTTCTAATATCCTCGCGGAGGAGGGTTATTTCTTGTTGTTGTTGTTGGAGATTAGCGCGGTTCGCTAGATTCTCATTTAGAAGACTCAAGATGATAGCATTTTGAGACTCGAGGACTAGGCACAATTTTTTGAACCACTGATTCTCAGTCCAGTTAGGGAATTCCGGTGAGGGACCGGAAGCTCACTTTAATTGCTTAAACTGGGATGTTAGCGTGTTAATAGGAGAGGATTGAGAGGACACCGCTCCCTGGCTCAGTGGGGTGGAGTCTGTAAGTAAGAGTAAGTAAGAGTGTGCCAGTGGGCTGCCTTCCTTAGTATTTTTTGTAAAAATGCAGCTGCCCCGGTTTTCTGGTACGGCTGGGGCTTTGGGGGGACGGCTTGACCCCCGGGGCCTGTCGTGTGGGTTCTTGGGGCTGACTTGGTGGGCTTTGGCCCCGTAGGACCCCGTGGGGGGTTTTTCTCGACCTCTAGGCGGGGCTTGTGGTTACACGGAGTGGGATTTTTCCTCCCCACTCGCCGTACGTGTTGTTGTTGGGCATCAACTCCTCCCCGGGTTCGGTTCCTTGGTTTTTGAGTCGGTTAGTTCCGTCCTGTGGGTGGATGCTTCCCCCTTTTCGGGACGGTGTCTTCGTCATGTTTTCCCGTTCTTGGAGTTCTACATGACTTCTGGTCTCGGGTGCGACTGTGCCTTTGTGTGCCTTCGAGACTGGTGTTTGCTTCTGTGTTCTCGAGGGTTCGGGAAGGTTTTCGCTACTTCCCGTATTATTGGAACGTCTGTCGGCTCCTAGTCCGGGTCGCCGTATTGGGCTACTTGTAGCCCAGTTGAGCTACTCGTGGCCCAGTTGGGTTCCCTTTTGGGCTCTTTGTCTTTGCTTAGTTTGCTGGTTTTGTTGTTACTGCTTCCTCTTATGGCTACTTTTCTAGTGCAGTTGTCCTGGTTGGCGCCTTCCCGCAGAGCAGGTTGTGCGGTTCGGCCAGCGTGTCATGCGCATGCGCCGTGGAGTTTGTTTTGGTCTGGGCGGTGTGTTTCAGTGTTGGTGTTTTGCGCCCTTTTTACTCGGGTGCTTTTGCCTCTCGCTCTTCTCCCTTTCTCCGGTATGTGCCCCTTCGCTCTGGGAGTGTCATAGATTCCAGCTGTGGGGAGGACGCCGCGGTTTTCCTTGTGTCATGGGTGTGGGCCTCCTCCTTCGCCTCTACCCTGCTCTCCTGCGTGTCCGACTCTGGCTTTTTCACCTAGCGGTGCTCGTCGCGAAAACACCCATATCAGTGTAAAACAAATGTATAACACAAACTATGAGATGTATAACATTAGAAGCTATTGACAGTCATCTTCTAAATCTCAAACCAACTGAATCCTATGCCTTTACTGATGGCTCTGTGCAGTTAGGCACTGTTAGAACATGTTGTGAATGTGTGCAGTATATATTGGGAATGAAATGATCATGTCTGGTACAGAGATTGAACAATTTGGCAAGCAGACAGACTGATCTATTGGGTATTTATCTAGCCACTGAGTATCTTAAACAAATAGTAAAACTAAAACCAAACAAATCTCTAGGGCCGGATGAAGTGTTTGCCAGGATGCTTAAAGAATGCAAAGGAGGAGCTTTACGAGACACTATCTACCATATTTAATAAATGAATTGAGTCAGGCAGAATGCCAGAGTCATGGAATGTTGCTAATGATGATGTACCAATTTTTAAGAAAGGAGATATCACTTGCGTCAAACTATCGGTCAATTAGCATAGCGTCTATGGTGGGAAAGTTACTTGAATCGATAATTGCAAATACAATTCGTCTTCATCTTACATAAGAACAAAGGCAACTGCAGAAGGCATATTGGCCCATACAAGGCAGCTCCTATTTATAACCACCCAATCCCACTCATATACTTGTCCAACCCGCGCTTGAAACAATCGAGGGACCCCACCTCCAGCACGTTACGCGGTAATTGGTTCCACAAATCAACAACCCTGTTACTGAACCAGTATTTACCCAAGTCTTTCCTAAATCTAAACTTATTCAATTTATACTCATTGTTTCGTGTTCTGTCTTGTGTTGATACTTTTAATACCCTATTAATATCATCTTTGTTATGTCCATTCACCCACTTGTAAACCTCTATCATGTCACCCCTAACTCTTCGCCTTTCCAGTGAATGCAACTTAAGCTTTGTTAATCTATCTTCATATGACAGATTTCTAATTTGGGGAATTAACTTAGTCATCCTACGCTGGACACGTTCAAGTGAATTTATATCCATTCTATAATATGGCGACCAAAACTGAACTGCATAATCTAAATGGGGCCTAACTAGAGCAAGATATAGCTTGAGAACCACACCAGGTGTCTTGTTACTAATGCTGCGATTAATAAATCCAAGTGTCCGATTTGCCTTATTAAGAACATTTATGCATTGATCCTTTTGTTTTAAATTCTTACTAATCATAACTCCCAGATCCCTTTCGCATTCCGACTTCGCAATCTCAACACCATCTAGCTCGTATCTTGTAACTCTATCATCATTACCTAACCTCAGAACTTTTCATTTATCAGCATTAAACTGCATCTGCCAATCCTTTGACCATTTCAAAACCCTATCTAGATCAACTTGAAGTGATAGTGAGTCCTCCTCCGAATTAATTTCCCTACCGATTTTCGTATCATCGGCAAATTTGCAAATGTTGCGCCTCAAACCTGAATCTAAATCATTTATATATATTATAAACAACAGAGGTCCCAGGACAGAGCCTTGAGGCACTCCACATACAACATTTTCCCACTCTGACTTGATTCCATTTATACTAACTCTGTTTCCTTTGGTATAGCCATGCCCTAATCCAGCTTAAGTCCTACAAATGGACGAGAATTAATCAAACATTTACGAAACCTGTACATCTTAACGCAATTATGTGGTTTAGTTTGCACTTATTGATCAATTTAATAGGTATGAGGTTGTTGTACTTACCATGAACCTCGCAATCAGTTGACGAATGTTGACAGCAACATTCTGATCTGTCTGCTTACGCTTATCTACCTCCCTCCATCTTTCTGAAATTACAAAAAAGGAATTTTATAATTTAATATTTAACCTGCTATGTATATACTTCATAATGAAAGGTAAAGATATGAAGATATTGTTCTGTTATGTAAGTTAGATGACCAAGCAAGAAGACAGCACTAGAGAAGCTGTCATTAGGAAAACTCAAAATTGCTTATATGTATAGAAATATGTCTTTAATTTAATAGGTAAAACAAAGCTTTAAATGTTTTTCTTCATATATATATATATGTAAATAATGTGCCTCCTTTATTTGATTTCTGTGGAAATTTATTTAAAATGTAATATACTCTGTAGCTAAGTTATGGACATTTTTGTTGTAATATTATTTAGCATTAGAGTTGGTGAAGAAGACACTCTGAGACGTAGTTATCATTACCTTACCATTTGATTGGTAAGGAAATGTATACTAATTAAGGAATTTTCTCATCAGATTCATATGCAAACTGATGTCCATTTTTTATTTTTTGTTTAGGCCTATTTATGAGTTCTACTCTTGATAATAAATATTTCACCGAAGAGTATTTTAGTTACCCTAATTTAGAGCACGAATATCATAGACTCATCCTGTGAGTTTATTGTGCACCCCATACTCATCCTGCGAGTCTTACGTGCACACCATACTCATCCTCTGCGCGGTAATTTATTGTGCAACCCATACTCATCCTGTTACCAATAGTTTGTGCAACCCATACTCATCCTGTTAGTTTAGTTTAACAGGATGAGTTTAGTTTATTGTGAAACCTATACTTGTCTTATGAGTAGTAGTTTATTATGCACCTCATACTCATCCTGTGAGTCATAGTACAGTGTGAATCCCTTTCTCATCGAGTGAATTTTTGCTTACTTTGCTCTCCATACTCATCCTCCGCGTGATAGTTCCTTGTACAACCCATACACATCCTGTGAGTGGTAATTCATTGTGTACCCTATACTCATCCTGCGAGTGGTAGTTAATTTTGCATCCTATACTCGTCATCAAGAAGTGTATCTTACCAGCATGGTAATATAAATTAAGAATATAGGCATAAGTGCAGTACATCACTGAATTCACATCGAAGGTCTATATTGGAGCTTTAACTCTAGCAGAATTGTTTACAAACAGATCAGCCGAGACTGATTAATTTGATTTGTCAAGTTATGAGAGATCCCCCGGAGAGGAAGTCTCAAGCATGTGCGCGCGACTACCATGTACCAGGAAGCAGCGGGTGACGAGAAAGATTTAATAGCACCTGGGAAGAAAAGTCCAGGAGTTCGAGTTCGATAACCATCATAAAGTCAAGAATAACAGTGGCAGAGAACCTTTAGTACACCACTCTACACCCTGTCGTCCAGGGAGTAGACAGTGGCACCCACGGCGGTCCGCACACTTCAACTGTCCCATCTTCCACATGGCCGTCAGACGAGATGTGGAAGAATCTTGCCTACGTATTAAGAAACTCTTAAGCTCGCGAACAATTTTCTGGATTATAGACAATTCAGTACATCCGCCAGAAGAATGGTTGACACTTGTGGACAACCTGTGGAGGTTCATGAAGACTTCTGTGGTAGCCTGTTCTTGCAAGCTGAGGTATCGGTTTGTGGACCTTTGAGCTATGTGGACCAACAATATTGAGGGCTAAGATACCAAAGAGCAGCAGCCCGTCCTCCTAAGGTTTCCCAATGTCAAGAAAATGGTAAATTTAAACCCGCCAAACACACACCGAAACTACGACGTTGGTACAACGTTCTAATAAGTTTTAATACCTCTTAACCAGTTATAACAACCAATATAGCAAATTGTAACAACGTTCTAATACGTCATAAACACGTTAAGTCAAGATGTAACAACTTGTAATAAAGTTGTAACAAGCGGAAAATAGAGACAGTTTCGGTTTGTGTTTCCAGGGAAGTGTCCTCTCCTAACCTACCAGAGGACATTGTTGATTTGTGGAACCAATTGCCACGTAACATGGTAGAGGTGGGGTCCCTCGATTGTTTCAAGCATGGGTTGGACATGTATATGAGTGGGATTGGGTGGTTATAAATAGGAGCTGCCTCGTATGGGCCAATAGGCCTTCTGCAGTTGCCTTCTTCTTAAGACCCAGAACAGAAAACGGGACACTACGTCACTTTCGCCAACCGCTTCCAATATTTTAGTACAATTTTTGGCCCTAGGGCTTTGCATACAAGCGAAACGCGACGTTCTTTGTTGGAGGAGAGGTTGATTAGATTGGAGGACAGGTTGGTTAGTAGTGGTTCCCTTCCCTGCATCTGTGGCTAGCACACAGATGCAGGGAAGGGAACTATCAGGAGAAAGCGCAAAACCATTACAACTATATGGCACTGGGAAGCGAGTGTCATAAGGATGGGATGGGGGTGACGAATGATGCCCAACTACTTGGGCTGTCGACTGTCGGATATTGAACGCCTACCTGCATGCAGTGATACCGTCACTCTACCGTCCACCCTAAGTGGTTGGACGTCTGGGAATTGGATCACACTAGGTAGTCGTAGATAGTGACTAGAGCCATTTAATGATTAAGGCCTTTCATCTACACGTTGAGGTGGTCAAACGCTCTCCAGAGATCTCCACACCGGCAGTTTAATCTTTTTGTTCACCGAGTCATCATCAATTAGGGGCGCCTGGTGTCCCCCGGACACTTGGCTGCTAAATTGTGGGTGAAAGTTGGCACTCGCACTCTTTAACCTCTCTCACGAGACCCTGGCATTGTTTGCCAGACCACACTTGACATTGTTAGTAAATTTAAACAAAACCAGACAAAATGATACCCTGACTGACCAAACTAAATAAATGTAAAGGTATTACAGTCATTGATCAAATGAACAAAGTCAAACAAAAACTATGAAGGCACAAGTGGGAAACATGAGGAGGAAGAGTAGCAGCAGCCGCCTTCTCCAGCTGCTCTGCATACATCCTGAGGACACCCAATTATTCATCAATACCTTCTACATTAATTATAAAATCGATTACCGGGAGTAACTTCTGTGTAAAAACCCGCTGTTTGAAGGTTACCTCAAGAGGCTCAATTTTTATGACCATGTGCGCGCGCACGCGAGTGCTGTGCGTGTGTTCATCCAGGTGTGGTAATGGAGGTTGAGCTTCAGCTCCACACGCGCCATGTGCTCTACACGAGTACCTGGTGCCTTCAACCACCCCCCTCCTAGTTCAAATAAGTTTATTGAGAAAAGGAAGCACATCTCAAAAGGCCAGAGTAGCTTGGACTATTTCTACCCTCGTCTATATATATTGTCCAATTGGCTCTCAAACCCATTATACCCATATCAGTGTAAAACAAATGTATAACACAAACTATGAGATGTATAACATTAGAAGCTATTGACATTCATCTTCTAAATCTCAAACCAACTGAATCCTATGCCTTTACTGATAATAATAATAATAATAATAATAATAATAATAATCTTTATTTAGGTAAGGTACATACATAAAGAGATTTACAAAGTTTGTTGGCTTTATAGATAGAGCTAGTACATACAATGCCTAAAGCCACTATTACGCAAAGCGTTTCGGGCAGATGGCTCGGGATGATTCGGGATGATTCACCTCAGATTCGGGATGATGGCTCTGTGCAGTTAGGCACTGTTAGAACATGTTGTGAATGTGTGCAGTATATATTGGGAATGAAATGATCATGTCTGGTACACAGAGATTGAACAATTTGGCAAGCACGACAGACTGATCTATTGGGTATTTATCTAGCCACTGAGTATCTTAAACAAATAGTAAAACTAAAACCAAACAAATCTCTAGGGCCGGATGAAGTGTTTGCCAGGATGCTTAAAGAATGCAAAGGAGGAGCTTTACGAGACACTATCTACCATATTTAATAAATGAATTGAGTCAGGCAGAATGCCAGAGTCATGGAATGTTGCTAATGATGATGTACCAATTTTTAAGAAAGGAGATATCACTTGCGTCAAACTATCGGTCAATTAGCTTGAAAGGAAAGAAAGTTACTTGATAGGTGGGAAAGTTACTTGAATCGATAATTGCAAATACAATTCGTCTTCATCTTACATAAGAACAAAGGCAACTGCAGAAGGCCTATTGGCCCATACGAGGCAGCTCCTATTTATAACCACCCAATCCCACTCATATACTTGTCCAACCCGCGCTTGAAACAATCGAGGGACCCCACCTCCAGCTAGCACGTTACGCGGTAATTGGTTCCACAAATCAACAACCCTGTTACTGAACCAGTATTTACCCAAGTCTTTCCTAAATCTAAACTTATTCAATTTATACCCATTGTTTCCCTCGATTTACTCTACTCTAAATAT
>NC_091161.1:23230372-23232872 GCF_040958095.1 Procambarus clarkii | reverse complement strand
CCCCACCGCCGGCACTCGGATAGTAATCTTGGGCATAGCATTTTACCAAATCACCTCATTCTTTGGGGCACACGTGAGGAACACAAATGCGAACAAGCCTGAATGGTCCCCAGGACAATATGCAACTGAAAACTCACACCCCAGAAGTGACTCGAACCTATACTCCCAGGAGCCAAGATTACTATCCGAGTGCCGGCGGTGGGGTGGTTCAAATAGCCTCGGCTATCACCTCATTATGTCCGGTCGTGATGGTCAAGTGGATTAAGGCGTCTTGTACATACCAGTTGCGTGGCTCCTGGGAGTATGGGTTCGAGTCACTTCTGGGGTGTGAGTTTTCAGTTGCATATTGTCCTGGGGACCATTCAGGCTTGTTCGCATTTGTGGGAACCGACCTGTGAGATTTATATTTATTTAATTTATATGAATTTATATTTACGTTAATTTATATACTTCGATAGCAATTTGTATAATGTTAAGTGGACTGTATTTCTGCAATAATCTCATAATCTCACAAATCGATCCTCTACACATTAGGGGGGGTTAATTAGTTTATATATATGCAGCCAATCAAACTACAGTAACTACATACATTGAAGAGGTTCCTTATCTTATAGTACAGCAGGCTAGTCCACCAGGTATAACTAGGGTGTAGACACCAAATTATCCTCTTTGAGGTAGCTTCCATATCACCCAGTAACTGGTGCACAAATCTTCCTTCCTCGTCTTGACCTGTCAAAAGTGCGCTAGCTGTGAAGCCAGAATCCTATATATGACAAGCTATATCAGAGAAAACACTATACAGTACATGGAACAATAAGACCTGGCTTAATTACCTTTAGTTTGAGGCTTCCACGTGATCTAACCGGGTCACCCTATATCCTGACATTAATGGCCATAAATGAATGATAAACGGGTTTCGGATAGACACTTAACTTGAATGTAGACAGCGTGTTGAAAAATGGTACACCTTTGGTTTCCATAACACTACGTCCAAGTAAATTTAACAGGAGCCGAATTTGCTCCCGTGTGAGCCTCTGGTCTCAATAACAACAATGGCTGTTTAACACTCCATACTATTGACGTTACTGGCCGACATTGTCCAGAATGATAGGAGCCGAATTTGCTCCACACGTCTCGGAGGTGACACAACAATGCCTCCCTCCTTCCTCCCTCTCGCCTGGCCTACTTTGTCCAGATTTCAGAAAGTGATAGAAGGGTCACATTTACTCTACTTTAATATTTATAATTAAGTTAATTTATATAAGATGTTTTTATGATGGTAAAGTCCAAAGACTAATGTATTTAAGAATAATTCCCACCATAATAGGTGGTGAATTATAATAGTATGTGGTGATGATATCCCGTTTTCTTTAGATGGTAATTCCACTACAAGTTACGTTTTCTATGGGTAACTTGTTTATACAAGACAGCTATTATCTGTATGATATATTAAATGGTGTCGGATTTTCCGACAGCATTTGTGTTCCTCACGTGTGCCCCAAAGAATGAGGTGATTTGGTAAAATGCTATGCCCAAGATTACTATCCGAGTGCCGGCGGTGGGGTGGTTCAAATAGCCTCGGCTATCACCTCATTATGTCCGGTCGTGATGGTCAAGTGGATTAAGGCGTCTTGTACATACCAGTTGCGTGGCTCCTGGGAGTATGGGTTCGAGTCACTTCTGGGGTGTGAGTTTTCAGTTGCATATTGTCCTGGGGACCATTCAGGCTTGTTCGCATTTGTGTTCCTCACGTGTGCCCCAAAGAATGAGGTGATTTGGTAAAATGCTATGCCCAAGATTACTATCCGAGTGCCGGCGGTGGGGTGGTTCAAATAGCCTCGGCTATCACCTCATTATGTCCGGTCGTGATGGTAGAGTGGATTAAGGCGTCTTGTACATACCAGTTGCGTGGCTCCTGGGAGTATGGGTTCGAGTCACTTCTGGGGTGTGAGTTTTCAGTTGCATATTGTCCTGGGGACCATTCAGGCTTGTTCGCATTTGTGTTCCTCACGTGTGCCCCAAAGAATGAGGTGATTTGGTAAAATGCTATGCCCAAGATTACTATCCGAGTGCCGGCGGTGGGGTGGTTCAAATAGCCTCGGCTATCACCTCATTATGTCCGGTCGTGATGGTCAAGTGGATTAAGGCGTCTTGTACATACCAGTTGCGTGGCTCCTGGGAGTATGGGTTCGAGTCACTTCTGGGGTGTGAGTTTTCAGTTATATATATATATATATATATAAATATATATATATATATATATATATATATATATATATATATATATATATATAAATATATATATATATATATATATATATATATATATATAAATATATATATATATATATATATATATATATATATATATATATATATATATATATATATATATATATATATATAAATATATATAAATATATATTTATATATATATATAAATATATATATATATATATATATATATATATATATATATATATATATATATATATATATA
>NC_091161.1:23160372-23225372 GCF_040958095.1 Procambarus clarkii | reverse complement strand
CGAAACGCGCCCGTGTCGCGTCAGACTAGAAATAAAAATGAATTTTGGAGAAGTGATTTTTTATTTACCTCCAACAGTGAAGCATAATGTACGAAAGATTGAGAAAATTCGTGTTAGAATTATTAATCTTACTTTTTCGGTCATATTTAATAAAATATATATATATATATATATATATATATATATATATATATATATATATATATATATATATATATATATATATATATATATATATATATATATATATATATATATATATATATATATATATATATATATATATATATATATATATATATATATATATATATATACTACCCACTTCAAGACTCCGCTCCAATATAGAAGCATCATGAAATATGGATCAATAGGCTTTCTACAATCACTTCCATTCAATACCCATTGTTTCGTGTTCTGTCTTGTGTTGATGAATTTAATACCCTATTAATACCACCTCACCCCATCCACCTCACTCAAATGTAGATATAAACAAATCGGAGATGTGTAACTTCTATTCAGTTGTGTATGCTGACTCCTTATGTCCCATGCACCTTCAGCCTGAAGTCTCCAAAAGAATTTGTTGACTTACTGCGGGGAACACGGGCCACAGGGATAAGAGCCTCGTTGGACGTAGAATCACTGTTTACCAACGTACCTGTGGATGAAACAATCGGGATGATAGCGGACAGAGTGTATCGTGATCCGGCCTGTACTCCACTTGACATACCAGAAAACATTCTAAGGAAACTACTCCAAGCTTGTACTAAGCTTGGAGTAGTTTCCAATCTTGTACCATTCTTGAGCCCGGATGGGCACATGTATAAGCAAGTAGATGGGGTCGCCATGGGTTCTCCCCTAGGTGTCCTGTTTGCGAACTTCTACATGGGTACCATCGAACAAAAGGTCTTAGTCGACATGAACTTGAAACCAGCCATATACTGCAGGTATGTTGACGACATTTTTACACAGGTACCTGATGTCAGACATCTGCAGGAGCTGAAGGAGGCATTTGAGCGGAATTCTGTGTTGCGTTTCACTTACGAGATGGAGAAGGATGGGAAGCTGCCATTTCTAGATGTAACAGTCATGGAAAGGAGCGGAGATTTCCACACTGCAGTCTACACTATGGAAACAAACATAGGAATGTGCCTCAATGCCAACAGTGACTGCCCAGACAGGTACAAGAGGAGTGTCATTAACGCTTATGTTGACCGTGCTCTCAGCCACAGCTCAGAATGCATAACCATATCACTATTACTGTGGTGCCTACAACAGTCCTACGCACTTAACTCTGTCACCAAAAGCTGCCACACGCCTACCATAAGTATATCGTGTAACTCACATACATGGTGTTCTTGCTAATGCAAGCTTTCCAATTATTCATTAATGGAATTGCATTACTCGTATAATACCTTTGTCGTTGCAACTATATTTAAATTTCTCTTTGTTTGTAGCTCGGTGGATATTGTTTACGGAGAAGCGGACAGTGGGCTTGATCATATTGCGTCACACTATTTCTTATTAACTTTATCCCTTGCCCGCGGAGAATATACCCAAACACTTGCATTTGTAGAGCAGAAGGTTTTGCCTAACCAGCACATGTGCCAAGATCGCAACACATCTCCAGGCTTTTGTTGTGATGTTGATCTACATGTTGATTCAAAGCGACATTTTCCTTTCCTTAGTATATTTAAACACTTTTTGGGGATGGTTATGTAACGTATGATTGTTACGTCGTTGGGTAGATTAGATACACATTGTTTAGTGAGTTTTCATATTTATTTATTAGTCTTGATTACAGTAGTCGGTTGGTGGCATTGTCGTAAACGTTCAGACGGAGCTTGGAGCAGAGCAGAGAGCTGAGTGAAGCCGGAGTCGCGGAGCTCTATGTGGGAGAGCGTGGCGGCTCGATTGGGAATTGCCAGTGTCTGAACTCGGGGAGCGAGAACGTTGTAGCTCGATGTGGTCGTAGTCTGCTGTCTGCTCTGTGTTGAAGCTTTATCGTCTTGGGTCAATTAGATCTGTACACGCTGAGTGCTACATTTTTAACTGTGCAAATTGTACTGTTCGCTATTCCTCATATCTCTTGCTTATATGGTGACTACACCTCGGCTCCCTCCAACAAGATGAGAAGAGTATTACCGGTAATTGGGGAAAAGGACTGTAGCTTCTGTAATTAGTGCTAATTAGTTATGCTATTAAGATTATGAGATAATGGAGCGAGTATAAGATTAACTCGCTACAGTTATAACTGCATTCTAATCCTTTTATATTTCCTGAATGTTTGCAAAGTCCCTTACATATATGTACTTGTATAGATTTATATATACATTTTAAAGTTGTATGCACTAGTTAATTTGCTCGGAACATACTTAAATGGATTTTCTACTGCAGGTGTGTTGGAGCGGCAGGTGTGTGCGAGGGCGCTGCAGGTGTGTGAGGGAGCTCGGGTTACAATACGGGAACACATTGCAGGTATGATATGTATACAAGTGATGTAGGTTTTAAATCACTGAGGACAACACTGGTTGTATTGACATCAATTCAGAAGTTTCGTATCATAGTGATTAGACATCAGCAAGAGAACTCGGAGAGATTTTACTAGTCATGTATTAATGATGAAGATGCTGTTGATAATGTTCGAAGACTGACAACAACAGTAGTATCTACTGAAAATGTTTAAAATATTAAACTAAATATTTTCACAAGCATAGTGAAGGTCAAGCGGACATAATATTCAATTATTAATATACTTTTAAGTGACTGGTGGTGTTATACGATACGTTTTTAAAGCCGTGTGTATATTATTCCGGTATGTATGAATCTCGTAATCATGGAATTATTTTGATAGAGCATGAACAAATCGGCAACAAGAAAACAAACATAAGAACATAGGAATGAAGGAAACTGCTGAAAGGTCTATTGGCCCATACGTAGCAGCTTTAACTTATATCCACCCAAACTCAAGAGATCCTACGTCTGTTATGTTACCCAGTAATTTGTTCTACAAGTCAACAACGCTGTTACCAAACTAGTATTTACCCAGGTATTTCTTAAATCTAAACTTGTTCAATTTATATCATTTATTTCGCGTTCTATTCAGTGAAATATTTAATACCTTATTAATATCTCCCTTATTATGCCTTATTATAGACTCGTTCCTCTCAATGTTTGCTGATGATGCAAGAATTATGAGAAGAATCAAAACAGATGAAGAAAGACAGAGACTACAGGATAACCTGGACAAACTGGAGGAATGGTCTATAAAATAGCTGCTAAAGTTCAACTCAGGAAAGTGTAAGGTAATGAAATTAGGCGAAGGGAGCAGGAGGCTGAACACATGATACCATCTGGGAGGTGAAATCCTGCAAGAGTCCAATAGAGAGAAAGATCTGGGGGTTGATATCACACCGAACCTGTCCCCAGAGGCCCACATCAAAAGAATATCATCAGCGGAATATGCTAGACTGGCCAACATAAGAACTGCCTTTAGAAACTTGTGTAAGGAATCGTTCAGGACCCTGTATACCACTTATGTCAGACCAATCCTGAAATATGCAGCTCCAGCCTTGAGTCCATACCTAGTTAAACACAAGACAGAGAAGAATCAGCGGTATGCCACCAGGCTCGTCCTGGAACTGAGAGGTATGAGCTACGAGAAAAGGATAAAGGAGCTGAACCTCACGTCCCTGGAAAACAAAGGAGTAAGGGGAGACATGATAATTTCCCTGAGCATTTTTATTGGTGGTTGACAGAGTGGACAAAGACAAACTCTTCAGCACGGGTGGGACACGAACAAGGGGACACAAGTGGAAACTTAGTACCCAGATGAGACACAGAGACGTTAGAAAGTTTTTTTTCAGTGTCAGAGGAGTTAATAAATGGAATGCACTAGGCAGTGATGTGATGGAGGCTGACTCCATACACAGTTTCAAATGTTGATATGATAGTCCAGTAGGCTCAGGAACCTGTACACCAGTTGATTGACAGTTGAGAGGCGGAACCAAAGAGACAAAGCTCAACCCCCGCAAGCTTAATTATGTGAGTACAATTAGGTGAGGTGAGTACCACACACCTTTCTCTGAAGAAAGAGCAGAGTTCAACCACAGCAAGTACAACTAGGGGAATACAACTAGGTGAATACACACACACACACACACACACACACACACACACACACACACACACACACACACACACACACACACACACACACACACACACACACACACCTAAAAACATTATATTAAATAAAAAAAAAATTATTAAATAAAAAATAAAACATGCTTCAATACGACGGTCAAATGATGTCACCCGTCAATACGACGGTCAGGTGATGGCACCCGTCAATATGACAGTCAGGTGATGGCACCCATCGGTACGACGGTCAGGTGATGGCACCCGTCAATACGACGGTCAGGTGATGGCACCCGTCAATACGACGGTCAGGTGATGGCACCCGTCAATACGACGGTCAGGTGATGGCACCCGTCAATAAGACGGCCAGGTGATGGCACCCGTCAATACGACAGTCAGGTGATGGCACCCGTCAATACGACGGTCAGGTGATGGCACCCATCAATACGACGGCCAGGTGATGGCACCCGTCAATACGACGGCCAGGTGATGGCACCCGTCAATACGACGGTCAGGTGATGGCACCCGTCAGTCCGCTGGAGGTTCCAGCCTTCCGTCACCCACAACTTCACTACTGTAACCAGCGCCTGGGAGCCTCGTCAACATTCTCAATGGCCTAACACCAATGGATGGGAACTATCAGGAGAAAGTGCAAAGCCATTACGACTATATAACACTTGGAAGGCATCAGGATAAGGATTTGGCCTGGGACGGGGAAGGGGATGTGAGGAATGGTGCCCAACCACTTGGGCAGTCGGGAATTGAACGCCGTCCAGCAAGACGCAAGACCGTCGGTCTACTTTTTAGCGCAAGTGGATTTAATTTGGGTTTGTCCTTATAATGTGATAATTATGAAGGAAGAGGATTAGTTCATTTATGTTAAAACTAGTTCTCACATTTTGAAGACAAAGTCACTTTTCTTGAAAAATGACTAGGAACATACTTGTTAAAAATTTAGTATTTTACGTATTTTCTTTCCTTTAGAATTGATGAAAGTTAAGTCAGCTTGCAAATACTTGTGACTTGGGTCTTCACTGATTTCTATTCTCTCGTAATAACATATGATGTTTTCGGTGTTCCTTACTTGGCTAAGATAGAGGATGGCCTTTCTTTCATTTATTTCCTTGACCCTCATACAGGCTGGTGCTTCCACACGCGACAGCCTGTAATTGTCTGTAACACAAAGAGTTGCCTTTAAGTTATAGGCAAGGTTTCCCGTTATGCCTAGCTCCTCCTCAATGATGTTATAGACGTCGGTGTCATGCTCTACACCGACGTTGATGCCTCCAGATTATATCACTTTCTGCTGGATAGCTTCGTCCAGAATAATCTTCTCTGACCCCAGAATGTTGACGAGACTGAAGATGCCTGGCGCTGACGCCAAGATGTCAGCCGCGTCAGATGGCATAATATTGCCTGCATTTAGTACAACAACTTTACCTACAGCGTCAGAGGTCAGCGCCACCGCTTCACTAATGGCCTGACTAATTACTGAACAATGCTGGGAGACGAGCCACGTCATCTACGTCGTTATCGAAAATACATCCAAACTAGTACTCTATAAATCCTGTATTTAAGACCGCAGGTTCGATTGTTTCAGTTAAGCTGACTTGTACTAGCCTGTTTAGCTATTAATGATAATCATTTAAACAGTAATGTTACGCGGAAGCGACAATTAACACAAAAAGTTTTCAAAACTTTCGTTAATGTTGTTTACGTCAATAATAACAGCGTATTTAAGGACGAAAGTTTCACTGTTTCTTATTTCATAGTTACTCATGTAATTATACAGGTTCCACCTGGGTAACCTGGCAATGGGTTCACAAAACTGACATATTTTCATACCGTTTTCATACACCTCAGCATTACTGGGGTACAAAAAACATTTCGGACACTGTACATGTTTGTGTGGCGAGACGCACACGAGTCTTGTGCCGATGTCAAGTTTGAAGCTCAAACTGGATTGTTAATTGTTGTGGAAGCTATGTTCCTCTGTAGCCTCCTGGAGCCCCATTTGATCTTGACACTCCAGGTCTTCTTGAGGGAGTGTGGAGTCGTGAGAGGGCAATACCACCGGCAGAAGTTTACTAAAGCCCCTACATCTTGTAGCGTCGAGCTCCCTCACGGCTTTTGTTAGTGCCTGTGAGTGTGCCTCGTGGTCTTGGGTCCCGAGCGGGTTTGATGATACATTTATTAAGCAGGTAGTAATTTTAGCGAGTTCGGCGGTGGTCATGTCTTTGTAAGGAAGAAGTTTGAAGGCAGCGCTCATCAGCTAATGCTGGCGGGTGAAGTCGAGGAGCATGGTGCCTGAGAAACTTTTGACAGAGTCGGTATTTTCTGTATTATCATCATCACTATGACCGCTCTCCTCGATATTAATTTCGGTATTAATATCATCATTATTCCCGCTGTCCTAGGTATTAATTTCTGTATTACCATACATAGTGGCATTAACGGAGCCAATATTTGTGTCTGGCCTGGAAGATTCAACCTGGTCCTTATCGTTGTCTATATCTTTCGACACTGACCCTGAAGACTGATCTCTCTCAGACTCCCCTCGGAAACAGCAACACAACACTCTCACAATTTTCTTAATCACTGATAAACACATTTTTGATGCGAGTAAATCTGTTTTAATACCAAAATATATAGGTACAGTACAATCATCACATCTATAAATCTACTGCATAATTTAGTAAAGTTAGAACGTAACGACTAAACCACACATCAGAAAGTTGAGAAGGACAAAGCTTTGGTCCGTCCTGGACAATCATCGATTCTTATAATGTATTGATAATGAACATGACATTCTCAGCCACGTTATTGTCACTCATCGTCTGATAACTTACAATGTACTAACCTGTTTGTGGAGAATGTTGTTTGGTGGTAGACAGCAGGAAGAATGTTGGAGAGTTCGGAGTAGTTGGTAGTGAGAGTTGTGGGGAGGTTGTTAGCGAGAGTTGTGGGGAGGTTGTTAGCGAGAGTTGTGGGGAGGTTGTTAGCGAGAGTTGTGGGGAGGTTGTTAGCGAGAGTTGTGGGGAGGTTGTTAGCGAGAGTTGTGGGGAGGTTGTTAGCGAGAGTTGTGGGGAGGTTGTTAGCGAGAGTTGTGGGGAGGTTGTTAGCGAGAGTTGTGGGGAGGTTGTTAGCGAGAGTTGTGGGGAGGTTGTTAGCGAGAGTTGTGGGGAGGTTGTTAGCAAGAGTTGTGGGGAGGTTGTTAGCGAGAGTTGTGGGGAGGTTGTTAGCGAGAGTTGTGGGGAGGTTGTTAGCGAGAGTTGTGGGGAGGTTGTTAGCGAGAGTTGTGGGGAGGTTGTTAGACCAGAGTTGTGGGGAGGTTGTTAGCGAGAGTTGTGGCGAGGTTGTTAGCGAGAGTTGTGAACAGTTGGTAGTGAGAGTTGTGAACAAGTTGGTAGTGAGAGTTGGGAACAAGTTGTTAGCGAGTGTTGTGAACAAGTTGGTAGTGAGAGTTGTGAACAAGTTGGTAGTGAGAGTTGTGAACAAGTTGTTAGCGAGAGTTGTGAAGAAATTGGTATATGCTGTAATCATCTTGCATTACTCTCTCATAGGCTTCAGATGCGACCAAACTGGCATCAACTATGACTTAAATTAATTAAGATGGAGGGTAGAAATATCCTAATCTTCTCTATTGTTTTGAGATGCATCTTATTGTCTCAATAAACTTTCTCGAACTTGTACTTGAATGACTTAAGATTTCGTCGTTACTTGCAAGTCACATAAGTCACACAGATATCTTATCATAGATAAATTAATTATCTAGCTCTAATAGTCACTTACCTAGTGCAGCGTTATGACAGATTTGTGTGTGTGTGTGTGTATGTGTACTCACCTAATTGTACTCACCTAATTGTGCTTGCGGGGGTTGAGCTCTGGCTCTTTGGTCCCGCCTCTCAGCCGTCAATCAACTGGTGTACAGATTCCTGAGCCTACTGGGCTCTATCATATCTACATTTGAAACTGTGTATGGAGTCAGCCTCCACCACATCACTTCCTAATGCATTCCATTTACTAACTACTCTGACACTGAAAAAGTTCTTTCTAACGTCTCTGTGGCTCATTTGGGTACTCAGCTTCCACCTGTGTGTGTGTGTACTCACCTAATTGTCCTTGCGCAGGTTGAGCTCTAGCTCTTTGGTCCCGCCTCTCATCCGTCAATCAACAGGTGTTCAGGTTCCTAAGCCTATTGGGTTCTGTCATATCTACACTTGAAACTGTGTATGGAGTCAGCCTCCACCACATCACTTCCTAATGCATTCCATTTGTCAACCAGTCTGACACTAAAAAAAAGTTCTTTCTAATATCTCTGTGGCTCATTTGGCACTCAGTTTCCGTCTGTGTCCCCTAGTGCGTGTGCTCCTTATGTTAAATAGTCAGTCTTTATGTACCCTATCAATTCCCTCGAGAATCGTGAATGTGGTGATCATGTCCCCCCTAACTCTTCTTCTTCCAGCGAAGTGAGGTTTAATTCCCGTAGTCTCTCCTCGCAGCTCATACCTCTCAGCTCGGGTACTAGTCTGGTGGCAGACCTTTGAACCTTTTCCAGTTTAGTCTTATCCTTGACTAGATATGAACTCCATGCTGGGGTTGCATACTCCAGGATTGGCCTGACATATGTGGTATACAAAGTTCTGAATGATTCCTTACACAAGAGTCTGAATGCCGTTCTTATGTTGGCCAGCCTGGCATATGCCGCTGATGTTATCCTCTTGATATAGGGTGCAGAGGACAGGTCTGGCGTGATGTCAACCCTCAAGTCTTTTTCTCTCTCTGATTCTTGAAGAATTTCATCTCCCAGATGATACCTAGTATAGATACGTATTGTGTGTGTGTGTGTGTGTGTGTGTGTGTGTGTGTGTGTGTGTGTGTGTGTGTGTGTGTGTGTGTACTCACCTAATTGTGCTTGCGGGGGTTGAGCTTTGGCTCTTTGGTCCCGCCTCTCAACCGTCAATCAACTGGTGTACAGATTCCTGAGCCTACTGGGCTCTATCATATCTACATTTGAAACTGTGTATGGAGTCAGCCTCCACCACATCACTTCCTAGTGCATTCCATTTACTAACTACTCTGACCCTGAAAAAGTTCTTTCTAATGTCTCTGGCTCATTTGGGTACTCAGTTTCCACCTGTGTCCCCTTGTTCGCGTCCCTCCAGTGTTGAATAGTTCATTCTTGTTTACCCGGTCGATTCCCCTGAGGATTTTGTATTTTGTGATCATGTCCCCCCTTACTCTTCTGTCTTCCAGTGTCGTAAGGTGCATTTCCCGCAGCCTTTCCTCATAACTCATGCCTCTTAGTTCTGGGACTAGTCTAGTAGCATACCATTGGACTTTTTCCAGCTTCGTCTTGTGCTTGACAAGGTACGGGCTCCATACTGGGGCCGCATACTCCAGGATTGGTCGTACATATGTGGTGTACAAGATTCTGAATGATTCCTTACACAGGTTCCTGAACGCCGTTCTGATGTTAGCCAGCCTCGCATATGCCGCAGACGGTATTCTCGATATGTGGGCTTCAGGAGATAGGTTTGGTGTGATATCAACTCCTAGATCTTTCTCTCTATCTGTTTCATTAAGTACTTCATCTCCTATTCTGTATCCTGTGTCTGGCCTCCTGTTTCCACTGCCTAGTTTCATTACTTTACATTTACTCGGGTTGAACTTCAACAGCCATTTGTTGGACCATTCACTCAGTCTATCTAGGTCATCTTGTAGCCTCCTACTATCATCCTCTGTTTCAATCCTCCTCATAATTTTTGCATCGTCGGCAAACATTGAGAGGAACGAATCTATACCCTCTGGGAGATCATTTACACATACCAGAAACAGTATAGGTCCAAGGACTGACCCCTGCGAGACTCCACTTGTAACGTCTCGCCAATCTGAGACCTCACCCCTCACACAGACTCGTTGTCTCCTGTTGCTTAGGTACTCCTGTATCCACCGGAGTACCTTCCCTTTCACTCCAGCCTGCATCTCCAACTTTCGCACTAGCCTCTTGTGTGGCACTGTGTCAAAGGCTTTCTGATAATCCATAAATATGCAGTCTGCCCACCCTTCTCTTTCTTGCCTTATTTTTGTTGCCTGGTCGTAGAATTCAAGTAGCCCTGTGAGGCAGGACCTGCCATCCCTGAACGCATGTTGATGCTGTGTTACAAAGTTCCTTCGCTCCAGATGCTCCACAAGTTTTTTTCGCACAATCTTCTCCATCAGCTTGCATGGTATGCAGGTTAGGGACACTGGCCTGTAGTTCAGTGCCTCCTGTCTATCCCCTTTCTTGTATATAAGGACTACGTTAGCTGCTTTCCAAATATCTGACAGTTCCCCTGTTGCCAGTGATTTGTTATACACTATGGAGAGTGGTAGGCACAGTTCTCTTGCTCCTTCCTTTAGAACCGAAGGGGAGATTCCATCTGGGCCTATAGCCTTTGTCACATCCAACTCTAGTAAACACTTCATTACTTCCCCGCTGGTAATCTCAAACTCTTCCAGTGGTTCCTGGTTAGCTATTCCCTCACTTACCTCTGGAATTTCTCCTTGCTCTAAGGTGAAGACCTCCTGGAATTTCTTATTCAATTCCTCACACACTTCCTTGTCATTTGTAGTGAATCTTTCCGCCCCTATCCTTAATTTCATAACCTGTTCCTTTACTGTTGTTTTTCTCCTGATGTGGCTATGCAACAAGAGTAAGTGGTAAGGATTATGATGTTGTGTACCTTGACTTTAGCAAAGCTTTTGATACAGTGCCACATGAAAGACTGATTAAAAAGATAGTCTCATGGTATTGGGGGTGCTATATTAAGCTGGATTAGGGCATGGCTATACCAAAGGAAACAGTTAGTATAAATGGAATCAAGTCAGAGTGGGAAAATGTTGTAAGTGGAGTGCCTCAAGGCTCTGTCCTGGGACCTCTGTTTATAATATATATAAATGATTTAGATTCAGGTTTGAGTAGCAACATTTGCAAATTTGCCGATGATACGAAAATCGGTAGGGAAATTAATTCGGAGGAGGACTCACTATCACTTCAAGTTGATCTAGATAGGGTTTTGAAATGGTCAAAGGATTGGCAGATGCAGTTTAATGCTGATAAATGTAAAGTTCTGAGGTTAGATAATGATGATAGAGTTACAAGATACGAGCTAGATGGTGTTGAGATTGCTAAGTCGGATTGCGAAAGGGATCTGGGAGTTATGATTAGTAAGAATTTAAAACAAAAGGATCAATGCATAAATGTTCGTAATAAGGCAAATCGGACACTTGGATTTATTAATCGCAGCGTTAGTAACAAGACACCTGGTGTGGTTCTCAAGCTATATCTTGCTCTAGTTAGGCCCCATTTAGATTATGCAGTTCAGTTTTGGTCGCCATATTATAGAATGGATATAAATTCACTTGAACGTGTCCAGCGTAGGATGACTAAGTTAATTCCCCAAATTAGAAATCTTTCATATGAAGAAAGATTAACAAAGCTTAAGTTGCATTCACTGGAAAGGCGAAGAGTTAGGGGTGACATGATAAAGGTTTACAAGTGGGTGAATGGACATAACAAAGGGGATATTAATTTTAGATTTAGGAAAGACTTGGGTAAATACTGGTTCAGTAACAGGGTTGTTGATTTGTGGAACCAATTACCGCGTAACGTGCTGGAGGTGGGGTCCCTCGATTGTTTCAAGCGCGGTTGGACAATTCTATGAGTGGGATTGGGTGGTTATAAATAGGAGCTGCCTCGTATGGGCCAATAGGCCTTCTGCAGTTGCCTTTGTTCTTATGTTCTTATAGTCGCCTTAAAGTTTATTGAAATGCACACTACCTTTCTTTGCGTTGATTGCTGTAATTGTTTTGTTTACTTTCCGCTTAAGGTCTTCTACGGGGTTCCTCGTGATTCGTTGAAATTTGGAGTTGTCACTAAGGATGTCGCTAATTTTGTTCATGTAATCATGGGTAGGAATCAATGCATATGCTGCTGTCTTGTCGGCTTTTCTTATTGTTACGTCTTTCAGATTTTTTAGTTGTTTCGCTGCTTCTTTGAGTCGTGGGTTTAAGACTGTAGATGAATATGTTCCTCGTTTTTTCCCTGCTTCTGCAAGTAGTTCAGCTTGAAGTGTGTCAGTGGTGATGACTTTTTTGTTGTCTTCTAGCTTATGGATATCGTCCAAAAGCATTTCGATTTCCAGGCGTTTTTGATGCATCTTTGGTTTAGATAAGAATTGACAATTTAGACCAAGATTTAAGAGGTCTCGTTGGTCCTGGGTAAGATCATAAGAATCAGGTTAATGTAGCCATCTTTAGGACGAGGGATCTTTAACTGTCCACCATTTAGGGCTGTTAACTTACGGAGTGTCTTTGTTTCTACAAAAGTTTTATGTTGTTGTTTCAGGTTACATAGTTCACTGTTGATGGTTTGCTTGAGTTGGATAGGGATGTCGTGCTGGGTCCATTTGTTTAACAGATGCTCAGCCTGCTCTGTAAGGGTTTGGAGGGCTTCCTTCTTTTTGTTTAGTTGATGCCGAATGAGCTCTTGCCTATACCTATAGGTAAACTCTGTATTGCGGACTGCTGGGTCATGTGGGTTAATATTGGTGTATACTGGCAGCAGGTTTTCTTTCAAACATGTTTCATTGAATAAGACCGCATATTCTGTATTTATTATTTTCTGGTTTAGGGCTTCTATCCCTCTAACTATTTTCTTAGCATCAGGGCTTAGTTGAAATAGGAGTTCTCCAAAACTCATTTTCGTACTTTTAAGGTGAAGAAAAGAAGTGATTTACAGTTATTACAGTTATTTATACAATTTGCACAACGTTTCGAACCTCCATGGTTCATTCTCAAGTGAACAGATCTTACAATGCTGGTTGATTTTATACCCGCACTGGGTCAGGTGATAATACAATAAAGGTGAAAACATGGGGGGATACATAAGGGATAAATGTGAGGTGAAACATAGAGGTAACTGCAGAAGGCTTATTGGCCCATACGAGACAGCTCCTATCTAAACACAAAGATTAATCCAGTGTAATTGGCCTGTTATGTTGGACATTGTCTTCTGTGTTAGCATCGTTATGTTCTGGTTTTGTCCTTACTCTGATGGTGGGTAGAGTAAATAGTTCCGTGATTTGGGTGTTCATGGTAGGTTGTTCTATTCTTATGTGAATTGCCTCAAGAATTTGTAATCTTCTTGCATCTTGGGTTTTGTCTATTATACAGGTATTCTTGTTCAACATTTTTCTTTTTAGAGTGATGTCATGGGCTTGTCTCATGTGATTCCTAGGGGCACCGGATTGAAGATGGCATGTCAAACGCCTCGTCAGCTTGGTCGACGTCATACCTATGTACTTAGATTGAAGGTTACATCCTTCGTGGGATGATTGTTCACTTGAGAATGAACCATGGAGGTTCGAAACGTTGTGCAAATTGTATAAATAAGTGTAATACACTCTATAGTAAATCACTTCTTTTCTTCACCTTAAAAGTACGAAAATGAGTTTTGGAGAACTCCTACTTCAACTAAGCCCTGATGCTAAGAAAATAGTTAGAGGGATAGAAGGCCTAAACCAGAAAATAATAAATACAGAATATGCGGACATATTCAATGAAACATATATATATATATATATATATATATATATATATATATATATATATATAAATATATATATATATATATATATATATATATATATATATATATATATATATATATATATATATATATATACGTTCGGCAGTCCTCCAATGGCAGGTGGCAATGCCTTGTCACACTTACAGAAAAAAAAAGACTGCTTGCCTGTTTGTCTGTTGTAAGGTAATGGGAAGACACACAAAACACTAAATATAAACAATGAAATTTTAATTACTTTAGAAAACAAGATATGAACAAAGACAATCCCTCGGCTTACGTAAAATTCAAAACAAGTCAACAAACAAAACATGAATAATTAATAGATGTGAAATTTACTCTAAAACAAAATGAAGTGCAAGACAATAATAATATTAATCAGGTACTGAGAATACTGGCTTGAGCTGCCACCTCCCTTAGTACACGACAGCCAGGGCTTAGTCTACCAGAGAGAGATGTCAACTTCTAAGAGCACAGAGATATTCTGATGAGTATGGCATGAGCTGGCCCAGACGTCGACTCAGGTAGAGGGCATGAGCGCAGGTGCAGGTGCAGTCGACGATACACCAGCCAATCAGGAGCAGACAGGCGGAGAATGGGTAGTTTGCTCGTTGACGACAGGCGGAGCCGGCGTGTCGGGTGGTGCAAGGTATGCTTTGCTTCCTGGGAAAAACGTTTTGTGATACTGGTGGACGTATCTTCAATATAGTATCTTGTACTTGTAGAATGACGTGAATGATATAGGGAAGAGCAGGCTCAATCTCTCTTGGAAGAGATTATCGTCACAAAATATATATATATATATATATATATATATATATATATATATAACTGAAAACTCACACCCCAGAAGTGACTCGAACCCATACTCCCACAACTGGTATGTACAGGGACGCCTTAATCCGCTTGACCATCACGACCGGACATAAGGAAGTGATAGCCGAGGCTATATGAACCACTTCCCCGCCGGCACTCGGATGGTAATCTTGGGCATAGCATTTTATCAAATCACCTCATTCTTTGGGGCACACGTGAGGAACACAAATGCAAAATTTTTGCATTTGTGTTCCTCACATTATATATATATATATATATATATATATATATATATATATATATATATATATATATATATAATGTCGTACCTAGTAGCCAGAACGTCGTACTCAGCCTGCTATGCAAGGCCCGATTTGCCTAATAAGCCAAGTTTTCCTGAATTAATATATTTTCTATAATTTTTTTCTTATGAAATGATAAAGCTACCCATTTCATTATGTATGAAGTCAATTTTTTTTCATTGGAGGTAAAATTAACGTACATATATGACCGAACCTAACCAACCCTACCTAACCTAACCTAACTTATCTTTATAGGTTAAGTTAGGTTAGGTAGCCGAAAAAGTTAGGTTAGGTTAGGTAGTCGAAAAAACATTAATTCATGAAAAACTGGCTTATTAGGCAAATCGGGCCTTGCATAGTAGGCCGAGAAGTGCGTTCTGGCTACTAGGTACGACATATATATGTATATGTTCATGGTAGGTCGCTCTATTCTTATGTGAATTGCCTCAAGAATTTGTAATCTTCTTGAATCTTGGGTTTTGTCTATTATGGAAGTATTCTTGTTCAACATTTCTCTTGTTAGAGTAATGTCATGGGCTTGTCTCATGTGATTCCTAGGGGCACCAGATTGAAGATGGCATGTCAAACGCCTCGTCAGCTTGGTCGACGTCATACCTATGTACTTACATTGAAGGTTACATCCTTCGTGGGGGCAAGTGTACATGTATACAACGCTTGACTGCTGTAGAGGGTTCTCCGTCGGCTTCGGGCTGTTTTTGATAAGGAGTTCGGAAGTCTTCTTGACTTCCGACTGTATATATATATACATATGTATATGTATGACTGTATATATATATATATACATATGTATTGACTGTATATATATACATATGTATATGTATATATATATATATATATATATATATATATATATATATATATATATATATATATATATATATATATATATATATATATATATATATATATATATATATATTATTAAATATGACCGAAAAAGTAAGATTAATAATTCTAACACGAATTTTCTCAATCTTTCGTACATTTCTTTTCACTGTTGGAGGTAATTCAAAAATCAATTCTCCAAAATTCATTTTTATTTCAAGTCTGACGCGACACGAGCACGTTTCGTAAAACTTATTACATTTTCAAAGACTTTAGTTTACAAATACACAACTGAATAGAACTTACACATCTCCGATTTTGTTTATATCTACATTTGAGTGAGGTGGATGGGGTGAGGTGGCATTAGTAGGGTATTAATTTCATCAACACAAGACAGAACAAGAGGTGGCATTAATAGGGTATTAATTTCATCAACACAAGACAGAACACGAAACAATGGGTATTGAAATGGAAGTGATTGTAGAAAGCCTATTGGTCCATATTTCTTGATGCTTCTATATTGGAGCGGAGTCTTGAGGTGGGTAGAATATAGTTGTGCATTAATTGGCAGTTGATTGCTGGTGTTGACTTCTTAATGTGTAGTGCCTCGCAAACGTCAAGCCGCCTACTATCGCTGAATCTATCGATGATTTCTGTGTTGTTTACTAGGATTTCTCTGGCGATGGTTTGGTTGTGGGAAGAGATTATATGTTCCTTAATGGAGCCCTGTTGTTTATGCATCGTTAAACGCCTAGAAAGAGATGTTGTTGTCTTGCCTATATACTGGGTTTTTTGGAGCTTACAGTCCCCAAGTGGGCATTTGAAGGCATAGACGACGTTGGTCTCTTTTAAAGCGTTCTGCTTTGTGTCTGGAGAGTTTCTCATGAGTAGGCTGGCCGTTTTTCTGGTTTTATAGTAAATCGTCAGTTGTATCCTTTGATTTTTGTCTGTAGGGATAACGTTTCTATTAACAATATCTTTCAGGACCCTTTCCTCTGTTTAATGAGCTGTGGAAAAGAAGTTCCTGTAAAATAGTCTAATAGGGGGTATAGGTGTTGTGTTAGTTGTCTCTTCAGAGGTTGCATGGCGTTTCACTTTCCTTCTTATGATGTCTTCGACGAAACCATTGGCGAAGCCGTTGTTGACTAGGACCTGCCTTACCCTACAGAGTTCTTCGTCGACTTGCTTCCATTCTGAGCTGTGGCTGAGAGCACGGTCGACATATGCGTTAACAACACTCCTCTTGTACCTGTCTGGGCAGTCGCTGTTGGCATTTAGGCACAATTCCTATGTTCGTTTCCTTAGTGTAGACTGCAGTGTGGAAACCCCCGCTCTTTTCCATGACTGTTACATCTAGAAAGGGCAGCTTCCCATCCTTTTCCATCTCGTAAGTGAAACACAGCACGGAACTCTGCTCAAATGCCTCCTTCAGCTACTGCAGATGTCTGACGTCTGGTACCTGTGTAAAAATGTTGTCAACATGCCTGCAGTATATGGCCGGTTTCAAGTTCATGTCGACTAAGACTTTTTGCTCGATGGTACCCATGTAGAAGTTTGCAAACAGGACACCTAGGGGAGAACCCATGGCAACCCCATCTACTTGCTTATACATGTGCCCATCCGGGCTCAAGAAGGGTGCCTCTTTAGTACAAGCTTGGAGTAGTTTCCTTAGAATATTTTCGGGTATGTCAAGAGGAGTACAGGCTGGATCACGATACACTCTGTCGGCTATCATCCCGATTGTCTCGTCCACAGGTATGTTGGTAAACAGCGATTCTACGTCCAACGAGGCTCTTATCCCTGTGGCCCGTGTGCCCCGCAGTAAGTCAACAAATTCCTTTGGAGACCTCAGGCTGAAGGCGCAAGGAACATAAGGAGTCAGCAGGCCGTTGAGTCGCTTCGCCAGTCTGTACGTGGGTGTGGGTATCTGGCTAATGATTGGCCGAAGTGGGTTTCCAGGCTTGTGTGTCTTGACATTTCCATACGCATATCCAGGTTTATATTCCCCAATGATCTTTGGCAGGTGGAGTCCGGATTTCTTGGCGTTCAAAGTTTCGATCAGTTTGTTGACCTTTGCTTTCAATTCGGCTGTAGTGTCCTCCGTTACCCTTTGGAACTTAGTTTGGTCAGAGGGTATGAGGTTCATTTTCGCCAGATATTCGTCTTTTTTAAGAATGACATATATTGGCGACTTGTCAACTCTCCTGACAACTATCTCCTTGTTCTCACGAAGGCTTTTAGCTGCCGCTTTGAGCTCGGGGGACAGTATGGTGCTTCTGTAATTGCCTCGATTCTTTCCTCCTTCTGCAATAAGTTCTGCTTGTAAGGTATTTTTGGTAGTGACCTTCTTTTGTGTCTCGAGGTCGAATATGTCGTCCAACAGAAATTCCAACTCTACTTTCCGGGCCATCTCACTCGGTCTGGACATAACATGACAGTTTATGCACAGATTTAGGAGAGTGACTTGGTCCTCAGTGAGGTTAATTCCTGCAAGGTTCAGGAAGCCATCTCTTGGACGTGGAATTGCCATAGGTCCTCCATATAATGTTGTTAGTTTCTTGATAATCCTTGTTTCAGTGCTGAGGTGATGTCGGTCTGTGAGGATGTCGAGGTGTTGTTCAATGCGGGTATGGATACTTTCGTTATATCATTAGCCAGATACCCACACCCACGTACAGACTGGCGAAGCGACTCAACGGCCTGCTGACTCCTTATGTTCCTTGCGCCTTCAGCCTGAAGTCTCCAAAGGAATTTGTTGACTTACTGCGGGGCACACGAGCCACAGGGATAAGAGCCTCGTTGGACGTAGAATCGCTGTTTATCAACGTACCTGTGAGCGAGACAATCGGGATGATAGCTGACAGAGTGTATCGTGATCCAGCCTGTACTCCTCTTGACATACCCGAAAATATTCTAAGGAAACTACTCCAAGCTTGTACTAAATAGGCACCCTTCTTGAGCCCGGATGGGCACATGTATAAGCAAGTAGATGGGGTTGCCATGGGTTCTCCTCTAGGTGTCCTGTTTGCAAACTTCTACATGGGTACCATCGAGCAAAAAGTCTTAGTCGACATGAACTTGAAACCGGCCATATACTGCAGGTATGTTGACGACATTTTTACACAGGTACCTGACGTCAGACATTTCCAGGAGCTGAAGGAGGCATTTGAGCAGAGTTCTGGGCTGCGTTTCACTTACGAGATGGAAAAGGATGGGAAGCTGCCCTTTCTAGATGTAACAGTCATGGAAAAGAGCGGAGGTTTCCACATTGCAGTCTACACTAAGGAAACGAACATAGGAATGTGCCTAAATTTTTGCCAACAGCGACTGCCCAGACAGGTACAAGAGGAGTGTTGTTAACGCATATGTCGACCGTGCTCTCAGCCACAGCTCAGAATGGAAGCAAGTCGACGAAGAACTCTGTAGGGTAAGGCAGGTCCTAGTCAACAACGGCTTCTCCAATGGTTTCGTCGAAGACATCATAAGAAGGAAAGTGAAACGCCATGCAACCTCTGAAGGGACAACTAACACAACACCTATACCCCCTATTAGACTATTTTACAGGAACTTCTTTTCCACAGCTCATAAAACAGAGGAAAGGGTCCTGAAACATATTGTTAATAGAAACGTTATCCCTACAGACAAAAATCAAAGGATACAACTGACGATTTACTATAAAACCAGAAAAACGGCCAGCCTACTCATGAGAAACTCTCCAGACACAAAGCAGAACGCTTTAAAAGAGACTAACGTCGTCTATGCCTTCAAATGCCCACTTGGGGACTGTAAGCTCCAAAAAACCCAGTATATAGGCAAGACAACAACATCTCTTTCTAGGCGTTTAACGATGCATAAACAGGGCTCCATTAAGGAACATACAATCTCCTCCCACAACCAAATCATCGCCAGAGAAATCCTAGTAAACAACACAGAAATCGATAGATAGATACAGCGATAGCAGGCGGCTTGATGTTTGCGAGGCACTACACATAAAGAAGTCAACACCAGCAATCAACAGCCAATTAATGCACAACTATATTCTACCCACCTCAAGACTCCGCTCCAATATAGAAGCATCAAGAAATATGGACCAATAGGCTTTCTACAATCACTTCCATTTCAATACCCATTGTTTCGTGTTCTGTCTTGTGTTGATGAAATTAATACCCTATTAATGCCTCCTCTTGTTCTGTCTTGTGTTGATGAAATTAATACCCTATTAATGCCACCTCACCCCATCCACCTCACTCAAATGTAGATATAAACAAAATCGGAGATGTGTAAGTTCTATTCAGTTGTGTATTTGTAAACTAAAGTCTTTGAAAATGTAATAAGTTTTACGAAACGCGCTCGTGTCGTGTCTGACTAGAAATAAAAACGAATTTTGGAGAATTAATTTTTGAATTACCTCCAACAGTGAAAAGAAATGTACGAAAGATTGAGAAAATTCGTGTTAGAATTATTAATCTTACTTTTTCGGTCATATTTAATAATATATGTCTACAGGAAAGACTGCTACCAAAATATACTAATATATATATATATATATATATATATATATATATATATATATATATATATATATATATATATATATATATATATATATATATATATATATATATATATATATATATATATATATATATATTGGTGTATACTGGCAGCAGGTTTTCTTTCAAACATGTTTCATTGAATATGACCGCATATCCTGTATTTATTATTTTCTGGTTTAGGGTTTCTATCCCTCTAACTATTTTCTTAGCATCAGGGCTTAATTGAAATAGGAGTTCCACAAAACTCATTTTCGTACTTTTAAGGTGAAGAAAAGAAGTGATTTACTATAGTGTTTTACACTTATTTATATAATTTGCACAACGTTTCGTACTTCCATGGTTCATTCTCAAGTGAACAGAGCTTACAATACTAGTTGTCCAGATTGATTCCTAGGGGCACCAGATTGAAGATGTCTTCAAGACATCTTCAATCTTGTGCCCCTAGGAATCACATGAGACAAGCCCATGACATCACTCTAACAAGAGAAATGTTGAACAAGAATACCTGCATAATAGACAAAACCCATTATGCAAAAAGATTACAAATTCTTGAGGCAATTCACATAAGAATAGAGCGACCTACCATGAACACCCATATCACGGAAAAATTTACTCTACCCACCATGAGAGTAAGGACAAGACAAGAACATATCGATGCCAACACAGAAGACAATGTCCAACATTATAGGCCAATTACACTGGATTAATCTGTGTGTTTAGATAGGAGATGCCTCGTATGGGCCAACAAGCCTTCTGCAGCCTCCATGTTTCACCTTACATTTATCCCTTATGTTTCCCCCCATGTTTCACTTTTATTGTATTATCATCTGACCCAGTGCGGGTATAAAATCAACTACTATTGTAAGATCTGTTCACTTGAGAATGAACCATGGAGGTTCGAAACGTGCAAATTATATAAATAAGTGTAATACACTCTATAGTAAATCACTTCTTTTCTTCACCTTAAAAGTACGAAAATGAGTTTTGAAGAACTCCTATTTCAATTAAGCCCTGATGCTAAGAAAATAGTTAGAGGGATAGAAGCCCTAAACCAGAAAATAATTAATACAGAATATGCGGTCATATTCAATGAAACATATATATAATATATAATATATATATATATATATATATATATATATATATATATATATATATATATATATATATAATATATATATATATATATATATATATATATATATATATATATATATATATATATATATATATATATATATATATATATATATATATATATATATAATGTCGTACCTAGTAGCCAGAACGCACTTCTCGGCCTAATATGCAAGGCCCGATTTGCCTAATAAGCCAAGTTTTCATGAATTAATGTTTTTTCGACAACCTAACCTAACATTTTCGGCTACCTAACCTAACCTATAAAGATAGGTTAGGTTAGGTTAGGTAGGGGTGGTTAGGTTCGGTCATATATCTACGTTAATTTTAACTCCAATAAAAAAAAATTGACCTCATACATAATGAAATGGGTTGATTTATCATTTCATAAGAAAAAAATTAGAGAAAATATATTAATTCAGGAAAACTTGGCTTATTAGGCAAATCGGGCCTTGAATAGTAAGCCAAAAAGTGAGTTCTGGCTACTAGGTACGACATATATATATATATATATATATATATATATATATATATATATATATATATATATATATATATATATATATATATATATATATATATATATATATTAGTATATATATATTAGTATATTTTGGTAGCAGTCTTTCCTGTAGACATATATTATTAAATATGACCGAAAAAGTAAGATTAATAATTCTAACACGAATTTTCTCAATCTTTCGTACATTTCTTTTCACTGTTGGAGGTAAATCAAAAATCAATTCTCCAAAATTCATTTTTATTTCTAGTCTGACGCAACACGAGCGCGTTTCGTAAAACTTATTACATTTTCAAAGACTTTAGTTCACAAATATACAACTGAATAGAACTTACGCATCTCCGATTTTATATCTACATTTGAGTGAGGTGGAAGGGGTGATGTGGCATTAACACAAGACAGAACAAGATGTGGCATTAATAGGGTATTAATTTCATCAACACAAGACAGAACAAGAGTATTAATAGGGTATTAATTTCATCAACACAAGACAGAACACGAAACAATGGATATTGAATAGAAGTGTTTGTAGAAAGCCTATTGGTCCATATTTCTTGATGCTTCTATATTGGAGCGGAGTCTTGAGGTGCGTAGAATATAGTTGTGCAATAATTGGCTGTTGATTGCTGGTGTTGACTTCTTGATGTGTTGTGCCTCGCAAACGTCAAGCCGCCTGCTATCGCTGTATCTATCGATGATTTCTGTGTTGTTTACTAGGATTTCTCTGGCGATGGTTTGGTTGTGGGAAGAGATTATATGTTCCTTAATGGAGCCCTGTTGCTTATGCATCGTTAAACGCCTAGAAAGAGATGTTGTTGTCTTGCCTATATACTGGGTTTTTTGGAGCTTACAGTCCCCAAGAGGGCATTTGTAGGCATAGACGACGTTAGTCTCTTTTAAAGCATTCTGTTTTGTGTCTGGAGAGTTTCTCATGAGTAGGCTGGCCGTTTTTCTGGTTTTATAGTAAATCGTCAGTTGTATCCTCTGATTTTTGTCTGTAGGGATAATGTTTCTATTAACAATATCTTTCAGGACCCTTTCCTCCGTTTTATGAGCTGTGGAAAAGAAGTTCCTGTAAAATAGTCTAATAGTGGGTATAGGTGTTGTGTTAGTTGTCTCTTCAGAGGTTGCATGGCTTTTCACTTTCCTTCTTATGATGTCTTCGACGAAACCATTGGAGAAGCCGTTATTGACTAGGACCTGCCTTACCCTACAGAGTTCTTCGTCGACTTGCTTCCATTCCGAGCTGTGGCTGAGAGCACGGTCGACATATGCGTTAACAACACTCCTCTTGTACCTGTCTGGGCAGTCGCTGTTAGCATTTAGGCACATTCCTATGTTTCCTTAGTGTAGACTGCAGTGTGGAAACCTCCGCCCTTTTCCATGACTGTTACATCTAGAAAGGGCAGCTTCCCATCCTTTTCCATCTCGTAAGTGAAACGCAGCACGGAACTCTGCTCAAATGCCTCCTTCAGCTCCTGCAGATGTCTGACATCAGGTACCTGTGTAAAAATGTCGTCTGAGGAAACTACTCCAAGCTTGTACTAAAGAGGCACCCTTCTTGAGCCCGGATGGGCACATGTATAAGCAAGTAGATGGGGTCACCATGGGTTCTCCCCTAGGTGTCCTGTTTGCAAACTTCTACATGGGTACCATGGAGCAAAAAGTCTTAGTCGACATGAACTTGAAACCGGCCATATACTGCAGGTATGTTGACGACATTTTTACACAGGTACCTGATGTCAGACATCTGCAGGAGCTGAAGGAGGCATTTGAGCAGAGTTCCGGGCTGCGTTTCACTTACGAGATGGAAAAGGATGGGAAGCTGCCCTTTCTAGATGTAACAGTCATGGAAAAGGGCGGAGGTTTCCACACTGCAGTCTACACTAAGGAAACAAACATAGGAATGTGCCTTAATGCCAACAGCGACTGCCCAGACGGGTACAAGAGGAGTGTTGTTAACGCATATGTCGACCGTGCTCTCAGCCACAGCTCAGAATGGAAGCAAGTCGACGAAGAACTGTGTAGGGTAAGGCAGGTCCTAGTCAATAACGGCTTCTCCAATGGTTTCGCCGAAGACATCATAAGAAGGAAAGTAAAAAGCCATGCAACCTCTGAAGAGACAACTAACACAACACCTATACCCCCTATTAGACTATTTTACAGGAACTTCTTTTCCACAGCTCATAAAATGGAGGAAAGGGTCCTGAAAGATATTGTTAATAGAAACGTTATCTCTACAGACAAAAATCAGAGGATACAATTGACGATTTACTATAAAACCAGAAAAACGGCCAGCCTACTCATGAGAAACTCTCCAGACACAAAACAGAACGCTTTAAAAGAGACTAACGTCGTCTATGCCTTCAAAGCCCTCTTGGGGACTGTAAGCTCCAAAAAACCCAGTATATAGGCAAGACAACAACATCTCTTTCTAGGCGTTTAACGATGCATAAGCAACAGGGCTCCATTAAGGAACATATAATCTCTTCCCACAACCAAACCATCGCCAGAGAAATCCTAGTAAACAACACAGAAATCATCGATAGATACAGCGATAGCAGGCGGCTTGACGTTTGCGAGGCACTACACATCAAGAAGTCAACACCAGCAATCAACAGCCAATTATTGCACAACTATATTCTACCCACCTCAAGACTCCGCTCCAATATAGAAGCATCAAGAAATATGGACCAATAGGCTTTCTACAAACACTTCTATTCAATATCCATTGTTTCGTGTTCTGTCTTGTGTTGATGAAATTAATACCCTATTAATACTCTTGTTCTGTCTTGTGTTGATGAAATTAATACCCTATTAATGCCACATCTTGTTCTGTCTTGTGTTAATGCCACATCACCCCTTCCACCTCACTCAAATGTAGATTTAAAATCGGAGATGCGTAAGTTCTATTCAGTTGTATATTTGTTAACTAAAGTCTTTGAAAATGTAATAAGTTTTACGAAACGCGCTCGTGTCGCGTCAGACTAGAAATAAAAATGAATTTTGGAGAATTGATTTTTTATTTACCTCCAACAGTGAAATGTACGAAAGATTGAGAAAATTCGTGTTAGAATTATTAATCTTACTTTTTCGGTCATATTTAATAATATATATATATATATATAGACTATTTTACAGGAACTTCTTTTCCACAGCTCATAAAACGGAGGAAAGGGTCCTGAAAGTACAGTACAGTACAGTACAATACAGTACAGTACAGTACAATACAGTACAGTATGTACTAGGCTGCAGTACAGTACAGTACAGAAAGTACTGTACAGTACAGTACTGAAAGTACAGTACACGGCGGAGGAGGGGGACGGACACGTGGTGAGCAAGGTCCTACACTTGAACCAATTTCAACGAGGATCACGATGCCTGAGCCAGCCAAGACTTGACCTGTGTAGGTATGAATACCTGCTGAAGACCCTGGGTGTGACAAGAAGAACCGTATCTCCTTCATTCCAACACTATGAACGTTGAAAGGTGCGTTGTCTGAGCTTTGTGTATGGCGAGGCAGGTACAGTGTATGGGTGAGGGTGAGGGGAGGGTCGTCGTCGTCTCAGTGCCGCCACCCACCAGCCCCCAAGGCGGGGTACGGGGTAAAGGGGGGAGTGATGGGGGAGGCTCTCGAGCTGCCTACAGTGATGTTAGTGGAAAGTTAGTGCGTTCATAAGCAAATTGGTGAGTGTAGTGTTAAAACAAAGTGCACTAGTGATTTCCCCGAGTGTTTGATAGTGTGTAACAAGTGTGACGGCGGCCTCCCTCGCGTGCCCCCCCCCCCCCCTCCACCACCCCCGCCCGCCATCTTCCCCCACCCCGCTACCTGCGCCCGACCCAGCCAGCCGCCCATCACCACACAGCCTACCCACACACGGTGCCCAGGCCATGCCCAACTCCCCCAGGAGGGTAATGCTTGCCGTGTTACTCTCCATCTGGGAAGGAGTGGGTGCACTCAGCGGGCAGCCAGGCGTCATCACATCTAGGCATGGCACATGTCGCACCTGACACACAGCCTCTTTCCAGCCAAGAAGATGGCCACCCAAGAGGAAACTGTCAAGTGTGTGACAGACGGTATCGTCTCAATTCAAATGGAACTGTCCGCTATCATTCTCTCAATTCAGGTGGTTGTCTAGGGTCTAGGCGCCTGCCCCGGGGCAGTGACGATGGACAACCTGCTGCAGGAGCGAGGAACAATACCTCCCTCAACTTCATTTCAGCAGATAATCTGCTTGAAGCAATCAAAGCGACGTCCACCAGGACCTTGCCCCACATCCCCAAGGCTGCCCGTCATCAAGCAGCAGCCAAACTCACCAGTCTGCTGACAAAGGTCAACAATGCTCCCAGAACCTCTGGACCGTGGCACAATCTCCTTCTATTTGGGAATGCATGCCTAGCATTACCGCCCAGGAGAGACAAGTCATTAGCAACCTCTGTAATCAGGGCACTTAATGAATTCCCCAGAGCAGACAACCTGGTCCGCCTCCCCCCTCGTGCCAAGAACACCAGCCACAGGACGACCAACAATAACTCATCTGAGAACCACAAAATGAGAGCACAGATCACCAGGAAAATAGAGGAGGGCAATACCACAGGTGCCATCAGAATCATGACCAGCGATGACACTATTGCCCCCAGGAACGCCACGACAGCAGAGGCTCTTGAAGACAAACACCCACCCAGAGCCCCAGACAGCAGCAGGGATCCCCAGGAAAACAATGCTGGCATAGAACCCTTGACTGTTCGAGAATCTGAGGTGTACAAAGCAGCCATGTCTTTCCCAACAGGTTCAGCAGGGGGCTTTACAGGCCTAAGACCCCAGCACATCAAACAAATGCTGAACCCGGCGCTTGGAGATGCTGCAAAGGATCTTCTAGTGGAACTTACCAGATTCTCCAACATGTGTTTGCCTGGCGGCATCCCTGAGGACATCAGGCCTGTCTTTTATGGAGCAGCACTCTGTGCTCTAAAGAAGAAGGATAGGGGTATCAGGCCCATTGCCGTTGGCAATACCCTCCGACGCCTTGTAGCTAAGGCTGCAGTGAGATCTATCAGCCAGGAAGCAGTCACCTTGCTGAAACCTCATCAGCTCGGGTTTGGGATCCCCCTAGGTTGTGAAGCTGCAGCACATGCAGCGCGGGCTTACATTGCTGATCTCCCGGACCAGAAGGCACTAGTAAAGCTTGACTTCAAAAATGCCTTCAATCAAGTCAGACGAGACGCTGTCCTCAGGGCTGTACACAACCATTTCCGTCCCCTTTACCCATTCATCCGATCGTGCTACAGTGGGGACTCTAAGCTTCTTTTTGGGGAGCATGAAATAAACTCCTGTGAAGGTGTCCAACAAGGTGACCCCTTAGCCCCCCTCCTTTTCTGCCTAGCTATCAAAGAGGTCACTGATAGTCTGACAAGCGAGCTAAACATCTGGTACCTGGATGATGGCACTCTAGCTGGAACTCCGGAAACCATTTTGGAGGACATAAGGAAAATCCATGAGCAGGGAGCAGCCTTAGGCCTCATTCTCAATGCATCCAAATGTGAAATAATCTCCCGCAACCCAGACATCACTGGGCAAATACAAAATGCTCTTCCAGACATTCTCGTTGTCGAGCCACCGGACTGCACTCTCCTGGGTGCCCCCATTGGCCCACGAGCAATCGAGGAGGTCCTGGTTGCAAAAATCACTGACCTAAAGAGAATGCAGGACAGGATTGACAAGATTGATGCCCATGATGCTCTCTTTCTCCTTACAAGATGCCTGTCTCTCCCTAAGTTGACCTACTTTCTGAGATGTTCTCCATCCTACAGCAGCCCTAAGTTAAATGTGTATGACACCCTTCTGAGGTCCATGCTGGTGAAAGTCCTGAACCTGCCATTGGACGACTCTCAGTGGGAGCAAGCAACCCTTCCTGTAAGACTCGGCGGCCTTGGTGTCCGCACAGCCTCCCAAATTGCTCTACCAGCCTTCCTTTCCTCCTCTCATGCATCACACGACCTCGTCAGAGATATTTTACCTGCAACCCTGAGGGATTCAGCAGGAATACACGATCCTGCTTTCACTGAATGTTCAAATCAGTGGGATGTTCTTGCAGCCCCAGCAACCATTATAGAGCCAACAAAACAACACAAACAGTCCGGCTGGGACCACCCTCTAGTGGAAAAAGTAGCTGATGCCATGCTCAGCGTCGCAACATCATACAAGGAGAAAGCCTGCCTCAGAGCAGTGCGTGCCCCCCATGCAGGAGACTTCCTCCTGGCAGTACCCATGTCAGCAATGGGCACGCGCCTAGATCCAGAATCCCTTCGTGTAGCAGTAGCCCTCCGCCTTGGTGCCCCAATTCACACTGAATACAAGTGTATTTGCAACAGGGTGGAAGCAGACCAATACGGACTGCATGGGTTGCATTGCGGAAGCACAAAGGGCTGGCATGCAAGACACAACGAGGTCAATGACATCATCAAGAGAAGCCTCGTCTCAGCTGGGTGCCCAGCGGAGAGAGAACCTCGCATCCTAGGGGTCCAAAACCCGGATTTCCCCGCACTTCGCCCTGATGGCATCACCATATACCCATGGAAGGAGGGTAGACAGTTGGTGTGGGACTACACATGTGTATCCACCCTGGCTGACACCTATATATATATATGTACACTTCGGAGCTGATCAAGCAGGTGGGGCGGCCAACCACAGGGAAACAGCAAAATCACTCAAGTACAGGCGATTGGAAGGTCAATACCTCTTTGTTCCCATAGCGTCTGAGACGCATGGCCCCTGGGGCAAGAGTGCCTTGGGATTTCTCAAGGAATTGGGTTCCAGGCTCATTGACGTCACAAGAGACCCAAGGGCTTCCAGTTTTTTATTTCAGAGTGGCGATCCAGAGGGGAAATGCTTGCTGCGTCCTCGGTTCCTGTCCAGAAGCGGAGGAGCTTCAAGAGATCCATAACCTTTAGGCATTTGTCTTGTATGTTTTGTAACCTTTAAATACACAATAAAGGAAAAAAAAAAAAAGGGAAGGGGGTGGTAGGAGAAAAGCACACAGAAACTGTATTGGAGGGGACCTACATTCCCTCCAATGCGTTATGTGTGGTTTCCTCCGAGGCTATGGGTCCCCCTTCTTCCAGCCAGAGGTGGTACTCCCTTCCCCATTTATATATATATATATATATATATATATATATATATATATATATATATATATATATATATATATATATATAATTTGTGAGGGTACCACCTCTGGTGCCAATGTGGGGACCCATAGCCTTGGAGAAGAAAATAAAAAGTATTCAGAGGAGACCTTGTGGTTTCTCACTGAACACTAATATTATCTTCTCCTACCACCCCCATTCTTTTGTATGTATACATATATATTTACTTTATTTGAACTTTGTTACAAAAAAGGAGTTACATATGGGTTACAAAGATGGTTATCATAGGTTGTCGAGTTCCTCCAGCTCCTCAGATGGCGGGCAGGAACCCTGGATGCAGTGCGCATTTCCCCTCTGTATCGCCACACTGAGGCGCTGGAAAAGAAAGCTTGCAGCTCTTGGGTCCCTTGTTGTTTCAATGAGCCTAGAACCCAGTTCCTTCAAAAAACTGGTAGCACTTTTACCCCAGGTGCCGAGTGTCTCAGAAGCAATGGGGACAAAATTGTAGTGGTGATCCAGTTCTCTATACTTAGGGGATTTGGCTGCTTCCCTGTGGGTGGCAGCGCCACCTGGTTGTGCAACACTGAGGTTAATGTAGGTGTTAGCCAGAGTTGATACGCACGTGTAGTCCCATACCAACTGCTTGCCATTCTTCCAGGGGTTCACTGTGATACCATCCGGGCGACCAATAAGAGCATCAGAGTTACGGGGCGTTAGGTAACGGGGCTCTCTTTCAGCTGGGCATCCAGCTGTGGTGAGGCTCCTCTTGATGATGTCGTTAACTTCATTGTTCCTCGAGTGCCATCCCCCTGTGCTTTGGCAGAGTAGGCCATGGTGGCCGTACCTGTCAGCCACCACCTCGCCGCAAATACACCTATATCTGGTGTGGATTGGGGCAGCAAGGCGGAGGGCCACAGCAATTCGGAGGGCGTGTGGTGTGAGACCCGTGCCAGTTGCCGACATTGGGGTTGCTAACAGGAAATCCCCTGCATGTGGTGCTGCTACTGCTGTGAGGCGAGCAATGTCGTGTTGTGTTGTTGCAGTACCCAGGCACTCTGCAGCAACTTGGTCTACAATGGGGCCATCCCAGCTGGATTGCCTGTGGGCTTTTGGGGATGGTGGTTGAGGTGATTGGCCTGCACGAGAGGCCCACTCTGTGGCACAGCATGTAAAATTGGGATCATGTACACCTGCCAGCTGATGTAAGTGGGCAGGTAGAATTTCCTTCACAAGGTCGTCGGATGCTGATAAGGAGGACAGGAAGGCTGGAACAGCGATTTGCGTTGCTGTTCGAACTCCGAGGCCCCCAAGTCTTACGGGAAGAGAGGCTTGTTTCCACTGTAGGTCATCGAGAGAGAGGTTAAGGGCTTTTTCTAGCATTGATTTCAGTAACCGGTCATACTCCCTTAGTTTTTGGCTACTGTAAGATGGTGAACACCTCAGAAAGTAGGTTAACCTGGGGAGGGACAGACATCTGGTGATGAGGTAGAGTGCATCATGAGCATCAATATCCTCAATCCTCCCATCCATCCTCTTAAGGTCGGCGATTTTCTTATCAAGGACCTCATTGATGGCTTTCAACCCCAGGGGAGCTCCTAGGAGTGTGCTGTCTTCAGGTTTAGTTTTATGGATATTTGGCAAAAGACCCTCTATTCTCTCTACGATGCCCTAGTTGGAACATATTATTTCACATTAAAAAGGGTTCAGGGTGAGGCCTAAAACTGCACCTTGCTCCTGGATTTTTCTGATGTCCTCCAGGAGGGAGTCTTGGGAACCAGCTAGGGTACCATCATCCAAGAACCAGATGTTAAGCTCGCTGGACAGGACCTCTGTGACTTGTTTGATGACTAAGCAGAAAAGGAGAGGAGCAAGGGGGTCACCCTGTTGGACGCCTTCTCGCGAGTTAATTTCATGTTCGCCAAAAAGTAGCTTAAGATCCATACTGTAGCATGAATGTGCAAAAGGGTAGAGGAAAGGGAAATGACTATGAACCGCACGGAGTACAGCATCCCTCCGCACCAAATTGAAGGCATTTTTGAAATCTAGCTTGATAAGGGCCTTTTCGTCTGTGATGTTGGCGATGAAGGCTCGAGCTGCATGGGCTGCCGCCTCACACCCTTGTGGAATTCCAAACCCGAGCTGTTTTGGCTTCAGCATGTTGGCCGCTGCATCACTAACTGTTCTTGCAGCTGCCTTTGCGACGAGACGCCGAAGAGAATTGCCCACAGCTATTGGCCTGATCCCTCCATCCTTTTTCTTTAGAGCACAGAGAGATGCTCCAAAAAAGATAGGTCTTATGGACGCTGGTATGTTGCCAGCTAGACGTGTGTTGGTGAATCTGGTTAGTTCCACCAAGAGGTTCTTTGCAATGTCACCCAGTGCAGGGTTGAGCATTTGCTTGAGGTGGTTGGGTTTTAGTCCTGTGAACCCACCTGCTGATCCTGTAGGGAAGGACATGGCTGCTTTATGGACCACAGATTCAGCTACCCAGAGAGGTTCTGCTCCGGTAGCCCCCACTTGTACAATGTCGTCCTCACGCGGAGCCCTGGGTGGGTGTTTCTCCCTTAGGGCTTGAGCTGTTGCGGCATCTCTGTCGGCAATTGAGTCCTCACTGGTGATGACTCGTATTGCGCCAATAGTGTTTCCTTCTTCTATTTTCTTGGTGACTGATGTTCTGATTTTTGATGTCTCGGATATGCCACTGTTGCTCTTCCTGCCGTGGGTGTTTCTCGCGCGAGTGGGAAGGCGCACCTGGTTGTCCTCCCTGGGAAAATCATTTATAGCTTTGATGACTGAGGCAGCTAAGGTTTTGTCTCTCCTTGCAGGGGTGGCTAGGCATATGTTGCCAAACATTAGGAGGTTGTGCCATGCTTGGGTCGTTCCAGAAGAGTCGTTGACCTTTCTCAGGAGGGCAGATAATTTGGCTGCTGCATGGGGGCGGGCTGCTTTAGGGATGTGTTGCAAGGTTCTGGCCGATGTTGCTTTGATAGCTTCTAATAAATTTTCTGTGAGAATGAAGGTCTGGGAGGTGTTTTGCCTTACGGGCGGTGTGGGCTGTTGATTGGTGTTCTCCCTGGGAGGGCGCTCAGAACCCAAACACCTGACTCCGTTGTTGGAATGAATGAGCACATTATCGTCCCTCAACCGGATATAGCATACCCTGTCACACGTCTGACATCTACCGTTCTATCCCTGCTTGATGGCTCATCTTGGCTTGGAGAAGCCTGGCTATCTGTCGAGAGCTGCGACATGGGCGGGCGCTGGGCGGGAGGGTGGACGGCGGGTGGAGACTGGAGGGTGGGTGGCGGTTGGAGGCTGGGGGGATGATCAGCTGGCCGTGGCACTTACTACTCAGATGAGTGGTAATACATATACCACCTCTATACAAAGTGTGGGTATACACCCACTACACAATATGTGGGTATACATTGGGTGGGTGGGTGGCGTAGACACATGGGAGCCTCCCGGCTTCTATGGGCGGGTGGCAAGGTGGCCTCGTGGGTGGGGAGGCGACGTGGTGGGGTAGGGAAGGAGGGGGAGAGCAGGTACTTCCCGGCCTGGGCGCTGGGTGGGGGCGGGGGTCAGGGCGACACTAACACTGGTTTAATTACCCCGTATATCACTGCACAATAATGAATGAATCACACACTTGTAATCTGACTCACTGCACGTGTGATGTACTAACAATATGATAGATATGTTGCGCCAATTATCGCTGACAACGTAACTTGTTCAACAAAACTTTCAAAAAAGAAAAACACAAAACACTATTTGGCACACGCGTAACCCCCACATCTCTCTCCTGACCACACAACACCCCTCACTCACCCCCCACCTCCCCTCACTATGGGAGGCCTGCAGGGTCCATCCTGGCCCCTCACTCCAGCCTCCATGACTCCACACTGCCAACCCACCTGTTTTGATAAGTTTTGATAAGTTTTCACATAGATGGTACACCGTAGGCACTTCCGGCCACTTCCACGTCTGCTTGGTGTATTCACGGTGAATACGGTTGAGTCTTGGTACGGTGAGGCCAAGATGTATGTATATATATATATATATATATATATATATATATATATATATATATATATATATATATATATATATATATATATATATATATATATCTATATATATATATATATATATATATATATATATATATATATATATATATATATATATATATATATATATATATATATATATATATATATATATATAATATATATATATATATATATATATATATATATATATATATATATATATATATATATATATATATATATATATAATATGTGTGTCGTACCTAGTAGCCAGAACGCACTTCTCAGCCTACTATGCAAGGCCCGATTTGCCTAATAAGCCAAGTTTTCCTGAATTAATATATTTTCTCTAATTTTTTTCCTATGAAATGATAAAGCTACTCATTTCATTATGTATGAGTTAAATGTTTTTTTATTGGAGTTAAAATTAACGTAGATATATGACCGAACCTAACCAACCCTACCTAACCTAACCTATCTTTATAGGTTAGGTTACCTAACCTATCTTTATAGGTTACCTAACCTATCTTTATAGGTTAGGTTAGGTTTGGTAGCCGAAAAAGTTAGGTTAGGTTAGGTAGGTTAGGTAATCGAAAAAACATTAATTCATGAAAACTTGGCTTATTAGGCAAATCTGGCCTTACATAGTAGGCCGAGAAGTGCATTCTGGCTACAAGGTACGACATATATATAAATATATATATATATGTCGTACCTAGTAGCCAGAACGCACTTCTCAGCCTACTATGCAAGGCCCAATTTGCCTAATAAGCCAAGTTTTCATGAATTAATGTTTTTTTGACTACCTAACCTACCTAACCTAACCTAACCTAACTTTTTTGGCTACCTAACCGAACCTAACCTATAACGATAGGTTAGGTTAGGTTAGGTAGGGTTGGTTAGGCTTGGTCATATATCTACGTTAATTTTAACTCTAATTAAAAAAAATTGACCTCATACATAATGAAATGGGTAGCTTTATTATTTCATGAGAAAAAAATTAGAGAAAATATATTAATTCAGGAAAACTTGGCTTATTAGGCAAATCGGGCCTTGCATAGTAGGCTGAGAAGTGCGTTCTGGCTACTAGGTACGACATATATATATATATTTATATATATGTCGTACCTTGTAGCCAGAATGCACTTCTCGGCCTACTATGTAAGGCCAGATTTGCCTAATAAGCCAAGTTTTCCTGAATTAATATATTTTCTCTAATTTTTTTCTCATGAAATAATAAAGCTACCCATTTCATTATGTATGAGATCAATTTTTTTTAATTGGAGTTAAAATTAACGTAGGAATATGACCGAACCTAACCAACCTTACCTAACCTAACCTATCTTTATAGGTTAGGTTAGGTTAGGTAGCCGAAAAAGTTAGGTTAGGTTAGGTTATGTAGGTTAGGTTGTCGAAAAACAATTAATTCATGAAAACTTGGCTTATTAGGCAAATTGGGCCTTGCATAGTAGGCTGAGAAGTGCGTTCTGGCTTATATATATATATATATATATATATATATATATATATATATATATATATATATATATATATATATATATATATATATATATATATATATATATATATATATATATATATATATATATATATAAACAAACTCATTGGTGGTACCTTATGCGAGTGGACTTGAAAAATTGTCTCCGATTTTTAAGAAACTTAATATAAATTTGGTGTTCACTAATAGTACGATCAAATCCAATTCAATAAAAAATTCCCCTGATACAGCAGGTTGCGTGTATTCGATTCCCTGCAATGATTGTGATTTTGTGTTCCTTGAACAAACAGGAAAGTCCTTACAATTGCAGTTGTCACAACATGCTTATAGTATTAGAACTGCCCAAATGTCTAATGCCTTGTATTTGCACACGAGTTTATGCGATCACAGTATTAACTGGAATGGGGCGAAAAGCATTACCAATTGTGGTGATTTCGTGGAACGGAATTTGATTGAGTCTGCTTTAATCAGTCAGTGTCAATCTTCTTAATGTTAGTACTGGTATGTACAAACTTGATCCATTTTTAAGTTATAATATTGCATAACAGTTTAAGAAAAAACTCTGATAGAGAGGCTTACAATGTCTCATTATAATTTTATATTCATATATTGTGTGTTCATGAGGCTTTTCTTTAATCTTTCATCCTTATTCTCTGACCGCTTAATCCTCTTTGACCTTTCCAAGCTAAGCCATACCTGTTTCTGGTTAATTCTTTCCCTAGAGATGGGTTGGTCAGGTTCCAGGTGTCGGCCTGTATCCTCCCCCTTCTCTTTTCTCCTCTAGTCAGTCTCGTGTTGACAAAGGCTTTAACAGGCCGAAACGTTCACTCTCTTTCACATTTCTCTGTGGAATTCCGCATAAAATGATCAGTGTTTTGTGATCGTCAATTGCATATATATATATATATATATATTATATATATATATATATATATATATATATATATATATATATATATATATTAGTATATTTTGGTAGCAGTCTTTCCTGTAGACATATTTTATTAAATATGATCTTACTTTTTCGGTCATATTTAATAAAATATATATATATATATATATATATATATATATATATATATATATATATATATATATATATATATATATATATACACGGAAAAACCAGCCTATGACTGCAATAACATAAATATCAGCATAAATATTCCTTGATAAACAACAATGATCAATCAATCACCCTATCAGTCCTAGAACACACATGTATGTATGTCTCTGCAGGTAATCCAGCCTACAGTTGTAACTCTATACTTCAGTATAAATACTCCTTGGCACAAAAATGGTAACCAATCACCTACCTTTCACTGCGTCTTGCACGCTAATGACAACCAAACACTCTACCAACTCCCTACAAGTAGTTAATAAGAACTTCTTTTCCACATCTGGAAGTTCACTATCCTGACATCTTCAGGTTTTCCTAGAATCATCTACCAGGGTCTTCCGCAGCTCTCCCGGCTGCTACACCATGAATTCTTCCTTGAGCAACAATGGTGCTTCACCACTGGAATTACAGAAGCATGTGAAACTTCATTCCACTGCTCCTCTTCTCACAGCTTAAGGTCTTGCTCCTCACTGTATGGCTGCTCTTCCACAGAGCTCAGTGCCTTCCACAACCTTGGAGTCTCATCAACTACCCCCTCTCTGCTGGCTTTGAAGTTCTCAGGAAATCCTTCCCCAGACAAACCTGCAACCCATTTACATGCCAGTAAAAATGTTCCTCTACAAACATATAACTAACATAAAGTTCACAATAAATGTTTCACTTGACATCTCCCTGCTTTCTACATACTGTGAGGTGACTCCCCCACGTTTGGGCTGGTCCATTTTCTGCCCTCCCTGGGAGCCTTCCGCTTCCCGGGCGGCCCCCTCACTCAGTCGCCCACCAGTGGTTGGAGTGGATAAATGTCGCTCTGCCCTCCGAGACGTTCCTCCATCTTTACTCTCTTATTTTGGCCTTCTGCCTCATCAAAACATGCCTAATGTACTCACAAACAATTACTATGATCGCTGGGCACACAATCAAATACAGACAATCACTATTAACTAGTTAAATTTGGGCTTACCACAATAAGGTCTCCGGCAGGGCGCTCTTCCTATCGATGGTGCCTGACCAGGGCGCTCCCATGGCCCATGAAAATGTCTCTGGGCGGCTTCACAACTCTTCTTGCCGTCCGTGACTTGAGACCACACGTTTCCAGCTCGAATCCACAGCTGAAACGACTTCACACTTCCTTCCTCTTGAAGGTATATCAACTAGGGGTTCCTCTCTGACAGGAGCTCAACGGAGTGCGACTTCCCCTCACGATGTCTGGTGCTCAAGTGAGTTCAAGCTCCTCTCAAGCGAGCCTCACACCTCCAGCAAACTCTCCACATCTCATGTCAAGTCATTTCCTTATATTCTTGATCACTGCCCATACTCTTAAACTATTTATCAAATCTAACCAATTATTTTACGTATGTACCTCCATGTCTATATTTCTTTCACCTCTTATTTAGGTCAGGTCTTGCAGAATAACTCTCAAGGGAGACTCATTTTTCAGCTACCTGGGATCATAACAGGAGGTAGAATAACATCCCCAGCCACCCCCACCAACTCGTCCCGTGTCAGCATAACTGGAAAATCCCCCTTCTTGAATATATTCACACAGTCAGCCGCGACCACGACGCAGTGCAGCCGCCAGGTGACCTTACTGACCACAACGATAACATGGATGGGGCTGTCGGAAAATCCGACACCATTTAATATATCATACAGACAGATAATAGCTGTGTTGTATAAACAAGTTAACCATAGAAAACGTAACTTGTAGTGGAATTACCGTCTAAAGAAAACGGGATATCATCACCACATACTATTATAATTCACCACCTATTATGGTGGGAATTATTCTTAAATACATTAGTCTTTGGACTTTACCATCATAAAAACATCTTATATAAATTAACTTAATTATCAATATTAAAGTAGAGTAAATGTGACCCTTCTCACGTTCTGAAATCTGGACAATGTAAGCCAGGCGTCAGAGTGGAGGAAGGAGGGCAGCTATTGTTGTTTATAGAGACCAGAGGCTCACACGGGAGCAAATTCGGCTCCTGTTAATTTTACTTGGACGTAGTGTTATGGATACCAAAGGTGTACCATCTGTCAACACGCTGTCAACAAATCAAGTTAAGTGTTCTTTCCGAAACCCATTATCTATCATTAGTGGCCATTAATGTCATTATATAGGGTGACCCGGTTAGAACGCGAAATCGCCTCATACTAAAGGTAATTAAGCGAGGTCTTCATGTTCCATGTACTGTTTTCTCTGATATACTTGTCATATATAGGTATCTGGCTTCACAGCTAGCGCACTTTTGACAGGTCAAGACGAGGATGCAAGATTTGTGCACCAGTTACTGGGTGATATGGAAGCTACCTCAAAGAGGATAATTTGGTGTCTACACCCTAGTTATACCTGGTGGACTAACCTGCTGTACTATAAGATAAGGAACCTCTTCAATGTATGTAGTTACTGTAGTTTGATTGGCTGCATACATATAAATATAAACCCCCCTAATGTGTAGAGGATCGATTTGTGAGATTATGAGATTATTGCAGAAATACAGTCCACTTATCATTATACAAATTGCTATCGAAGTATATAAATTAACGTAAATATAAATTTATATAAATTAAATAAATATAAATCTCACAGGTCGGTTCCCACATTATTTGGTCATCTTCGAACCGGATGACGGATTATTTGATCCTTTGAACCCACATTTGGTCATCTTAGTACCGGATGAACCAGTTAACCAGTGGATTCATTAAATATACTACTGCAGTGTTATTTAAACAAAGCCAACAGTCAAGACGGCAGCGTAGCCTCGAGGGAGCTCAGGAGCCTCCCTCAGCCCAGTTCAGCTTCGTCAGCGGTTTCATGCACACCCACAGATATTTGGTGGCGTGTTATTTCGTGAAATGACAGCGCTAATATAGAATCCAGCCAAATTAGTGACTGTGTCTTCGCGAGATTGTTCACGGATTTCGTGGTGTTACATTTCGCGAGAGATTATCTACGAATTTTGTGGACTTTATTTCGCGAGGTCACTAATAATATTTAATACTTCTAGATAATATTAGAAGTTTCATAGAGGCTAATTAAGAGGCTATTATCAATAATTGTGTATATTATTTCTCCAAATAGAGAATTATTTAATATATATTGCACTAGTGATCACAGTATAATATTTACTAATTGCCAACCCACAACAGGGTAGGATAAAACCATTGACTAGTTGAACTATTATCGTTCATCCTAGTCCCATTATTACCATAGTCAGTTGTACTATATTGATTAACCTAACACCATTAATGAATGGTCCAGACCCTATTTTGGGTGTAATTTTTATCAACTCGAGTTGAGTTGTATATATAATAATTTACTTATGATCATTACACCTTTGAGTGATTAATTAGTGTCTCTACCATCCTAGGGTGATATAGAAGAGCTAACCTAAAGGTACTTCCAGTGACACTGGTTTATCACTCAAATCATTAGTGTGGATGATTGTATATATATAATGTGTATTAATTTTAAGTGCTAACCTCTAGTAGAGGTAGGATTATTGCCTAGTGAGTGCAGAATTTACCCTAGGCTACCATTAGTACTTGCTCACAATTTATGAGCCAGTGGTGCTCAATTAACAAGTCACCATGACTAATCCACAGAAAGCAAAGCGTGCTTTAATAGCAAGCAAACGCCAACTAACAAGGGATCTCAACCAATATGAACAGTTGTTATATGAGCCTGTAATTAATTATCGTCGGTTGAAAATACCACTGTTACAGATTCAAACCCAATTGCATATATTGAAAGCAAATAGGAAATCTTACCAAAATCAGGTCCACGACGACGACATAGTAGTTGAAGATGTGGAACCATTCCTGTCTGACCTTGCACAATATGAAGAAGAAACTCAAGGCAGGTTGGAACATTTACACAGGATAATTGAATCAGAACAAATAGCAAGTACACCAAATAAAGTAGATAATGTTATGGATGATCTGGATCTTTTTGAGAATAAATGTAAAGCCAGATTAGATCCTTTAATCAACAAGGATAAAGCTTCACCCAGTAAAGCTTCACCCAATATTATACCACCAGAAATTAAGCAGTTCTCAGACAATTTATCCACAGTCTCTGTGGTTTCTGAAAACCCAATACCTGAAGCTACTAAGTTAACATGCCTCCAAACTAGAGGTGAAGCTGAACCAGTAGTAGAAAATGTAAATGAAAATAGCGACAGCACTAATTTCCCAGTCCAGCCTCCTAGGAATAATGCTGGCAATGAGAAAACTGTCATACATCTAGTACTACAATTGCTGGATTTACCTCAACCTGATCAGACTGCTGACTCATTACAATCCTTCAGCATGGAGTTTGAGTCACTACTAAGAACATTCAGTCTTAAGGTTGATATAACTACTAGTGCATGGATGACCAAAGTAATCCTTCAACGAAAATTGTCCAGCGATATACTAGATGAATTATATGCACATCAACATAACACCATCCTGACAGTACAGGACATCACTGAAGGTTTACATTCCATCATAAACAAACGACGAGCAAATGAGGAAGTTAAAGCCTCTTGCAAGCCTTCAGAAATAGAAAATAATAGTCAATTAAAGGGTAAAACAACCACCCCAAATAAACATCAACCAATTACTCAAACATCAAGTTGCAGAAAATCTGACAATGCAGCAGCAACCTCCAAGCCTACTGTTACTAGTTCACCCAAACCGGTAACTTCCAAACGTGCAGTAGGCTGGGGGACATGTATGTTCTGCAAAAAGAAACATTCAACATACTGTTGTGCTAATTATCCAACCAGAGACACTCGTATTGAGCGACTCCAGGAATTAGGGAGATGTTCGAGGTGTCTCAAGTCACACAACATAGACTATTGTGATACCCAATTCAACACCTGTAACAGGTGTAGAAGAGGTAGACACCATGCAGCACTGTGCAAATATACGAAATTAACGTATTCAAGACCCAAGGTGGAAGATAGCATTCCCACCACAGTACAGTACTGCAAGGTGCAACAAACAAACAGTGTCCAATCGGCAAAGTCTAAAGGTAATACGACTTTGCCTACTGCCCAAATTACCATCCTGAATAAGAGGGCCAAGGTCCATACCCGTGGGTTGTTTGACCAAGGATCCCAGAGAACATATATCACTAAAAAGTTGGCAGATGAACTACAATTAAGGCCTGTAGCCCAGATGTCATTCAATATCTCAGGGTTTGTAACAGATGCAGGACCTCAAGTCTACCAGGTGGTACAACCATCAGTACGCTTAGGCAGGTACGTCTGTCGAGTACAAGCCATTGTGGTGGACAAAATACCAGTAGACCTACAAGTTCAAGGTCTGAGAGCAACAGCCAAATTCCTGAGAAATAGAGGAATAAAATTGGCAGATAATATTAAGTCTGATCACCTCACCGACTTCGGTCTCCTTGTAGGGACAGACTATTGTCATCGATTCATCGGTAGCCCTACTAAATATCAGGGTATAACCATGTTAAACTCTGCAGGAGGTAAATTACTCTCAGGCCCAGTATCAAGCCTGAGGAGACCTATGCCTGCAGATAAACAATACCAATAGAAACTAAATTTGTCAGCTGATTATATTTCTCCAGTAGCATTATACTAAGGAGATTACAGCTGACTATACCAACAGAAGTTGATGTTAGTATCATCATTTAAAGCTGAAGACGAGTTCATGAGGCCTCAGTGGCAAATCAGTGAACAGTAGCCTAAAACCGCTACAAGTCACTGCGACCAATGTCACTGAACCCACTGCAGTCTCAGAACCATACTTTACTTTAATGATGAGCTATTCAATCCTCTGAATCAATTAACTAAATTAAACCCCAATAAATCTGATGACTGATTTGATACATTTATTATTTAATCAAGATGTATTCCATGGGCCTCAGTGTTTATATATCAGTGACCAGTTACCTGAAGAAACTTCAAGTTATATCTGATGTCACTGATCTCACTGCAGTCCCTGAATCATACTTGACTGTAGTACTTGATCACATCCAGTCTTCTGGGTTAAATAATATGTAATAAGGCTTGAATATTAGCCTTTCAAGAGTTGACAGGGAAATGAAATCGCATTAGACTTCTAACCCCTGCAACTCTAGTACGGGACATCCGTCCTGTACGAACAGACACACAAATGTGTGATTATTAACTACTAACATCAAATTAATCTAATAATTCGAAGGAGGAGTATCGGTGTTCGTCTGTTCTAAATAGGACTTCGACCCGTGAGCAGCCCCTGGGGAATTATGTCGGAAAATCCGACACCATTTAATATATCATACAGACAGATAATAGCTGTGTTGTATAAACAAGTTAACCATAGAAAACGTAACTTGTAGTGGAATTACCGTCTAAAGAAAACGGGATATCATCACCACATACTATTATAATTCACCACCTATTATGGTGGGAATTATTCTTAAATACATTAGTCTTTGGACTTTACCATCATAAAAACATCTTATATAAATTAACTTAATTATCAATATTAAAGTAGAGTAAATGTGACCCTTCTCACGTTCTGAAATCTGGACAATGTAAGCCAGGCGTCAGAGTGGAGGAAGGAGGGCAGCTATTGTTGTTTATAGAGACCAGAGGCTCACACGGGAGCAAATTCGGCTCCTGTTAATTTTACTTGGACGTAGTGTTATGGATACCAAAGGTGTACCATCTGTCAACACGCTGTCAACAAATCAAGTTAAGTGTTCTTTCCGAAACCCATTATCTATCATTAGTGGCCATTAATGTCATTATATAGGGTGATCCGGTTAGAACGCGAAATCGCCTCATACTAAAGGTAATTAAGCCAGGTCTTCATGTTCCATGTACTGTTTTCTCTGATATACTTGTCATATATAGGTATCTGGCTTCACAGCTAGCGCACTTTTGACAGGTCAAGACGAGGATGCAAGATTTGTGCACCAGTTACTGGGTGATATGGAAGCTACCTCAAAGAGGATAATTTGGTGTCTACACCCTAGTTATACCTGGTGGACTAACCTGCTGTACTATAAGATAAGGAACCTCTTCAATGTATGTAGTTACTGTAGTTTGATTGGCTGCATACATATAAATATAAACCCCCCTAATGTGTAGAGGATCGATTTGTGAGATTATGAGATTATTGCAGAAATACAGTCCACTTATCATTATACAAATTGCTATCGAAGTATATAAATTAACGTAAATATAAATTTATATAAATTAAATAAATATAAATCTCACAGGTCGGTTCCCACAGGGGCTGACTTTTTTACAAACATCCAATTGTAAACCCTATCAGGGACATCGAAGAAGGAACACTTCACGCCAGGGACAACGTCAAAGTCCGGGTGTCATCAAGCAACCCGTTCTCGCAAATTCGTAAAGTCAATATTGACTTATTAACTACGTGCATAGGTGATATACTAAACATAATAGATACCCTTAAAAAGATTCATAGAAAACACCGACCTTACCTAACCTTGTTAGTATCTTAAGATAAGCATCTTATTGCTTCGTAATTACAATTATTACTTAACCTATACCTATTATAGGTTAGGTAATAATTGTAATTATGAAGCAATAAGATGCTTATCTTAAGATACTAAGGTTAGGTAAGGTCGGTGTTTTCTATGAATCTTTTTAAGGGTATCTATTATGTTAAGTATGTCACCTATGCACATATTTAATAAGTCAATATTGACTTATTAAATTTGCGAGAACGGGTTGCATCAAGCATCCCTGCACAGTGGGCGGTTGTGACCTTGTTTCACCGGACACTGAACACTTTCTCAAACCGCCTGGTCAACAGTTCATCCAACAGTTCAAACGGCGCTCCATGCACCGCCACGTAAGTCAGTCACACTCAGGTTAACTACCCTGAATGGTTCCCGCCCCATCAGGCAGAGGGAAATAACGCCTCTCACACCGATCGAGGAACTCTTGAAACACAACTTGACGGTGAAATTCAGCCACCTCTCAACGATCCTGAAGAAGCTACACACCAATCAGATCGGCCAACTTGACATGGAGCACGTCCACCAAAGCTAGACCAACCAGCGTTTGGTCCACTGGCCGGGAAAACGCTAAACCAGCCGAAGTGGATCTCTTCAGGGGAGGCAAACGCGTACCCATCTTGTAAGACTCACTTTAAACGGGCAGGCCACCAAAGCATGCCCGCAAGCTCTATACGTCCATCGCCATCTCTGGCCGCGCACCAATCTTCCAACGTTGTCTGGTCTGCGGTTTGCGTGTCTGGTAATCCATGTTGTTAACCGTAAAGTTTCGAAGTGCTGTTGGCTCTGGGTGAAAGTTTGTCTAACAGTGTTGCTGGAAAACCTGGATGACTGCCGGGTTCATGAAGTTTCTGTCGTTGTGAGTAAATGTGTTTGAAAGTGGTGTAATTGCTTCTCTTGACTTTGTTAATGAAGTTACAAAAATTCTTGAGAGTTTGTTTTTGTGCTGTTTTGCCATTATTACTAGGCATGTCAAGGGCAAGGGGTGATCATCGACCAGGCTAATGAGTACGTGATTGCAGAGTATAGTGAGGCCGAAAAGTACGTGGCCATGTCTGTGCTGGTTTTGTATGAATCTGTTTTGGTAGCGTGTGATACGTCTCCTGGATCGCATGGATGGAGTAATAGAGTATCTTCTGTGGGGTGATGAGCAGTGTTTGTTGAAGCCGCCGCATGTGTGACTGTCTTGTCTAAGGTGTAGTTGGGTGTCAATGACCCCCGGGCGTCTTGCTATCATATGTGAATGTTAGGTCTGTCTCTTGCACGCTCTGTGAATGTTGCCCAGTCAGCTCTGCTGTATGGTAAACGTGGGAGGCCTTGAATGAGGATAGTTTTTTGGGGATACAGAGAGACAGGAATGTGGTCCGAACCTATGAAGGGGTCGGGAGTTGTGTGGTGTAGGTAGACTTTTTCCACCTTGGGAAAAGTCCTAAGGTGGGTCAGAGATTTATTATTATTAACATCTTTATTGACAAAATTTAATTACAATTTTGCCTAATTTGAGGAATTCAATTAAGTCTTATTGGAGTGAGGATAATGCTGGTATTCACTGTCACACAGAACAGAGGATCATACACAAGGCAATTGGTCTGAACTGTAGGTTGAAGCCCATGTATCATGATTACTATCAACGTTTCAATGTATGAATATGTAAATATAACTTTCTATTGGTCACTGCCACATAAGGGCAGGGATGGGTTCATAAGAGATGCAACTTAAGATTAACATTAATAAAATTGTTCTTATTTCTTTCAAATGGACAAACGAATTTTGGATAAATTAAACAAATCCACAAGGGCCGTGACGAGGATTTGAACCTGCGTCCGGGAGCATCCCAGACACTGCCTTAATCGACTGAGCTACGACAGGGTAAAATAGTTCAAACCGAAGTTCTACTGAACTTACTGGATCCTGCAACCTCTCTGAGGCACAAACCAGGATTTTACACAACTCCCCCCTGCACTCGAGCTATGTCAATAGGCCGTTTGGATAAATTGTTAGGATGTCGTCCAGTACTCCAGATTCAATGAAACGGTAACACATTTGGTGGTACAATAGGCCAGGAGGTCTAAAATCTTTTACGGTTTCACATTCAACAATATAGTGTTTTAGTGAATGCATTAAAGGTTTGTCACGGAGTTTACAATCTGAACATTTGGGTAGTGGCTCAGCCTCACTAACCTGCCAGATGTTCCTATACCCAAGGCGAATTCACGCAATGACTACATCATATTGCCTGGTCCGGCTACTGTGCTGATCATACAAATACCTATTATTACAAAAGTTGTCATAGCTTTTAATACTGCAGCTTTCAGGTCTCTAGCCATGTGTTAGTTCTACTAAACCTGAAGTAATTTCTTTAATTTCTATGTTTCTAATAATTTCATTAGATAATGCAAAGTCACAATCAGTGTTTTCTTTCCTGCAATCCTTATTGGCCAACTGATGTACGAAGTCATATTTTCCAATTCCATCATGGGATGGGATCCACACAAATTTTATACAATGGTTATTATCATTGGCAAAAATTACTTTCCATTTAATATTACAAGCATAAATTGTGATGGGTTATTTAAAGACTGCAGAGCACTTTTAGTCACAAAATATCACCCCACCCCCATGGAGCTTAATGTGTTTAGTAGCTAGATAAATACCCAATAGCTCAGTCTGTCGTGCTTTCCCAGTCGTTCAATCTCTGTGTACTAGGCATGATCATTTAATTCCCTTTATATACTGCACATGCACAATCTTTTCTACGGGTGCCTAATTGCACAGATCCATCAGTAAAGGCATAGAATTCAGTTGGTTTGAGATTTTGAAGATGACTGTCAATAGTTTCTAGTGTTATACATCTCATAGTTTGTGTTATACATTTGTTTTACACTGATGGGCGTATAGTGTATAGAGACCTGCACATTTTTCCAAGGGGGAATATAATGAACAGTTTTATCAAGACAAAGAGACATTCAGTTTCATAAGATTATTGGCACAACAACTGAGCCACACACTGTAAGGCGCTTTTTGCGGATTGATTGAACAGTCAGAATTGTTTAGAATGGATCTCAATTTAATTTGAATAGAGTTGGGGGAACCATTATTTTTCAAAGTTTTGGCACAAAATGTTGTTGTTGTTAAAGATTGGCTACCTGGAACTTTTTGTTCCAGGTAACACGGGCTATGGTGAGCCCGTATGGCACAAAACATAGTTTTATGTTGAACTATTCTCTCGTATATAGAAGGTAATCTTAGTTCCGTTCTCATGTTAACAATTCTGACAGTTCTAGGACAACCCAGGATGATGCACATGGCATTTTTTTGTACTACATCTAGGCCTTGTAGTTGTTTAGGTGTTAAATTAAGAAGATGCAAGGCATAATAATCAACAACAAATCGTATAAAGACAACATAAAAACTACGAGCATATCTTATGTTAATGCCAAATCCTTAACTCACAAGGGTTTTGAGAGGTTTAAGACGCTCAACAAGTTTTTGCGAAGGTTGCTGATGAGATTTGTATCAGTAACCTCGATTCCAAACTATCTATAAGACTCAAAAGTCTCCACGGGCACTCCATTAATAGTATAGTTAACATAAAGAGAAAGGGGAAAAAAGAGCTCTTGTATTATCAACAGAGATTATGAGGCCACATTCTACTACTTTCTTGGAAAATACATCAAGTAACGTTTGTAGTCTTAGTTTACTGTTTGCCATAAGACAAATATCATCAGCATAACATATAACAGTTTTAGTAGATTGTACAGGCATGTCATGGAGAAGTTTGCACATAAGTATATTAAATAGCATAGGGCTTAGGACACAACCTTGAGGTGTACCTAGTTTGAATGCATCCGTTCTTGTACTTTTAACTCCTTTAAATAGGACACTTGCACGCCTGTTGGATATGTAGCTCTTTATCCAACTCAGATTATCTTCGATTCCAAATTCAGCAGGTTTCTCTAATAATATTTCTCCATTTGCTTCATCGAAATCTGAGTTCAGGTCAATAAAGGCTGCCCGTGTCCTCTCCTGGAAGTGTACAAAATATTCAGCAAAACATGGTTGTGAACAAAACTTGGGCATAAACCCATATAGGTTAGAAGCCAATTCTTCTTTGACCTGAAAAATGACTCGACTGAGAACTCCAAGACAAGACTTTACACATGCAAGATGTAAGGGAAATGGGTCTGAATTTTGAGAGATAGGTATAGGAATTGGTTCTATGAGACTTTGTGTCCATTTCTTTGGCAAGATACCTTGTGAGAGGCTCATTTAATAGAGGTCAATCAGAGGGCGGCTAGGGACATCATTCAGTAAGCTCAAGGTGTTACAAGTTATACCATCCACACCAGGGGCAGTTTGTTTAGGTTTCCCTAATGCTGATTGGGTCAGAGATTCTCTCTCAAGAAGGAAGCAGAGGGGAGAGAGAGGTTACAAGTGGAGTACTACAAGGGTCGCTTATAGGTCCCATACTGTTTCGAATTTGTCAATCACCTGACAGGAAATTTGTGCCTTCATTTCAATATTTACAGATGATGCAAAGTTTCAGAAGTCTCGGGACAGTAGCAGATTGTGAGGCATTTAATCAGATTTGGACACACTTAAAATATTTCAGAAAGAAATGGCTGCTAAAGCTAAGCATGGCCAAATGCAAAGTTATGAGGATTGGAACAGGCACACTAAGACCAGGACAAAAGTATAGGATAAAAGGGAAAACTGATTCTTACATCAGAAAGGAAGAAAGTCCTAGTAGTGGACATAACCCCATTTGTGATGTCAGATGCCCACATTAGCAGAATAACAGCTTCATAATGGCATACTGGCCAACATCAGAGTATCCTTCAGAAATTTAAACACGAGGGCTTTCCTGTACCTATTTACAGCGAAGGTGAGAGCCACACATGAATATGCATCCCCTGGCATGGAACTCTTACCTGTAAAAGGACAAGAAGAAACTAGAAAAGGTCCAAAGATATGCAACGAGACTTGTTTCAGAGCTGAAGAGTTTAAGCTATAAAATAAGACTGAGAGAACTGGACCTTACCACACTGGAGGAAAGGAGAGATGAGGGGGATCTGATAGCAATATATAAGATTCTAATGGAAATTGACAAGGTAGACAAAGCAATATTGTTGGAAGCTAGGAACAGCAGAACTAGGGGTCACACAAGGAAATTAGAGACGCAAATAAGTCACAGGGACGTCATTAAGACTTTTTTCAGTCTCAGGGCTGTCAATAAGTGCAACTGGTTAGACGTATAGACATTGAAGATAAATCGATTCAAAGTTTTAAATGGAAATATGATAAATGAGGGTAAAGAAGACGTTGCATTAATCTTAGAACGTTTAGAAGGCGAGGGGGGGGGGGCGGCTAGGAGCCTAGCTTGACCCTGCAGGCACATTTTGGCGAGTACATTTAGGAGAGTTCGCACAAACACATACACGCACGCACACGTCCTCGCCACCAAGTGGACAGCACTCTAGGGTCGTAGTTCAAAGGACCCGGATTCGATTCCCGATCGAAGCAGAAACAAATGGGCAGATTTTCTTTCACTTGATGATTTGTTCACGAAGCAGTAAACAGGTATCTGGGAGTTAAACAACTGCTGCGGGCTGTATCCTGGGAATGTGTGTGTGTGCGTGTGTGATGGAAACACATGTAGATGATATGATAGGAAAAATAGGTCTTGATTCGGTAATTAGACAATCGACGATAAGAAAGGCGGGGTCCAAGACCTAAGAGTTCGACCCTACAGGCATACAGTAATATATACACACAGGACGCTGAGCACCGTAACCGGTTGCTGTACCTGGCCCCTGGCCTAGACCCCAACATAACAGTTACAGAAGGCGTTATGGAGCTTCCAAGCTACTAGGTGGGTGTGGTAGTGGGTTTAATGTCCATGTAGTGAAGTATGTGCTTTTAATACATACTCACACTTGCTCATACTTCACATTAATAGAAATAAACTATATTAATATTGTGGAAGTGACTTGTGAATTATTTGTATGTGAGGCGGCCTCATGTCAGGTGAGGTGAATGACGTCACAGGTAGTTGACCCATCAGGCCAAGCTAGTCAAGAGGCGCGGCGGGCAGTGTGGCGCGGGCCGGCGTGGGGAGAGGTGCTGCTCAGCGCCCGCCTCATTGGTTTTACTAAATTAGTCACCTGGACAGTCCTGTGCATGAGGTTACCTGCGTCAGGCTTACAGGCAAGTTACTCTAGATGATTAGTTATTTTATCACATTGTATTCTATTGGTGGAATAGTCTATATTTGCTGATTGTCTAAATAAGCATAGTTACAAGATGTTAAAGCTTTATTTAAAATTATTCAATTAGCTCTGGTTTACTCATTTGTAAATATGATATTGAGTAATATACCTGTCTATTAGTGGAAACTTTTACCTAGATTAAGACTTCTGATGCTTATTAAAGCAAAATTTAATTCTAAAAACGCCTGTTATGTGATAAACTGTTCAACAACAGCGGCTTGAGTGTTACACTCATAGTGAAACTGAACGTTCCACCAAAAGCAGGTGAAAAATGTTGACAAAATTATTAGTTAAATTCTGGCAGTTATAAGGTGTTTCTTGTGAACTATCATATTTCAATCCTTGAAACACAGACCAAAGACTTTTAATCTAGAAAGCGTCACATCCCCTCCCCCCCCCCCATCCTATGTGAATGAAACTAGCCATCCTGAGTCAGTGTCGTCCACGCTGCAGCCAACCCCAGAGACGCCTAAATTAACATTAACGTCTTGTGTAACCAAGTACTATATTTTTTCCAATATAAGTAAATATTAATGTATATTTAAATTGTGAATAGGTCTGATAGTTGAAGGAAACAACGTGAGTGTATTCCAACCTGTCTCCCTCGCCTAATAAATAATATATAATAGGTCACATCAAAAACTATTTTAAGTACAGTGTGTTAAAATGTGTGAACTGTTGTGGATCAGTGCATGAACGAGCATAGACTGAGAAGTTAAATGTGAAGCGTTCTTCACGTTCATGTTTGGCTGCCGGGTTAACGACCACTTGGCCGTTGTGTTGAGAACGTTCATGTTTGGCTGCCGGGTTAACGACCACTTGGCCGTTGTGTTGAGAACGTTCATGTTTGGCTGCCGGGTTAACGACCACTTGGCCGTTGTGTTGAGAACGTTCATGTTTGGCTGCCGGGTTAACGACCACTTGGCCGTTGTGTTGAGAACGTTCATGTTTGGCTGCCGGGTTAACGACCACTTGGCCGTTGTGTTGAGAACGTTCATGTTTGGCTGCCGGGTTAACGACCACTTGGCCGTTGTGTTGAGAACGTTCATGTTTGGCTGCCGGGTTAACGACCACTTGGCCGTTGTGTTGAGAACGTTCATGTTTGGCTGCCGGGTTAACGACCACTTGGCCGTTGAGAACGTTCATGTTTGGCTGCCGGGTTAACGACCACTTGGCCGTTGTTGAGAACGGGTTGTGGATAAGTCAAGTCTGAGATTTCGCCATTCGGTGGTAAGTCAGCTTTATAGATGAACCAAAATCTGACCTGATCGATTGTTTTGCGGGATGTTTCTCAAACTTTACAAGATGTTCAATTTAGTATTTTGATGTATTTAATGTTATTTCAGGTATGTACGAGGGTGCATCAGTACAACAGCACTGCAGGTATGGTCAACCAGACCCATGAACTTGGTCTTTTACAACGCTACTGCAGGTATGGAGGGATTAAAGTTACTTGGAAAAGCTTCTCTCGAATCGCAGTTGGTCATTATATAGTTGATACATATTCCCACCTAAGTACCATAGGTGAAGGGAACACGTTTAATAATTTTAATAGTTTAACACACTATGCCTCGAAGCAGTGATCCTCTAATAGGTATAGTCTAAAGTACTCTATGCGTTAACCACTTCCGAGTGGTTAACCATTCTTCAGGCCCATAATTTGAAGATTAAGTTGTGGTGTATTATATGGTTAATGTTAAGCTAACAATTTCGGTTAAATTTCAATCCCCTTCCCTGTCCATATTTCTGTTAGTCTGTCTTCTATCCCACCAGTCCAATCAAATAGATGTGTATATATAAAAATACCCAAGAGGGTGATGCTTCACTTGGGGTTAGGGGAGACTGGGAAGCGAAAAGTTTTAGCGTGAAGGGAAAGTACCGGGGCTAAACCTAGCAAGCTGAATATACCGTCGGACAGTTTCGGGAGGCTGAGCACTTGCAGCTACGTGGCCATCATCAGTATCGTGCACAAGGTATTGGTAGCCCTTGAATGCTGTAGCAATTCTGCAAGTCGACAAATATTGTGGTCAGGCGGCAGGACCTGTGAAGTGTTAAGGTGAACGTTTCTGGGTCTCTGGAACGCGGTAACGTGGTGTTCCTGATTTGTAACTGCAAAGTCTCTCTTTATTGGGGAAGAAAATATTATATAATAACTGGCGGAGTTCCTATAACCACAGATAACGGCATTAAGAGCAAGGACACTAACAACGTCCTTTTATTCCAAGCTAACAAAGAAGGCTCCGAAGGAAGCAAGCTAGTTTAAATATATGAATGAGTCTTTAGGGTCGACCACTGAATGGAATGAACAGAGGACGCGTTTTGTGTAAACCTGTTTTTCATTGATAAACAAGTGGTTTGTTGGCTGGATTAACAATCATTTGTCCTTTATTGACGAGGGCGGTCTGGCCGATTAAAGTACTGTTCTCCAACAGTGCTTCACTGACATCCGCTTCTCGAATAGCAAGTCTGTAAATGCTTCACTAGTGTACTACAAACACAAATAATAGGCAAAAAAACTAATTACATAATGTATGCCTAATATACATTGAATTTTATTGTATATTAAATTATGAATGGGAACATATTTTTATTATGGTGTTAAAATTGATGAACCCGTCTCGTGGGACGGCCTCTGCACTAACGAGCCTGGCCTGAGGACGAGTTGAGTAGTGTGGCTGGTGTTCACTATAGTGTGCGGAAGCCATAAAATGCTGCATGCATAAATATTTCTGCTGCAGCCACACTAACACCTGCTCTGATCATCGTTCCTTTAATCTGGCAGTACGATTTGTTGTCCACCATGAAGAGGATGACCTCAGTTACATATACGAGGCACTGTAGTTTGGGCCTTATTTGTGGTCCATCAGACTCCTCCTTCCTTAGTTCTCCTGTAATTTTATCCTTAAGTTAATACAAAAACCTCTGCCAGTGCTTTGGCATCCTCCCTGGTGTGCCTGAGTTTAGGGCCGACAGAAAGTGGGTCGTGTACTTCAGTCTCGGGCAGTAGGTTAAGGAGTACTCCAAATGACTTGTTTATTATCACCTAGACCATCTAGGTCGTAACACTTTCAACTGAGAATATTCGACGGAACTAAATCTTTTGTATGGGACTTGCCTCTTTTTGTTGTACCAATATCTTTTCTCCGTTGTACCCGTAGTCGTCGTCTCTTCTATAGCCCTCTTTTAATTGCCTCGTCCATAGTGTCTTTCTTCAAAATCTATTGCGCCTCTACGAGGCCAATGTTACACCTGGCGATCGTTCCCTTGGTAGTCTCAAATTGTTCAATCAATTGACCTGGTTTCTATTTTTGGGGTTGAACCACGGCCTTCCCTGGGGGGGGTAGGGGAAGGGGAAGGTAGGCCCCTGTTATCAGTAGTAGGGAGTACAGTCCACAGGCCCTTTTTTTTTTTTGGGGGAGAGGACCCCTGTGGACTGTACAGTCCACAGGCCCTTTTTTTTCTGGGGGAAAAAAGGGCCTGTGGCATGTCATGGTTTTCAGGTGAATTTGGGGAGTCACAGATTTGGAATTAGGGAATTCTTATAATGAAAAATAATGTCATACGAGTTTGTTAAAGTTCTTATGAGAAAAATAATTTCCGAGACATAGAAGTTTGTTAAGGCCTTATGGGACAAATTCAAGTAACGTATGTAGCTCTTTAGGGCTTCCAGGAGAACTCTACGGACATGTTTTACATGTTTTCAACTTACAAAATCCGTCTGTGTAAGCCATAGTTTTCATGTAAATTTAGAAAATCACCTGTGTAAGTCATGGTTTTCAGGGTTTCGTACATCACACCCCCCTCCCTCCCCCCTTACCTCGCAATCTCTCGCGTCACCTTTATTTACCTTACGCTCGGCCAGCCAGTCGGCTCTTATCTTATCTTATCTTCTTCATAATATCTGGACCGTCCCTCCTCTCTCTCTCTCTCTCTCTCTCCTTTCATTCAGTTCAGTTCAACTATTTTCCAACATCGTATGTTTGCTCCTTTTCATTAAGCAAGTCAGTTTTACACAAATAAATCATGTTAGTAAGCATGTTCTAGCTCACGTTCCCCCCCCCACCTTAGTCCCCTGTCGTATAATGAATACTATCATTCCAATCCCTCTAAAATTTAAAAATAATCATATTTCAAATGTAGTTCAATACAGTAATTTAGTTACCAAGCTCCAGCGCTTGTCCTCCGCCTTAGCTCTCTCTCGTATCTTCGTTAGTATCAGTCCAATTTCCCTGAAATTTTTACCCTCTGTATTTCAGGCACCATAAATAAGATCAAAACAGTTACCAAGCTCCAGCGCTTGTCCTCCGCCTTAGCTCTCTCTCGTATCTTCGTTAGTATCAGTCCAATTTCCCTGAAATTTTTACCCTCTGTATTTCGGGCACCGTAAATAAGATCAAAACAGTTACCAAGCTCCAGCGCTTGTCCTCCGCCTTAGCTCTCTCTCGTATCTTCGTTAGTATCAGTCCAATTTCCCTGAAATTTCTACCCTCTGTATTTCAGGCACCGTAAATAAGATCAAAACAGTTACCAAGCTCCAGCGCTTGTCCTCCGCCTTAGTTCTCTTTCGTATCTTTGTAAATAAACCATCAATTTCCCTTAAATTTTTACCCTCTGTATTTCAGACACCGTAAATAAGATCAAGTCAGTTACTGAGCTCCAGCTCTCGTCCCCCACCCTCTTCCACCCTCAAGTCTTTGTAAATAAACCATCAATTTCCCCGAAATTTTTACCCTCTGTATTTCAGACATAGTAAATATGATGAAAACAATTATAAAACTCTAGCTCTTGTCCTCTGTCCAAGTTCACTCCTGTAAATTCATTACTATCAATCCAAATCCCCCTGAGATTTAAACACCCAACTACATTTTCAGACATAGTAAATAAAAACCAGTTCAGTTATCAAGTTTCAACTCTTGTGCCCCAGCTTAGTTCATTTGTACAAGTTCTTTATTTTCCAACTAAATCACCATGATATTTAAGATCACCTTATTTCTAACGTAGTAAAATTAATCGGGGCATTAACCAAGCTACATTTCCTCAGCCTTAGATCATCAAACATAATTATATCCGACCAAGTTCCTCTCCTGCCTATCTGTTTATCAGAATAATTACATTACCCTCCCCTCCCCAACGTATCCAAACCTTCAATAATCGTACTGTATTTGCATATTTTCTCTATATTCAGCTATGTTCTTCACTTTTTGTCCATGTTTTCTGTGTTCACTCCATGTTCTTCAAATGTTCACAGTCCCATTCAGTTCTTATTTTCACAAGTATCTCCATTTTTTCTGTAATCTTTCTCTTAGTCTCATTACTTTCTCTACAAATTCTAGTCATATTTTCTATGTTTTCATGTTCATCACATGTTCTCTTTACAACTTTTATACTCAATATTCATGCTAACTTCCATATTTTTGTGTTCTTTGTCAATATTCATGTTCCTCTACAAGTTCATGTTCCTCACAAGATCACTTCGTTTTTCACCTTCACTTACATGTTTTCTACATTCTTTGTCATATTCTCCATGTTCTTCACAAGTCCATTGTTCATTCTTTGTATTCCCTATTCTCCTTATCATGTTTTCATGTTCTCTGTAAGTTCATATTCCCAGCATGTTCACTGTATTCATCAACTTTTCTTACATGTGTTCTTTGCCATGTTCCCCATATGTTCTCTGGGTTTTTCCCCTTACATGTTATCTAACGTTCCTTAACTAAAAAAATCTTTCGCCAATCAACTGAAACATAGTCACTTTCCTCATTTCTCAACTAACTTATTATCCAATCAACCAAAAATTGTCAAAGGAATCTTTCCAACACTGTTCATAACTAAACTTATTCCCTAGTCATCAGAAAATAACCGTGTTCTTCATGTTTCATTGTCATTTCATAACTAAAAAAATCTTTCGCCAATCAACTAAAACATAGTCACTTTCCTCATTTCTCAACTAAACTTATTATCCAGTCAACTAAAAATAGTCAGAAATAGCCTCGTTCAACACTGTTCTTAACTAAAACAACCTTTCTCTTAGCTAAAAATTGTCAAAGGAAACTTTCCAAAACTGTTCATAACTAGCTTTTATCCATCGTCAATCAACTAAAAATAATAACTTTCATCATTTCTTAACTAAACTTATTCCCCAGTCATCAGAAAATAACCATGTTCTTCATGTTTCATTGTCATTTCATAACTAAAATTATCCATCAATCAACAGAAAAAGCCATGTTCATCATGTTTTGTCTTTTTGCTTAACTAAAATTATGTTTTGTCAAATAAGAAAATATAGTCACAGATATCTATCATCGTCGTTCTTAACTTCCATTTATACTTTGTGGAGCACTAAAAATAGTCAAATGTAACTTTTTCAACACTTTCGTAACTAAAATTATATGTCGCTAAGTAAGAAAAATAGTCAAATGTAACTTTTTCAGCACTTTCGTAAAAATTATATGTGGTCAAGTACGAAAAATAGTCAAAGGTGCTCTCCGTAACACCAAAGTTACTCTTCGAGATAACAAAAAGACGCTCTCAAACACTCAAAAATTTACTCGCATCCTCAAAGTTATTCTCAGAGTCATCAAAAAGTTAATCTCGGTTATCAAAATGCTATTCTCCAAGTAGCCTTTCATTCATCAGAGAACTTTCTAAGACATCTTCGTTCATTAAAGTTAATCTCAGAGGCATAAAAGTTATTCTCGGAGCTATCAAAAAGTTAATCTCTAAAACAACAAAAGTTAATCTCTGTCATCAAAGTTGATCTGCAAGATATCTTCGAGTCATCAAAGTTACTTTTCATTACATCAAAGACGCATTCAAATACTACCCATGTTCTCTAAGACATCAATCTTGTTCTCTAAGTCATCAAAGTTATTCAAAGAGCTAACAAAAGTTATTCTCAGAGTCACCTTCGTTCTTCAGAGAAACTTTCCAAAACATCTTTGTTCATCAAAGTTATTCTCAGAGTTAACAAAGGTAATCTCTAACTCACTCTCAGTCATCAAAGTTATTCCAAGAGACGTCAAAGTTAATCCAAGACATCTTTCATCAAAGATATTCTCTGTAAGCCATCAATGTTCTTCTCTAAGACATAAAAGTTATTCTCTATGTCATCAAAAAGTTATTCTCTGAGCTAACAAAATACTACTCATGTTCTCAAAGACATTCTCAAAGTCATCAAAGTTTTTCTAAGAGCTATCAAACTTGTTCTCAAAGTCATCAAAGTTATTCACAGAGTCATCAAAGTTATTCTGTAACTCACTTTTGTTCATTAAAGTTCATTTCTATGTTATAAAAGTTATTCTCAGAGACATCTAAAGTTAATCTTGCTCTTCAAAGTTGTTCTCTAAGACATCAATGTTGCTATCTAAGACATCAAAGATGTTCTCAGAACAATCAAAAGTTATTCTAAGGCAACAAAAGTTATTCTCAAAGTCATCAAAGTTATTCAAAGAGTTAACAAAAGTTATTCTCTAAGTAACCTTTCGTTCATCAGAGAAGCTTTCTAAGACATCTTCGTTCATCAATGTTGATCTCTAAGTCATCTTGGTTCATCAAAGAAACTCTCCTTCTTCCATCAAGTTATACTTTAAGACAACATTGTTGTTCTCTAAGACATCTTCAGGCATAAAATTTCTCCCCAAATGTAACTAGTTCAGCTTTTCATATCAAACTTACACTTCTGTTAAATATATTTTCTTAGACATTTTACCTTTTAAACTGTTCTCTGAACTACACTGTTCAAACCTACGTAACCTATCCTCTCCACCCAATGTTACTTAGTTAACGTAACCTTCCTAAACCTAACTTTACCTATCCTAACATAACTTACCTTACCTTACCTATCTTACCTAACCTAACCTAACTTTACCTATGTTACCTAACTTAACCTTCATAACCTAACTTTACCTATCCTAACATAACTTACCTTACCTTCCCTATCTTACCTAACTTTACCTATCCTAACATAACTTACCTTACCTACCTTACCTAACTTAACCTGCTTAACCATACCTTACCTTACCTTCACTATCTTACCTAACTTTACCTAACCTAACCTAACTTTACCTATGTTACCTTTACCTTACCTTACCTATCTTACCTAACCTAACCTAACTTTACCTATGTTACCTAACTTAACCTTCATAACCTAACTTTACCTATGTTACCTTTACCTTACCTTACCTATCTTACCTAACCTAACCTAACTTTACCTATGTTACCTAACTTAACCTTCATAACCTAACTTTACCTATCCTAACATAACTTACCTTACCTTACCTATCTTACCTAACTTAACCTGCATAACCTAACTTTACCTATGTTACCTTACTTTACCTATCTTACCTAACTTAACCTGCATAACCTAACTTTACCTATGTTACCTTACCGTACCTTACCTATCTTACCTAACCTAACCTAACTTTACCTATGTTACCTTACCTTACCTTACCTATCTTACCTAACTTAACCTGCATAACCTAACTTTACCTATGTTACCTTACCTTACCTTACCTATCTTACCTAACTTAACCTGCATAACCTAACTTTACCTATGTTACCTTACCTTACCTTACCTATCTTACCTATCCTAACGTAACCTAACTTGCTTTACCTAACTTAATCTTACATTCCCAAACTGATGTATCCTAACTTATCTAGTCAAACCAGACATGATCTAACTTACATAAGTAATCCTTCTTGTCTTTTGTGTTTCGTCAATCATTGTCTCATATTCATTTACTCATTTCATTAGTTAATTTCTCAAATGGTCACTTATGCATTTCAAGTGCTATTTGTTAGAGATTGGATATTTAAGCATTTCAAAGAATTTTTGTTATATATGGGCATTTACTCATTTCAAGGGATAATTTCTCAAATGGACGTTTTTGCATTTCAAGTGTTATTTGTTTAAGATTGGGTGTTTAACCATTTCAAAGGTTTTTCTTATATATGGGAACTTACTTGTTTCAAGGGCCAATTTCTCAAATGGTCGTTTTTGCAGATCAAGGGTTATTTGTTAAAGTTCATCAAGTTGCTCATAAGTTGTATTTAGTAGGTTCTATCTTATGTTCTTATTCCCCAACCCCTTAACCTAACCTCTTGTAATCTTAGTGTATTTAGTAGGTTCTATCTTATGTTCTTATTTCCCAACCCTTTAACCTATCCTTTCAGATGTAGTTTGTGTTTTTTTGACGTATTTGTTGAATATATTATCCTTTTTGTATATTTTTACCCAAACCATCTTTCCTTCTTTACTTTGATTCTCCTACTCCTTCTAACCCTCCTTTTCTATCTCTCTCTTCCTCCCCCTCTCTCTCCCTCATTTGCTCAAATGCTCTCTTGTTTCTCAAATTCAAGTCTTATTGCTCCCATTCTCACACCCTCACTCTCATTCACTTAGTTTTTCTTTTTCTTAATTCAAGTCTTAGTGCTCCCATGCCCACACTCTCTCTCATTCTCTCTTCTTTGGTCCCATTTTCTTCCGCCCCCTCTCTCTTACTCCTTGCTCTTCTTTCATGCTCTCACTCCCTTGAGCTCTTGTTTCTCAATTTCAAGTCTTAGTAGATCTGATTCTTTACTATTGTAATTTTATTATTACTATGATAAAGAATGAACTTATATGTGAAAACAAAGTAAAGAAGGAAAGAAGGTTAAGTGGGATGGTGGGTTTGGGTAAAAATATACAAAAAGGAGAAACAAAACTACATCTGAAAGGTTAGGAAAAGGATAATATATTCAACAAACTACATCTGAAAGGTTAGGTTAAAGGGTTGGGGAATAAGAACATAAGATAGAACCTACTAAATACACTAAGATTACAAGAGGTTAGGTTAAGGGGTTGGGGAATAAGAACATAAGATAGAACCTACTAAATACAACTTATGAGCAACTTGATGAACTTTAACAAATAACCCTTGATCTGCAAAAACGACCATTTGAGAAATTGGCTCTTGAAACAAGTAAGTTCCCATATATAAGAAAAACCTTTGAAATGGTTAAACACCCAATCTTAAACAAATAACACTTGAAATGCAAAAACGTCCATTTAAGAAATTATCCCTTGAAATGAGTAAATGCCCATATATAACAAAAATTCTTTGAAATGCTTAAATATCCAATCTCTAACAAATAGCACTTGAAATGCATAAGTGACCATTTGAGAAATTAACTAATGAAATGAGTAAATGAATATGAGACAATGATTGACGAAACACAAAAGACAAGAAGGATTACTTATGTAAGTTAGATCATGTCTGGTTTGACTAGATAAGTTAGGATACATCAGTTTGGGAATGTAAGATTAAGTTAGGTAAAGCAAGTTAGGTTACGTTAGGATAGGTAAGATAGGTAAGGTAAGGTAAGGTAACATAGGTAAAGTTAGGTTATGCAGGTTAAGTTAGGTAAGATAGGTAAGGTAAGGTAAGATAACATAGGTAAAGTTAGGTTATGCAGGTTAAGTTAGGTAAGATAGGTAAGGTAAGGTAAGGTAACATAGGTAAAGTTAGGTTAGGTTAGGTAAGATAGGTAAGGTACGGTAAGGTAACATAGGTAAAGTTAGGTTATGCAGGTTAAGTTAGGTAAGATAGGTAAAGTAAGGTAACATAGGTAAAGTTAGGTTATGCAGGTTAAGTTAGGTAAGATAGGTAAGGTAAGGTAAGGTAACATAGGTAAAGTTAGGTTAGGTTAGGTAAGATAGGTAAGGTACGGTAAGGTAACATAGGTAAAGTTAGGTTATGCAGGTTAAGTTAGGTAAGATAGGTAAAGTAAGGTAACATAGGTAAAGTTAGGTTATGCAGGTTAAGTTAGGTAAGATAGGTAAGGTAAGGTAAGTTATGTTAGGATAGGTAAAGTTAGGTTATGAAGGTTAAGTTAGGTAACATAGGTAAAGTTAGGTTAGGTTAGGTAAGATAGGTAAGGTAAGGTAAAGGTAACATAGGTAAAGTTAGGTTATGAAGGTTGTTAGGTAACATAGGTAAAGTTAGGTTAGGTTAGGTAAGATAGGTAAGGTAAGGTAAAGGTAACATAGGTAAAGTTAGGTTAGGTTAGGTAAAGTTAGGTAAGATAGTGAAGGTAAGGTAAGGTATGGTTAAGCAGGTTAAGTTAGGTAAGGTAGGTAAGGTAAGTTATGTTAGGATAGGTAAAGTTAGGTTTAGGAAGGTTACGTTAACTAAGTAACATTGGGTGGAGAGGATAGGTTACGTAGGTTTGAACAGTGTAGTTCAGAGAACAGTTTAAAAGGTAAAATGTCTAAGAAAATATATTTAACAGAAGTGTAAGTTTGATATGAAAAGCTGAACTAGTTACATTTGGGGAGAAATTTTATGCCTGAAGATGTCTTAGAGAACAACAATGTTGTCTTAAAGTATAACTTGATGGAAGAAGGAGAGTTTCTTTGATGAACCAAGATGACTTAGAGATCAACATTGATGAACGAAGATGTCTTAGAAAGCTTCTCTGATGAACGAAAGGTTACTTAGAGAATAACTTTTGTTAACTCTTTGAATAACTTTGATGACTTTGAGAATAACTTTTGTTGCCTTAGAATAACTTTTGATTGTTCTGAGAACATCTTTGATGTCTTAGATAGCAACATTGATGTCTTAGAGAACAACTTTTGATGACTGAGAATAACTTTTATGTCTTAGAGAACAACTTTGATGAGCAAGATTAACTTTAGATGTCTCTGAGAATAACTTTTATGTCTTAGAGAACAACTTTGAAGAGCAAGATTAACTTTAGATGTCTCTGAGAATAACTTTTATAACATAGAAATGAACTTTAATGAACAAAAGTGAGTTACAGAATAACTTTGATGACTCTGTGAATAACTTTGATGACTTTGAGAACAAGTTTGATAGCTCTTAGAAAAACTTTGATGACTTTGAGAATGTCTTTGAGAACATGAGTAGTATTTTGTTAGCTCAGAGAATAACTTTTTGATGACATAGAGAATAACTTTTATGTCTTAGAGAAGAACATTGATGGCTTACAGAGAATATCTTTGATGAAAGATGATGTCTTGGATTAACTTTGACGTCTCTTGGAATAACTTTGATGACTGAGAGTGAGTTAGAGATTACCTTTGTTAACTCTGAGAATAACTTTGATGAACAAAGATGTTTTGGAAAGTTTCTCTGAAGAACGAAGGTGACTCTGAGAATAACTTTTGTTAGCTCTTTGAATAACTTTGATGACTTAGAGAACAAGATTGATGTCTTAGAGAACATGGGTAGTATTTGAATGCGTCTTTGATGTAATGAAAAGTAACTTTGATGACTCGAAGATATCTTGCAGATCAACTTTGATGACAGAGATTAACTTTTGATGTTTTAGAGATTAACTTTTTGATAGCTCCGAGAATAACTTTTATGCCTCTGAGATTAACTTTAATGAACGAAGATGTCTTAGAAAGTTCTCTGATGAATGAAAGGCTACTTGGAGAATAGCATTTTGATAACTGAGATTAACTTTTTGATGACTCTGAGAATAACTTTGAGGATGCGAGTAAATTTTTGAGTGTTTGAGAGCGTCTTTTTGTTATCTCGAAGAGTAACTTTGGTGTTACGGAGAGCACCTTTGACTATTTTTCGTACTTGACCACATATAATTTTTACGAAAGTGCTGAAAAAGTTACATTTGACTATTTTTCTTACTTAGCGACATATAATTTTAGTTACGAAAGTGTTGAAAAAGTTACATTTGACTATTTTTAGTGCTCCACAAAGTATAAATGGAAGTTAAGAACGACGATGATAGATATCTGTGACTATATTTTCTTATTTGACAAAACATAATTTTAGTTAAGCAAAAAGACAAAACATGATGAACATGGCTTTTTCTGTTGATTGATGGATAATTTTAGTTATGAAATGACAATGAAACATGAAGAACATGGTTATTTTCTGATGACTGGGGAATAAGTTTAGTTAAGAAATGATGAAAGTTATTATTTTTAGTTGATTGACGATGGATAAAAGCTAGTTATGAACAGTTTTGGAAAGTTTCCTTTGACAATTTTTCTTGATGAAACATAGCGGCTGTTAAGAAAGTGCTGAAAGAAGTTTCCTTTGACAATTTTTAGCTAAGAGAAAGGTTGTTTTAGTTAAGAACAGTGTTGAACGAGGCTATTTCTGACTATTTTTAGTTGACTGGATAATAAGTTTAGTTGAGAAATGAGGAAAGTGACTATGTTTTAGTTGATTGGCGAAAGATTTTTTTAGTTATGAAATGACAATGAAACATGAAGAACACGGTTATTTTCTGATGACTAGGGAATAAGTTTAGTTATGAACAGTGTTGGAAAGATTCCTTTGACAATTTTTGGTTGATTGGATAATAAGTTAGTTGAGAAATGAGGAAAGTGACTATGTTTCAGTTGATTGGCGAAAGATTTTTTTAGTTAAGGAACGTTAGATAACATGTAAGGGGAAAAACCCAGAGAACATATGGGGAACATTGCAAAGAACACATGTAAGAAAAGTTGATGAATACAGTGAACATGCTGGGAATATGAACTTACAGAGAACATGAAAACATGATAAGGAGAATAGGGAATACAAAGAATGAACAATGGACTTGTGAAGAACATGGAGAATATGACAAAGAATGTAGAAAACATGTAAGTGAAGGTGAAAAACGAAGTGATCTTGTGAGGAACATGAACTTGTAGAGGAACATGAATATTGACAAAGAACACAAAAATATGGAAGTTAGCATGAATATTGAGTATAAAAGTTGTAAAGAGAACATGTGATGAACATGAAAACATAGAAAATATGACTAGAATTTGTAGAGAAAGTAATGAGACTAAGAGAAAGATTACAGAAAAAATGGAGATACTTGTGAAAATAAGAACTGAATGGGACTGTGAACATTTGAAGAACATGGAGTGAACACAGAAAACATGGACAAAAAGTGAAGAACATAGCTGAATATAGAGAAAATATGCAAATACAGTACGATTATTGAAGGTTTGGATACGTTGGGGAGGGGAGGGTAATGTAATTATTCTGATAAACAGATAGGCAGGAGAGGAACTTGGTCGGATATAATTATGTTTGATGATCTAAGGCTGAGGAAATGTAGCTTGGTTAATGCCCCGATTAATTTTACTACGTTAGAAATAAGGTGATCTTAAATATCATGGTGATTTAGTTGGAAAATAAAGAACTTGTACAAATGAACTAAGCTGGGGCACAAGAGTTGAAACTTGATAACTGAACTGGTTTTTATTTACTATGTCTGAAAATGTAGTTGGGTGTTTAAATCTCAGGGGGATTTGGATTGATAGTAATGAATTTACAGGAGTGAACTTGGACAGAGGACAAGAGCTAGAGTTTTATAATTGTTTTCATCATATTTACTATGTCTGAAATACAGAGGGTAAAAATTTCGGGGAAATTGATGGTTTATTTACAAAGACTTGAGGGTGGAAGAGGGTGGGGGACGAGAGCTGGAGCTCAGTAACTGACTTGATCTTATTTACTAACTTTGAAGTATGTCTGCTTTTAATTTTAGGGAAATTGATGGGTTATTTACAAAGATATGAAAGAGAATTAAGGCGGGGACGAGAGCTGGAGCTCGATAACTGACTTGATTTTATTTACGGTGTCTGAAATACAGAGGGTAAAAATTTAAGGGAAATTGATGGTTTATTTACAAAGATACGAAAGAGAACTAAGGCGGAGGACAAGCGCTGGAGCTTGGTAACTGTTTTGATCTTATTTACGGTGCCTGAAATACAGAGGGTAGAAATTTCAGGGAAATTGGACTGATACTAACGAAGATACGAGAGAGAGCTAAGGCGGAGGACAAGCGCTGGAGCTTGGTAACTGTTTTGATCTTATTTATGGTGCCTGAAATACAGAGGGTAAAAATTTCAGGGAAATTGGACTGATACTAACGAAGATACGAGAGAGAGCTAAGGCGGAGGACAAGCGCTGGAGCTTGGTAACTAAATTACTGTATTGAACTACATTTGAAATATGATTATTTTTAAATTTTAGAGGGATTGGAATGATAGTATTCATTATACGACAGGGGACTAAGGTGGGGGGGGGAACGTGAGCTAGAACATGCTTACTAACATGATTTATTTCTGTAAAACTGACTTGCCTAATGAAAAGGAGCAAACATACGATGTTGGAAAATAGTTGAACTGAACTGAATGAAAGGAGAGAGAGAGAGAGGAGGGACGGTCCAGATATTATGAAGAAGATAAGATAAGATAAGAGCCGACTGGCTGGCCGGGCGTAAGGTAAATAAAGGTGACGCGAGAGATTGCGAGGTAAGGGGGGTGTGATGTACGAAACCCTGAAAACCATGACTTACACAGGTGATTTTCTAAATTTACATGAAAACTATGGCTTACACAGACGGATTTTGTAAGTTGAAAACATGTAAAACATGTCCGTAGAGTTCTCCTGGAAGCCCTAAAGAGCTACAT
>NC_091161.1:23115673-23159872 GCF_040958095.1 Procambarus clarkii | reverse complement strand
TAACTGTTAGTAGATAGAGGTATGGGAATTGATTTGGAGGAAGAGGTAATAAAAGTATGTGTTTGTGGGAGAAAGGAATTGGCAAAATGATCAGGGAAAGAGAAGGGCCTCAAAATAACAATTCACTTAGGGTATATTACACTAACAGTAGAAGTTAAGAAATAAAATTAACGAATTAAATGCTCTTGTCTGCACAGAAAAAAAGAGATAATATTGCACTTACCGAAACGTGGATGAATGTAGAAAATAGAGAACTATTAGCTGAATATCAAATAAATGGATTTAAACTATTTCACACATATTAGACGAGGAGGTGGAGTAGCCATATATGTTAGGGACAATTTGAAATGTAGTCTCAAAGAGGGAATCAAAACTGAGCCACACACAAACTATTTGGATAGAATTAAACGAAAAAGCTAATATTATAATAGGAGTTATATATAGGCCACCAAATTTAGACAGAATGGAAGCAAAGCACCTATGGGATGAAATATCTAGAGCATCTAGATCTAACAGTATTTATGTCATGGGTGACTTTAATTTTAGCGGAATGAACTGGTTGAACAAAACCGGGAATAGTGAAGCAGAAGATTTTCTAGAAATAATTGACGATTGCTTTCTTACGCAACACATTAAGGAACCATCACGGGAAAATAATATTTTAGATTTAGTGTTAACTAACAGGGAAACACAAATTAATGACATCGAAATAGGGAGTGAGCTAGGGAACAGTAATCACAAAGAAATCAGATTTAGCATAGAATGGAATAGACCAGTAGGAGAAAATTCTGTTAAAGTGCCAGATTTTCGAAAAGCTGATTTTAATAGCAAGAAATTTTAGAAGAAAAAAGAAATTTTTGGAGTCAAATTGATTGGAAAGTCTTGGGTATGGGGTGTGGGCCGGTCTTGGAGCGAGACATGAACCCAGCGATAGGTGACTTAAATGGGGATTTCGATGTGGTTTCAGTATATATCTTATTTAAGAATATTCTAAACAAAGCACAGGAACGTTGTATACCATACAAATTGAATAGATCGAATACTAATGACCCAAAGTGGATAAAGAATTTGAAGAACCTTATTGGTAAAAAAGAGAGCTTGGTACAAAAGGATTAAAAATGAGGAGGTCACTTTAGAACAGGAATTCGTACAACTGGTTAGAAATGTTAAAAGAGAGGTAAGGAAAGCAAAAAGAAACTATGAAGTTCGCATAGCAGGGCAAGCAAAGACAAATCCTAAAGGGTTTTCTCAGTTATATCGTACTAAGACTAGGGAAAGGATAGGTCCATTAAAAACTGAGACAGGTCAAATAACAGTGATGAAGAGATTAGTATTTTTAATAAATATTTTGCATCTGTATTTACTAAAGAGGAACTTGGTATGCCTTCAGCCGAACAAGTCTATGTGGGTGGGGACGAGGACAGGTTGACGAGTTTAGCAGTTACCAGGAGGATGTTCTTAAACAAATAGTAAAACTCAAACCAAACAAATCCCCAGGGCCGGATGAAGTGTTTGCCAGGGTGCTTAAAGAATGCAAAGAGGAACTTTGTGACAGACTGTCAACCATACTTAATAAATTAATAGAGTCAGGCAGAGTGCCAGAGTTTTGGAAAGTTGCTAATGTGATACCAGTTTTTAAGAAAGGAGATAGATCACTTGCTTCTAACTATCGACCAATTAGCCTAACGTCCATTGTGGGAAAGTTACTCGAATCTATTATAGCAAATAAAATTCGTCTTCATCTTGAAAAACATAAATTAATAATCGAGTCGCAACATGGTTTTATAAATGGCCGTTCATGTTTAACAAATTTGTTATCTTTTTATTCTAGCATAGTTGAGGCAGTTGATAGTGGTAAGGATTATGATGTGTACCTTGACTTTAGCAAAGCGTTTGATACAGTGCCACATGAAAGACTGATTAAAAAGATAGAGTCTCATGGTATTGGGGGTGCTATATTAAGCTGGATTAGGGCATGGCTATACCAAAGGAAACAGAGTTAGTATAAATGGAATCAAGTCAGAGTGGGAAAATGTTGTAAGTGGAGTGCCTCAAGGCTCTGTCCTGGGACCTCTGTTGTTTATAATATATATAAATGATTTAGATTCAGGTTTGAGTAGCAACATTTGCAAATTTGCCGATGATACGAAAATCGGTAGGGAAATTAATTCGGAGGAGGACTCACTATCACTTCAAGTTGTTCTAGATAGGGTTTTGAAATGGTCAAAGGATTGGCAGATGCAGTTTAATGCTGATAAATGTAAAGTTCTGAGGTTAGGTAATGATGATAGTTACAAGATACGAGCTAGATAGTGTTGAGATTGCTAAGTCGGATTGCGAAAGGGATCTGGGAGTTATGATTAGTAAGAATTTAAAACAAAAGGATCAATTCCTAAATGTTCGTAATAAGGCAAACCGGACACTTGGATTTATTAATCGCAGCGTTAGTAACAAGAAGACACCTGGTGTGGTTCTCAAGCTATATCTTGCTCTAGTTAGGCCCCATTTAGATTATACAGTTCAGTTTTGGTCGCCATATTATAGAATGGATATAAATTCACTTGAACGTGTCCAGCGTAGGATGACTAAGTTAATTCCCCAAATTAGAAATCTTTCATATGAAGAAAGATTAACAAAGCTTAAGTTGCATTCACTGGAAAGGCGAAGAGTTAGGGGTGACATGATAGAGGTTTACAAGTGGGTGAATGGACATAACAAAGGGGATATTAATAGGGTATTAAAAGTATCAACACAAGACTGAACACGAAACAATGGGTATAAATTGGATAAGTTTAGATTTAGGAAAGACTTGGGTATATACTGGTTCAGTAACCGGGTTGTTGATTTGTGGAACCAATTACCGCGTAACGTGCTGGAGGTGGGGTCCCTCGATTGTTTCAAGCGCGGGTTGGACAAGTATATGAGTGGGATTGGGTTGTTATAAATAGGAGCTGCCTCGTATGGGCCAATAGGCCTTCTTCAGTTGCCTTTGTTCTTATGTTCTTATCAATTGTGTACCATATTTAATAAATCATTCGAGTCAGGCAGATTGGCAAAGTCGTGAAAGGTTGCTAATGTGGTACCAATTTTTAAGAAAGGAGATAGATCACAGGCTTCAAACTATCGGCCAATTAGCCTAACGTCTATTATGGTTAAGTTACTTGATATAATGCCAAATACCATTCGCCTTCATCTTGAAAAACAATTTAATAAACGATACAAATATGGTTTTACAAATGGCCGTTCATGTTTAACAAATTTGCTCTCATTTTATTCCAGCATAGTTGAGGCAGTTGATAGTTTTAAGGTTTTTGATGTTGTGTACCTTGACTTTAGAAAAGCTTTTGATACAGTGCTACATGAAAAACTGAATAAAAAGATAGTCTCATAATATTGGGGGGGCGGGGGGTGGGGTGCTATACTAAGATGGATTAGGGCATGGCTATACCAAAGGAAACAGTATACATGGGGTTAAATCAGAATTGGAAAATCTTGTAAGTGGAGTGCCTCTAGGCTCTGTCCTGGGCCCTCTGTTATTCTTAATTTATATAAATGGTTTAGATTCAGGTTTGAGCAGCAACATTTGCAAATTTGCCGATAATACAAAAATGGGAAGGGAAATAAACACTGAAAAAGACTATCACTTCAAGGTGATCTAAATAGGGTTTTGAAATTATCAAAATATTGGAAAATACAGTTTAATGCTGGCAGATTTTTGAGATTAGGTAATGATGATCGAGTTACAAGATACGAGCTAGATGGTGTTGAGATTGCGAAGTCGGATTGTGAAAGGGATCCTGGGAGTTATGTTAGTAAGAATTTAAAACCAAAATATCAATGCATAAATGTTCGTAATAAGGCAAATAAGGACACTGGGATTTATTAATCGAAGCGTTAGTAATAAGAATAAAGGTAACTGCAGAAGGTCTATTGGCCCATTCGAGGTAGCTCCTACCTATAACCACCCAATCCCACTAGTAAGTAAGCAAGTAATTATCAAAAGAAGGCACCAAACCGGGAAGGCTATGTAGCACCATCAAATGCGCAAAATAATCAGAGGGTGCTAAATATCACCAAGGATGCCAATACGAGAACAAAAACGCATAAGGCGAACGATATCAAAAGTATCCGAGTCACCAAGAATTCTATTGAGGGACAGGTGACGCGAGGGGCGGTCCGAAAGCAAGACACACGCTCGTCCTGGAAGTCTTGACATTCAAGAAGGACATGCACGACCGTAAAAGGGACAATGCAACTAGGACAATAAGGAGCAGGGCGGCGCTCCATCAAGTGACCATGGGTTAAGTAAGTATGGCCAATACGCAATCTCGCCAGGGCTGTTTCCCACCGCCGGTTACGGTGGAAGGAGGACAGCCTCGAGGAAACAACATTTAAGAGTACGTAGCTTGTTACCAGTAAGAGACAACCAAGAACCCTGCCAACGGGTAAGGACTGAGGAATGGATAACCGGGTAAAAGTCGGAATACGGAACGCCTTTACGAGAGATGGGACAAGAGCGGACAGCTTCCTTGGCGGCAGCATCCGCACGCTCATTTAAAGACACCAATATGGCTGGGAACCCAACAAAACTCAACCGACTTAAATTTACTGTAAACAAGAAACAGCCAATGATGGATCTCGACAACTACTGGATGAACCGGATTAAAGGACCCGAGAGCCCTGAAGGCACTACGAGAGTCAACAACGACTACAAAGGAGGACTGACAACGAGAAAGCAGGAGACGAAGAGCATAGAGAATAGCATAAAGTTCTGCTGTAAACATGCTAGTCTCCGGAGGTAAGCGACACACATAAGTGCGATCAGGAAAAACAACAGAGTAGCCAACACCGTCCGCCGACTTAGACCCATCGGTGAAGACAGAAACGGAGTGGGAGTGCGAAGAAAAGTGCTCAAGGAAAAGGCGTTTTAGAACCGTAGGAGGGGTAAAAGCTTTAGTGATGTGGGTCAAGGAAGTACAAAACCGTGGAAGAGGGACTCTCCACGGGGGCAAAGAAGGAACAACACGAGGAGAAACATTAGAAATACGAACGGAAAGAGAATCCTGGAGGCGAGATAACCGAACAGAAAGAGGGAGCTGGTGAAGAGGAACAGGAACCGCAGGAGGGGTAAAAGTTAAAGCAGGATAGAGGCGAGAGGACGGATGTTGTAAGGACCGCGCAAGATAGCGAAGACAGTAGCGATCACGGCGGTCCTGGAGAGACAGGAAGCCAGTGTCAACATACAAGCTAAGGACGGGAGTCGAACGAAAGGCACCAGAACTGAGGCGCAACCCAGTATGGTGCAAAGCATCAAGACGGCGAAGAGTAGAAGGAGAAGCAGATGAGTAAGCAGGGCAACCATAATCGAGCTTAGACTGGACAAGAGAGGAATGTAAAGCAAGGAGAGTGCGCCTATCTGCTCCCCAAGAAGTATGTGACAAGACCCGAAGGAGGGTAAGGGCCTTAGAGCACTCAACACGAAGGTAAGAGATATGGGGAGACCAAGACAAACGAGTGTCAAGGAATAACCCCAAAAGCTTTGCGGAATTTTTGTATTCAAGGGGATGACCATAAAGTGACAGAGGGACGAAGAACAACCCGTTTCCGTGTAAAAGTCATGGCACAAGTCTTAGAAGTAGAGAACTTGAAGCCATGATCGGTGGCCCAAGACGACACGGCATCAATTGCAAGTTGAAGCCGGCGCTGAAGGAGAGGCGAATCATCACCCTGACAGCAAAGGGTAAGATCATCGACATAGCGAGCGGAGAAGACACCAGAAGGAAGAGAAGAAAGAAGACCATTGAGGGCAACCAGAAAAAGAGTAGTGCTCAGAACACTACCCTGGGGCACACCTTCGTATTGCCGAAAAGAGGCAGAGAGCGCGGTACCAAGGCGCACCCGAAAGGAACGATGGGAGAGGAAGCTGCGGAGAAAGAGAGGGAGACGACCACGAAGGCCAAAAGTATGAAGTTGAGATAGAATATGATATCTCCAAGTGGTGTCGTAAGCCCTTTTCAGGTCAAAAAGGACGGCAACAACGGAGGTCTTCGCAGCAAAAGCAGTACGAATATAGACCTCCAAGTTCACCAGGACATCTGTCGTGCTGCGGCACTTGCGGAAACCAAATTGAGAAGGGGAGAGGTGGTGATGGTGTTCCAGGAACCACATCAGACGAACGTTAACCATACGTTCAAAGAGTTTGCAGACAATTTGTGAGAGCAATAGGGCGAAAGTCCTTAGGGGAAGTACCCAGAGACCCCGGTTTGCGAACAGGGAGGACAACGGTATCGAGCCAGTCCTCAGGGACTGGCTCGATACCATCGGAGCCCGCCGCCGTAGAACCGCAGAGGGCCAGGGCAGAACGAAGTTCAGAGAGAGAGAGAAGGGATCATTATAGGGAAATTGAAGACGAGTGCAGAAATCTAAAGGACGAGACTCGAGGACAGGTTTACGAAGAAGAAAAGATTGGGGAAGATGAAGACCAGAGCTAACAGAAGAAAAGTGGGAACCCAGTATGGAAGCTACCTGCAACGGGTCCGCCACAAGAGTATCATGGAGGTGAAGGACCGGTGAAACATCGGGAACGAATTTACCCGCTATCTTGCGGATACGCTTCCAGATCTGGGCCAGAGGAGTTTCGGACGTAATTGTCGAGACATAAGATGCCCAACATTCACGTTTAGCCGTACGGATGGCCCTACGGGCCACTGCACTCGCTTTCCGAAAGAAAAGAAAAGAATCGGTCGTCTGCCTACGGCGGTGCCTCTTCCAGGCTGCACGCTTACAGCGGACAGCCCGAGCACAGTCCGCATTCCACCAGGGAACGCACTTCCGTGGACCCCGGGAGGAAGAGCGAGGGATAGAGCGGAGGGCAGCGTTGAAGACAGTGTCATGAAAAAGGAGAGAGCGCGAGAGAGGCAGAAGAGAGAGGTCAGAGAGAGTAGCACTGAGGGAAAATAGGGTCCAGTCCGCCTTAGCAAACTGCCACCTAGGGAAAGTGAGGGAAGGGCGAAAAGAGAAAAAGGAAACAAGGATGGGGAAATGATCACTTCCATGGAGGTCATCAAGAACCTGCCACGTGAAATCTAAGTAAAGAGAAGAAGAGCAGAGAGAAAGATCAAGACAAGAAAGGGTGCGAGTCCGAGAGTCCAAATGAGTGGGCTCACCAGAATTCAGAAAAGACAGGGAAGAAGAGAGGAGAAACAGCTCAAGAAGGCGACCCCGGGTATTCGTCAGAACCGTCACCCCAAAGAGAATGACGACAATTGAAGTCACCCAGCAGGAGCACAGGCTCCGGCAAGGAGTCTAGGAGGTGTTTCAAATCAGGAAAAGAAAGCGGGACACTCGGGGGGAGATAAATGGAACAAACAGTGTACCATTTCCCCACAAAGACACGAGCAGCAGAACAATGGAGAGGTGAAGGAAAAAGTAAAGGAACAAAGGGAACATCAGCAAGAATCAAAAGAGCAGAAGAATTAGAAGCCCCAGCAACAGCTGGGGGGGGGGGGAGAGAAAGGAATAGCCACGAAAACGACCAGGACGAGCACCAAGCATCGGCTCCTGGAGACAGACACAAAGGGGCGAAAACCGCGAAATCAGAAGTGGAGTTCGAGGAAATTGGCGTAATAACCTCGAACGTTCCATTGAAGAATGGACAACGACGAGAAGAGAAAGGACAAAAACAGAGAACAAGGAAGAAAAAAGGCGAAAGAGCAACAGAGCACGTTAAAGAATATCAGGGTCGGGAACAGGGTCAGCAAAGTCAGGGTTAGGGGGCATGGGTAAACTGAGCAAAGACGGAGGGAAGGAAACGGGAGAACAGATCAGAGGTGGGCGGGCGGGGTCCGGAGGAGGAGGAGGAGGAGGAAGAAGAGGAGACAACGGAGAGGAGCAGGCAAGGACAGCAGCAGGAAGGGAGGGGTAAAAAGAGGGAGCATACCTCAGCAAGGGCAGCAACTGAGAGGGAAGCGGGGGCTAAAGAAACCTCCATAGCAGGAACAGGGGGCGCAACCACCGAAATGGGAGGGGAAGGAGCGAGAGAGGCAGAAGTAGGGGCCGAGGAAGAAAGCGAAACCTTCTTACCCGCCGGGAGGAGGAAGGAGAGGAGCCAGGTTTACGCTTCTGACGTAAAGAGACAGGTGTTCCAGCAACCACGTACTGGGCAACGGATTCTAGCGTCTCAACAGGAGAAGCTGAACGAGAGCACACATGACGGCCGTTTGGAGAGCGATGGACATCAGCCCGCACCGACAGGCGGCGGGGAGAGTCAAGAGACGGAGGGAAGGATGGGAAGGAAGAACGGAGGGAGACGAGGAAGAAGACACAGGAGACACGACAGACCGGGTAGAAGGAAGGGGAACCCCAGACAGAGGACCAGGAGGAGGATCCTTCGGGAGAGAACCCAAAGGAACAGAGGAGGGGGCAGTGGGCGCATCAGGGTCCAAGGCCGGAAACGGTTGTGAGTCTGAGGAAGGTGGGAAGGACGGAGAGGAAGAGCGCAACACGCGAGCATAAGAGATATTAGCATAAGGCGGGAGCCGGCGATCCTGGCGTCTCGCCTCAGGAAAAGATAAACGCTCCCGGTGCTTCAAGTTGAGGACGGCTGCCTCAAGCTTGTAATGGACACACGCACGGGAGAAGACAGGATGGGGCCTCACCGCAGTTGAGGCAACGAGCCTGGGGAGAAGTGCACTCCGACTTAGAGTGACCTTCGCCACCACACAAAGGACAGAGAGAGATAGTCCCGGAGCAGCGGAAGGGCACCATGCCCAAACCTACAGCACTTGTTGCAGAGCCGAGGGAGAAGGAATGTACTCCTGGACAGAGCACCTGGCACCAGCAAGAATGACAGAGGGTGGAAGGGTCCTACCATCAAAGGTAATCTTCACAACCCGGAGGGGTTGACGGCGACTACCACGAGGGGGACAAGTAAACGTGTCCACCTGGAGAATAGAATGGCCCTGGGCAGCAAGGATATGTCGAATATCGTCGTGGCAGTCGCGCAGGTCCCGAACACCGGTCGCAACATGGGGCGGGAGCAAAAATAGTGCCAACACTGGCATTCAACTGAGTGTTCTTCGAGACCCGAACAGGGGTCTCGCCAAGGCAGGATAAGGCAGCCAAGCGGGAAGCTGCATCCTGAGAAGGAGCAGCAACGACACATGTACCGAGACGAGTGGGGTTGAAAGTAATTGGAGGGAGAAATCGCAGGAGGCGCAGAATCAAGAGGGAGGAGATCAAAATATTTGGCCCACGAAGCGGGACCAACAAGGCTTGATAGGTAGGCAGAAACTGGAAGGAATCGAGCGAGGGCGGCCGTGGACGAGGACGGCGGTGAGAACCCCAGAGAGAGAGGGGTTAAAAGGCGCAGTAGTTACAACTAGAGAAGGAGCCGCGCCAGGGACCGAAGTAGTCACCACCGGGGGCTTGGGGCTCGACCCAACCACAGGAGGAGGGAGGGAAGAGCCAGGGGAAGGATTCTGAGAGGCCCAAAGGAGGAGCAAGGTCGGGGCCCAATGCAGCGGAGGCTACAGAGCCCGGTCTTCCAATACGGACCGACTCGGGGGCTTGGTCGCCCACCCCCACAAGCCTGAGAAGGTAAAACCAGAAGCAGCCGAAACAAGGGTTATCATTACGAAAAGAAGAATTCATTCACGAATGTGCCCCCACACCCACCATGGAGCCACAATTAGAGGCAGGACACCCAACAAGAAGCTATCGGCCGATCTTGCCAGGGCCTCCTAGGGGTGCGTCGTGAGTATAACGCCCCACAAACGCCCACCTTAAGAAACCGACAGTCCGTCGAGATCGGTTCAGTGACGAAAGGGGGGGACTGACAATAAAAGTTCCCCTCGCTCTCGACGTCAGGTACTACAGTTCTACAGGTGCAAGAGTATGCTCCTCAAGCACCCGGGAGTCAAAATAGAAGAAGTCCAAGGGAAGAACCAGAAACGAGCAAAAGGTCGGCAGGAAACGGCAAAGCAGATAGGAGAAGAGGGGGGAGAAAAACGAAACAGAAGGAAAAGGAAAAGATGCCCAGCAGAATTGGAGAGGACGGCAGCAGGAGCACAAGGCTAGAAAAGGACAGAGGACTGTCCCAAGGAGCATCACACCTCCGGCAGCCGCCCACTAAGCCCCCCACACGGCGACAACGAGCTGAGCGGGGAGGGGGCCCAATCCCATTAATATACATGTCAAACCCACGTTTGAAACAATCTAGGGACCCCACCTCTACCACACCACGTGGCAGCTGGTTCTACAAATCAACAACCCTGTTAGCGACCAGTATTTACCCAGGTATTTCAGAAATCTAAACTTTTCCAATTTATACCTGGATAAGTTTAGATTTTGTTTCGTGTTCTGTCTTATGTTGATACTTTCAAACCCTATTAATATCCATATGTTATGTCCATTCATCCACTTGTAAACCTCTTTATCATGTCACCCTTAACTCTTCGCCTTTCCATGTGAATGCAATTTAAGCTTTGTTAATCTTTCTTCATATGAAAGATTTCTAATTTGGGGAATTAATTTAGTCATCCTACGCTGGACACGTTCAAGTGAATTTATATCCATTCTATAGCAAGGCGACCAAAACTGAACTGCATAATCTAAATGGGGCCTAACCAGAGCAAGATATAGCTGAAGAACCACACCAGGTGTCTTGTTACTTACGCTTCGATTAATAAATCCCAGTGTCCTATTTGCCTTATTACGAACATTCATGCATTGATCCTTTTTTTTTTAAATTCTTACTTATCATAACTCCCAGATCCCTTTCGCAATTCGACTTCGCAATCTCAACACCATCTAGCTCGTATCTTGTAACTCGATCATCATTACCTAGCCTCAAAACTTTACATTTATCAGCATTAAACTGCATCTGCCAATCCTTTGACCATTTCAAAACCCTATTGAGATCAACTTGAAGTGATAGCGAGTCTTCTTCCGTGTTAATTTCCCTGCCGATTTTTGTATCATTGGCAAATTTGCAAATGTTGCTACTCAAACCTGAATCTAAATCATTGATATATATTATAAACAACAGAGGTCCCAGGACAGAGCCTGAGGCACTCTACTTACAACATTTTCCCACCCTGACATTAACCCCATTTATACTAACTCTGTTTCCTTTGGAATAGCCATGCCCTAATCCAACTTGATATAGCACCTCCATACCAGGAGCCTCTATTTTTTTAATCAGTCTTTCATGTGGCAACCGTATCAAAAGCTTTACTAAAGTCAAGGTACACGACATCACAGTCCTTACCACTCAAACTGCCTCAACTATGCTGGAATAAAAAGATAGCAAATTTGTTAAACATGAACGACCATTTGTAAAACCATGTTGCAACTCATTTATTAATTTGTGTTTTTCAAGATGAAGACGAATTTTATTTGCAATTGTCGATTCAAGTAACTTTCCCACAATAGACGTTAGGCTAATTGGTCGATAGTTTGACGCAAGTGATCTATCTCCTTAAAAATTTATATCACATTAGCAACTTTCCATAACTCTGGCACTCTGCCTAACTTTATTGATGTATTAAATATGGTAGACAGGTGGGTCGGAAAGCTCCTCTTTGCATTCTTTAAGCACCCTGGCAAACACTTCATCCGGCCCTGGGGATTTGTTTGGTTTGAGTTCAACTATTTGTTTAATTACATCCTCCCTGGTAACTGCTAAACGAGTCAACCTGTCCTCGTCCCCACTCACATATACTTGTTCAGAAGACGCCGAGCTGCTTGATCTGAGGGAGGAGATAGTTGCCCCTCCTGGACACCCGAGGTCTTCGCTTGCAGGACTATAATTTTAAACCCCCACGTCACACTATTTAAACGACGCTGGGTAGATGCTACCTAACTTGCCTATTTTAGAGAGCCAGGGTTCACTCAACATGAAGCAATCGTAAAAAATCTGATAAACTCTGCAACAGATACCCGACGGAACCAATGTCAGTATACCAAGAGTGGGTTTCAAGGTGTATAACCCGAAGAATGCTATCGTATCTACAAACATGTCAATATCAAACAGCCACTTGAATAATATCCTGCATTGTTTGGATACCATTACCCTGTATTCCTATATTCACTTGTAATTATAACAAATTATATGTCATTACAAATACTATTTGTTTTAAAGTAATGAGAACTGTTAGCTTTATGACCATTACTAAAACTGAATGTCTCAGTATTTTTATTTATATGTTATAAAAAATTTAAATTTTTGTTATGTTACAAATTGTATCTTATACCATTAAGAATTTTTATTGTATATATTCCAGAATATTATTTTCCAATGGGTGCAATAATGTTTACACAATAAAATCACCAAGATAGTACGAGTGACTCCTCCCTTTATAATACATATTTATAACTGGATCATTTTACACTTATAATTATGAAATATTTCCCATTGTAACAATTAACTACTTAAAACATACTTCTAATAATTTACCACCTTGAGGATTTTTAGCTTCTAAAACTAACTACGAATTAATACTTAAATTTAGGTATTTTGTGGATTATTCATTATTAAAATATGAATTATACGTTTAATATTACTGTCATCTGTGACGTCATTGCGAAGATTGAGTAACAATTTTCTTAGGATTCGTGAGAGAAAATCCAACACATTATTTATAAAACAAATCAAAATATTCAGTTCAGATTCGAATAAAACATCCCAACTCCCAGTTTTATAACGATTTGTTCTCACATGAATGGCAGCGTGCGTGTGGGGCCATATTGACCGAGACCGGGACGGGACGGCTGGGGCCCGGCCACGAGACCGGGACGGGACGGCTGGGCACGCCACGAGACCGGGACGGGACGGCTGGGCCCGGCCACGAGACCGGGACGGGACGGCTGGGGCCCGGCCACGAGACCGGGACGGGACGGCTGGGGCACGGCCACGAGACCGGACGGGACGGCTGGGGCACGGCAACGAGACCGGGACGGGACGGCTGGGCCCGGCCACGAGACCGGGACGGGACGGCTGGGGCCCGGCCACGAGACCGGGACGGGACGGCTGGGGCCCGGCCACGAGACCGGGACGGGACGGCTGGGGCCCGGCCACGAGACCGGGACGGGACGGCTGGGCCCGGCCACGAGACCGGGACGGGACGGCTGGGGCCCGGCCACGAGACCGGGACGGGACGGCTGGGGCCCGGCCACGAGACCGGGACGGGACGGCTGGGGCCTTCCTTTATTTCAAAGAGTCAATCTTTCAGACACAATTTAAAAAGCTATGATATGGAACGCAATTCAAGTTTAAAATATGTTCAGATTTGTAATTGTTCACGCGATACATTTAAAATTCGCACAAATTAAGACAGTGCTTGAAAGCAGTCTTACCTGGGACGCGGTCGGGTCAAGATACCTGCTCCGCAACTAGGGGTGAAGTTAGTGTTGGTGTTTAGCTAAGTCTACACACAAGGAGACTGACTCGTATCAATCGTCTTCCCCCCCCCCTCCCCCCATGCTGGGCACTGAGATGGAGACTCAGTCACCAGAAGAACTGGCAATATTAACATGGACTCTGAAAGCAGCCAGTCAGTCGAGGAGGGCGAGTATCAAGAAGTTCTAACAAGGCAACAGAAGAAACGAAGAAGACAGGAGGCAAGGCGTAGTGTGACAGTGATACACTTAACGGAAACGACAAGAGAATGAAGAACGACGCCGAGACTGATGCGACAAACGGACGGAACGATGTCAGGAAGGTGAGGGTCAGCGGAGGATGGAGGCTTCTCTTCCCTGCCTCATGCACGCTGGCCTATCATCAGAAGCTGCTGTGGACGTCAACTGGAAGAGAACACCGCAAGTTCGAGCCCCTGCTGAAGGAAGGTGTAAACAGACCTTACTTAACGGTAGGTTCTATGGAGGCAGTGGAGTATCTTACCCAGCAAGGATATGATGGAATTGTTATGGAAATACCGGAGGGGAACGAGAAGCTGACGAAGGTAATTATCTACAAATACCCTCAGATTCTGGACCCCGAGTTTATACTCGACGACCAACGATTTGTGTGGGCCAAGCGTCACCTTATTAAAGGTGAAGCTAGGAGTCAGGTGGTGGCTCTAGTGAGAGGTGAGTACCCGAGAAAGTGTTCATCACCGGGGCTGGCTACAGGCATGTAGCAAAGTATGTGGAAGAGCCCATAATATGCCTGAAATGCTGCAGATGGGGGCATAAATCCTGGAGCTGTCAAATGATCCACGATGTCGTTTCTGCGGAAAGTCTCACCTCTCTAATGTGTGTAGAAACAGATTTAATCTGGGTGAGAAAATAGTTCCCAGATGCTGCAACTGTGGAGGTGTTCACAATGCAGCTCGGCTGTGTGTAGCAAGAGGCCGAGTATGGCTGTTCCCGGCCGGTGAATGTTACAGAGCAAGCAAGAGCTCTTACCCAGACACCGGGAGCACAGCAAAACAGTCTGCCCCAAACAGTGCCAGTGAACCGGACGAATGCGTGGGTAAAGGAGTCACCTTTACTTAGGCAGGCTCAGCAACAAGCAGCCACGCCACCACTCAGGACTCCGGCAGTGACAGTGTAACGGTGAGTGAAGTGGCTACTGTGGCTCAGAAAGAGGGTCATAATGATATGGTCAAGGAAGTGTGGGCTGAACTTAGAAAAGTTGGTGAGTTCCTCCGAAATCTTGGGCAGAGAATCGAGTCCATCGAGGCGAAATTAAACGTTCAGGAGGTCAAGGAAAATCACAAAACGGTGAAGGAATCAGGATATAGTGGTTGAGGACAATAATGAAATATTGAGTGATGAAATGAAGGAAAGTGAAGTGTGTGTGAATGATGATAGTCGTAGTGAAAGGAAGAACCCTATAATTACACATAAAATGAAGGAATCATTTGGGCCAATAATGGACGTCACGGGCTGAAAAAATCTCTTGAGAATCGCAATGTCGCTTTTACTGGTGAACTTGGGAGGAGGTGGGAGATGTTATACAAGGTATGGCTATCATTTAGTGAAGTTATTGGGGATGACTTAGACAGTGAATTGATTAATAATGGATCACCCTAGACTGAAAGTGTTGTCATGGAATGTTAATGGTTTAAGAAACAGGGTTACAGATGTTCATTGTTATGTGATGGGAAATGATATTGATGTTGTAGCTCTCCAGGAGACAGGGGATAGGAATGAAGGATTATTGAAATTAAATGGCTATAAAGGGTTTAACCTCTTCGCCGCAAATAACATCAGAGGCACGTCGATTTATGTTAAGAACTCCATACCAGCAGAGTTAGTAGAACCGCCATCAAAAACGCAAGGTATAGAGAGTGTGTGTTAAATTATCATTAAGGGAAGGGGAATTTATTGTAGTTAATTTGTATGTATCCAGGAACTGCTTCGACGCTAACTATTTACCTGACTGCATTTATACTAATCCTTCACTGGTCATTGGGGACCTTAATGCTCGGCACACAAGCCTTGGGACAGGGTAGTATTAATGCTAATGGGGTCAAGTGGTTACAGTTTCTACAAGATCATCCAGATACCTGTCTCTTGGGAAACAATGAACCAACTCACATCAGGGGAGGACGGCTTGACTATGCCTGCATTTTAAACTCTCAGGGGATTATGGGGGAGGCTCGGGTTGTTCGGGAACTACTTAGTGACCACTTTGCCTTGAACGTTGAATTACCACTGGGGAAAAAACAAGTCCACTTTCAAAGGAAAAGGCTAAATATTAATAAAGATATGAAAAATTATTTTATTCAAAATATGGGAGGTTGGTATCAACAATACACGCCACTCAGCGTTGATAGTTTTTACGAGGACATGGTCGAGAACAGAGAAATTAGTACAGAGGGAAAATAACGGGGGCAGGGGAAGCAAGACGCGGACCTAAGAAATTTAAATATTCCAATGATCAGCAAGTCAAGGGGTGGGAGAGAATGCTACGGAGTGCACATAAAGAATGGTTAAAAATGGAATGAGGGATGAGAAAAATACAATGTTGGAAGTGGCTAGGGAATGCAGTCAGGTGAGGAAGGAGGCGCGGGACTGATACTGGCAAGACTTTGCTCAGTCCATTGGTAATACTAAGAACCTTAAAGACATATGGAGAGCAGTAAACAAAATCAGGGGTTGTAAGACCAAATTCAATGCTCACTCAGATCCAGGGAAAGTTGCTAATGAGTTAGTAGATAAATGGGCAAGTGCTGCTGGTATGGAGTCCTTACCTGCAGACACGAGAGTCACCATTGAGTCATGGGAAAATATTAGAAATGGAGTAACTTTATGTGCCTTAATACAAGATCTATAACATGCACTGAGATAACTCACGATGAGCTACTGGATGCTATAAAAAGTGGCAGCTCTACTGCTCCGGGAAAAGATGGAGTAACGTATGACATCTTAATTATTTAGCCGGTATGAAACCTAGTCCCTTACTTGATTTGTTTAATATGAGTTATAGAGAGGAAAGTTACCAAGAAAATGGAAAGAGGCTGTCATCATTCCTATCCCTAAGTCAAACGGAGGCTACAGACCTGTCTCCTTAATATCCTGCTTTTGTAAAATGATGGAAAGGATTTTGTTAAATAGGCTACTCTACCTTGTAGGTGATAACATGTCCAGTAATCTCTTGGTTTTATCAAAGGCAAAAGTACTGCGGATTGTCTCTTAAAGTGTTTGTCTAATGTGGATGACAATTGTAGAGTTTTTGTTGATCTACAAGGAGCATTTGATAAAGCCAATGGGGAAGTAATCTTATACGAATTAGCCAATCTGGGAATAACAGGGAGATTGCTACACTGGATAAGGGATTATCTACAAGGCAGAAAAGGTCAGGTGTATTACCAGGGATACATGTCTGAGGAACGGAGGTTTCAGTTAGGTACCCCACAAGGGGGAGTATTAAGTCCCACCTTATTCAATGTATTAATGAACAGATTAGCATCAGAGATGTATCCTCCAGGGGTCACGACGATCATATATGCTGATGACATTCTTATACAAGGCACTTCTGGGAACAAAATTCAAACTGCTCTTAACATACTTGGTACAACCTGTCACAAGTTAGGCTTAGTTATAAATGCAGATAAAACCAAATACGAGTATAGGAAACGAAGAAAATAACACTTACTCTAAATGGTGTGGAACTGAGCCGTGTTCAGAAGTACAAGTATCTGGGCATTATGTTGGATACACATGTGAGTAAAAATGCTGAAATAAATCATATCAGCACCTTATGTAAAGCCCGTCTGCATCCTCTGAAAGCACTGGCTTTTTCTGGTAAAGGTGTTGGGGTACCTATCTTGCGGATGTTATCCATAAGCACTGTTCGGTCCCTGATAGACTACGCAGCACCCGTATTGTCTTACACAGGCCAAGGCAGAATTAAAAAAATAGAGCTGATACAGAACGAGGCTATGAGGATTATTCTTGGATGTCAAAGAAATGCAATGATTGAAATAATGAGAATGGAATTAAATTTACAGAGTGTGTGTGATAGTCCGTGACATTAACACTAGAGTATCTATTCGTTTCATGCGGAGAAAAGGAGGGGATAAGCTGTTTGAGAGCGTTCAGACCTGCTTGAGTGACGTACACACTTCCAGGAAACTGAGGGAGACACGCTACACGAGGGATTAGCTCATGACCTCAGGGAATACGACGTACTTGACTGCTGTAAACCCTCTCGACAGTGTAATATGTCTGCTCCCTGGAAAGTACAGAAAATAGACGTCGAAATTGTACCCCTCAAGGTGAAAAAGATTCATCATGAACCGGGACAATTACGGTGTTTGTATGGAAGCATGATATCTCGGTTACCAAGAGGCAACAGTTTACATGTATATTGCGACGGGTCGGTGGCGGAGGATGGCAGGGCAGGGTGTGGTGTCCTAATAAGGGAATATACGGAGTTTGGGACTGTGGACAGGATAATTGAACTCCGACTTAGTAATTATATATCGTCCACACAAGCTAAACTGCAGGCCATTCAGGCGTGATTTGGAGGAAGTACTTCATGATGACAAAAATGTTTTTGTATTTGTCGATAAGCTAGGAGCACTGGAGTCCTTAAACAGTCGAAACCCAGTCTTCCTGTCTATAGTTGAGGACTGTAAGAGAAGAATAACTGAGATACAGCTGAAAGGTTATAGTGTGAAATTCATGTGGATTCCATCTCATGTTGGAATAGTGCTCAACGAGGTGGCGGATGACTTGGCCAAACGTGCCACATCAAAACCACAAGTTGACATTGAATGTGAATTCACAATGAGACAAATAAGAAGCAAAATCAGAAATATTCAGGCACAGGCAGAAGTGGAGAGGAGAGAGATAATGTATGAGAGAAGTCAAACCATGCAACACTACATGTAAGCGAGTCAAAACACCCATTTAACTTATGGTAAAAGGAGAAATGCTTGGAGTGACTGTGTACATGCGGCTCAGGCTTGGGTACAAATATTACTGGGAATATGGGATAGATGTTCATGATAATGACACGAGGTGTAAACTATGTGGAATGTTAAGGTCTCACACCCTGGCCCATTATGTTCTTGATTGTCCGTTGATTAATGTATATAGAAGCACTGAGATAAGGACTGTTCCTGAACAAATGCCTGGATTTGTCACAACGGAAAGGTTGATGATATTCTTGAGAGATAAGAATTTTGCACCAAGACTAATATTTTGTTGAATTATCTGCATGTCTCTTGCAAATTGTCTATACAGTATACCTAGGTCATAAAAGTATTTGTGTGTACGTCTGATAACATACTACTTGTGAAGGAGGAAATGTATATGTTTCTCTCAGAATGTTTGGTAATATGTTTATTGTTTGTGATGTGTGTATGTATTGTATTACCACGTTGTACTGAACGGGGTGAGAATAGCTTGAGCTACCTCATCCCTTTGTGTGTATTTTACCTCAAATTTATTTAAATTTAAATTTCAATGCTTGAAAGTTTAGCATTGCCTTTGCCCCCCTCATTACCCCCCCCCCCCACCTGAACTCTGCCTTGGATTACCTACCTGGACAAGGATACTCAAAATTACTGTCGAACTAAACAGTCAGTTAATATGTGCATAAATTTTTAAAAATCAAACCTTTTTGTGGAGTTACAAGCATGAGATCAGACAAATATGATTTCCCTTACCACCCCCCTCCCCCTCTCATCACAATTCTGATAGTTATTTGATACAATAAGCAGTTTTATGCGATTGCTTATCAAAAAAATACAAAAATATGAAGTTTTGATTGTCCGCCGCCTTGTCACAGACTAGCCGCCGAAGGCGGCTAGTTTTTTGTGCACCCCATACTATGATATGGGGTGCACCCATATCATAGTATGGGGTATGGGTGCACCCCATACTCATCCTGTAAGCGGTAGCGCAAAAAGCATTACATAAACAATTTCATCTATCCTTCACACCTTATAGTTACAATGTCAGCTAGTTACGCAGAAAGTGCTATTTGAAGAGCTATATATTTACAGTAAGTCATTATACATTAATGGTAGGTCTTATCGCTAATACATAACAGTTTGTATTATGGGGATACCAATGGGGATATTACAGTCATAGGGGAGCTTCTGTTTATTATTAGTCCTCACAATATACTACTTGTTTCTGAATCTCATACTGGAAGAGAAATGTGGATACAGTGCAAGGATTTCAGGTAGTTTATCCACGGTAATAAGATAGGTTGCCATATCATACAGAGTGAGCTTAGATTTATCTCTAAATGGCTCAATTTTACTACAATCCAAGATATAGTGTTTGAGTGTGTGTCCCTGTCTTTGTCCACACACTTTACACTTTACTTCATCTAGATCCCTATGCAAGCCGAACTGCCAGAGATACTTTTAGCCAAGTCTTATACGAGCTGTGACAACATCTGTTAGTCTACTGACTTTGTTACTTGCCCCATACACATGTTTTACTTCACACATTTCATTGTGATGAACAATGGACCTGCTAGTTCCAGTTTGCACTGTTCTACTTCAAATCCATCTAGGAGTTCTCGTCTAATGACACTTTTAAGGGACCTATTTGATAATTCAAGATTCCGTTCAATATTGTCTTATTTACTGCAGAATTAGCAAGGGCGTCAACTTTGTTATGTTCCTGTAGGCCAATGTGAGAAGGAATCCACAACATTTTTATTTTTACCCTCTTGCTAAGTATTCTTATATATCTACGTCTAGCTTCCAAGACAAGCACGTTATTACTTTATTGCAAACTGTTTATTGCTCGTAGTGAAGAAGGGAGTCTGAAATAATTAAGGTGTCTACTTCAGTGTTGTCAATAATTTCGAGTGCTACCAGCATTGCTACCAACTCGGCTTGCATTGTGGATGCAAGGATGCCCAGTTACTAATTCGGATATTCCTTTGAATTGTGCTGCCATCGGGCTGATGAGCAATAACAGCACTCCCTGCCCTCCCTGTAGCTGTATTGAGTGATCCGTCAGTGTATATAGTCTGTGCTATGTTGTTTTCAGCTTGTATATTGTGAATGTGTTCTATGGTGCTTAATTTAGCAGCAAGCTGAGCACGAGTGTTGTTTGTGATTAGTTTCTAGGTGGGTTATGCAGGGGTCAGGATGTCAAAATATTATCTGCCAGGGTGGAAGGAAGTGCTGTACTCTTTCATCTGTATATACATCGTGCAGTCCCATCACTTAAATATAAGTGGCTGTTCTTTGAATCACTTTAGAATCGCTAGTTCCATTTCGTATGTGTTTTAACAGTGCAACTGACACAATGTTTGTTATCACACGGAAGCTTTAGTCCCATTATATGATTAATTTCAAATATTCTATATATGCGAAGTATATTTATTTCCGCATGTTGAGAACTTTGGTAGTTATAGGATAGCCAAGTATAATTCTGAGTGCTTCATTTTGCATTTTTTCCAGTCTATCAATACTTTTGCCATTTTGCAGGACCAAAGCTGGTGCATGATAGTCTATCAGAGATCTTATATATGCTAAATACATCATTTTGCTATTCTAATATTAACACCATATTTCGGGCTGTACCCCACTACAGTTCTGAGAGACTTGAGTGTCAACATTGTTGATGTAACTTCCCAACACAAATCCGGTCTGGTCTACTGAACAAATCTTCACCACTTGGTGGTGAGCTTGGTCATAGTTATTTCATCAAATCACTTCATTATGTTGATCACGTGGCCCCACGAGAATGAGGTGATTTGATAAAATAATTATGCCCAAGTTCACCACTAAGTGCCGTCGGGACGGTGGGCTAAATAGCCAAGGCTACCATCGTCTTTTGTACGGTCCGGATGGTCGAGTGGTTAAGGTACTGTGTTCGCCAGTTGCATAGTTCCTCTGTGCCTCTGGCTGCATAGGTTCGAGTCACTTATGGGGATTGGAGTTTTCTATTGCATGTGCGCTTGGGGACCATTCCATCTTGTTCGCATCTTCACCTCTTGGTACTAGGCACCAAATTTGCTGAAAGAGCAGCCAGTAACCAGCTTCCATCAGTGAACTAGCAGTGCAGACAGAATTAGACGACGAAAGGCGACAGAATCCGTACAGCATGTGCAGAAGTCTGATACTAATACCCCTTTCACACTGGATGAGCTCAGTGGGGCTAACTGAGAAGAAAAACTAAGGCTAAGAAAAACTACGAACATTCATCCCCCCTGGAGACAACCTATAATATAATTAAATACCTCGGCCAAGAGGAAATGCTGCATACCTTAGGTTAATTAATTCAGCCTGGACTTCTAAAAACTAAACCTACAGCTTTGAATAGGGCAGACAGTGCCGATCACAAAACCCAAAGATCCAGCTAATCCAAGGCCCTTCTCTCTCACTCCAAACCTTTGCAGCCAAGACGGCTGACAGAATTGCTCGCAACAGACTTAATTGGAACATGCCTAAACCATGTCCTTGAACACGCACCAGGACATGTATGCCTATAAAAGTTGCAACCCGTTCTCGCAAATTTAATAAGTCAATATTGACTTATTAAATATGTGCATAGGTGACATACTTAACAATAGTTTCCCTTGAAAAGCTTCCTATAATACCTATAATAGGATAAGTAACAATTGTAATTACGAAAGCTATAAGATGCTTATTTAACATACTAAGTATGTTAAAATAAGCATCTTATAGCTTCGTAATTACAATTGTTACTTATCCTATTATAGGTATTATAGGAAGCTTTTCAAGGGAAACTATTGTTAAGTATGTCACCTACTGCACATATTTAATAAGTCAATATTGACTTATTAAATTTGCGAGAACGGGTTGCAACTTTTATAGGCATACATGTCCTGGTGCGTGTTAAAGGACATGGTTTAGGCATGTTCCAATTAAGTCTGTTGCGAGCAATTCTGTCAGCCGTCTTGGCTGCAAAGGTTTGGAGTGAGAGAGAAGGGCCTTGGATTAGCTGGATCTTTGGGTTTTGTGATCGGCACTGTCTGCCCTATTCAAAGCTGTAGGTTTAGTTTTAGAAGTCCAGGCTGAATTAATTAACCTAAGGTATGCAGCATTTCCCTCTTGGCCGAGGTATTTAATTATATTATAGGTTGTCTCCAGGGGGGGATGAATGTTCGTAGTTTTTCTTAGCCTTAGTTTTTCTTCTCAGTTAGCCCCACTGAGCTCATCCAGTGTGAAAGGGGTATTAGTATCAGACTTCTGCACATGCTGTACGGATTCTGTCGCCTTTCGTCGTCTAATTCTGTCTGCACTGCTAGTTCAACTGATGGAAGCTGGTTACTGGCTGCTCTTTCAGCAAATTTGGTGCCTAGTACCAAGAGGTGAAGATGCGAACAAGATGGAATGGTCCCCAAGCGCACATGCAATAGAAAACTCCAATCCCCATAAGTGACTCGAACCTATGCAGCCAGAGGCACAGAGGAACTATGCAACTGGCGAACACAGTACTTTAACCACTCGACCATCCGGGACCGTACAAAAGACGATGGTAGCCTTGGCTATTTAGCCCACCGTCCCGACGGCACTTAGTGGTGAACTTGGGCATAATTATTTTATCAAATCGCCTCATTCTCGTGGGGCCACGTGATCAACATAATGAAGTGATTTGATGAAATAACTATGACCAAGCTCACCACCAAGTGGTGAAGATTTGTTCAGTAGACCAGACCGGATTTGTGTTGGGAAGTTACATCAACAATGTTGACACTCAAGTCTCTCAGAACTGTAGTGGGGTACAGCCCGAAATATGGTGTTAATATTAGAATAGCAAAAATGATGTATTTAGCATATATAAGATCTCTGATAGACTATCATGCACCAGCTTTGGTCCTGCAAAATGGCAAAAGTATTGATAGACTGGAAAAAATGCAAAATGAAGCACTCAGAATTATACTTGGCTATCCTATAACTACCAAAGTTCTCAACATGCGGAAATAAATATACTTCGCATTTTATATAGAATATTTGAAATTAATCATATAATGGGACTAAAGCTTCCGTGTGATAACAAACATTGTGTCAGTTGCACTGTTAAAACACATACGAAATGGAACTAGCGATTCTAAAGTGATTCAAAGAACAGCCACTTATATTTAAATGATGGGACTGCACGATGTATATACAGATGAAAGAGTACAGCACTTCCTTCCACCCTGGCAGATATTTTGACATCCTGACCCCTGCATAACCCACCTAGAAATTAATCACAAACAACACTCGTGCTCAGCTTGCTGCTAAATTAAGCACCATAGAACACATTCACAATATACAAGCTGAAAACAACATAGCACAGACTATATACACTGACGGATCACTCAATACAGCTACAGGGAGGGCAGGGAGTGCTGTTATTGCTCATCAGCCCGATGGCAGCACAATTCAAAGGAATATCCGAATTCGTAACTGGGCATCCTTGCATCCACAATGCAAGCCGAGTTGGTAGCAATGCTGGTAGCACTCGAAATTATTGACAACACTGAAGTAGACACCTTAATTATTTCAGACTCCCTTCACTACGAGCAATAAACAGTTTGCAATAAAGTAATAACGTGCTTGTCTTGGAAGCTAGACGTATATATATAAGAATACTTAGCAAGAGGGTAAAAATAAAAATGTTGTGGATTCCTTCTCACATTGGCCTGCAGGAACATAACAAAGTTGACGCCCTTGCTAATTCTGCAGTAAATAAAGACAATATTGAACGGAATCTTGAATTATCAAATAGGTCCCTTAAAAGTGTCATTAGACGAGAACTCCTAGATGGATTTGAAGTAGAACAGTGCAAACTGGAACTAGCAGGTCCATTGTTCATCACAATGAAATGTGTGAAGTAAAACATGTGTATGGGGCAAGTAACAAAGTCAGTAGACTAACAGATGTTGTCACAGCTCGTATAAGACTTGGCTAAAAGTATCTCTGGCAGTTCGGCTTGCATAGGGATCTAGATGAAGTAAAGTGTAAAGTGTGTGGACAAAGACAGGGACACACACTCAAACACTATATCTTGGATTGTAGTAAAATTGAGCCATTTAGAGATAAATCTAAGCTCACTCTGTATGATATGGCAACCTATCTTATTACCGTGGATAAACTACCTGAAATCCTTGCACTGTATCCACATTTCTCTTCCAGTATGAAATTCAGAAACAAGTAGTATATTGTGAGGACTAATAATAAACAGAAGCTCCCTATGACTGTAATATCCCCATTGGTATCCCCATAATACAAACTGTTATGTATTAGCGATAAGACCTACCATTAATGTATAATGACTTACTGTAAATATATAGCTCTTCAAATAGCACTTTCTGCGTAACTAGCTGACATTGTAACTATAAGGTGTGAAAGATAGATGAAATTGTTTATGTAATGCTTTTTTGCGCTACCGCTTACAGGATGAGTATGGGGTGCACCCATACCCCATACTATGATATGGGTGCACCCCATATCATAGTATGGGGTGCACAAAAAACTAGCCGCCTTCGGCGGCTAGTTCGTGACAAGGCGGCGACAATCAAAACTTCATATTTTTGTATTTTGATAAGCAATCGCATAAAACTGCTTATTGTATCAAATAACTATCAGAATTGTGATGAGAGGGGGAGGGGGGTGGTAAGGGAAATTCATATTTGTCTGATCTCATGCTTGTAACTCCACAAAAAGGTTTTGATTTTAAAAATTTATGCACAATATTAACTGACTGTTTAGTTCGACAGTAATAGTTTGAGTATCCTTGTCCAGGTAGGTAATCCAAGGCAGAGTTCAGGTGGGGGGGGGGGGGTAATGAGGGGGGCAAAGGCAATGCTAAACTTTCAAGCATTGAAATTTAAATTTAAATAAATTTGAGGTAAAATACACACAAAGGGATGAGGTAGCTCAAGCTATTCTCACCCCGTTCAGTACAACGTGGTAATACATACATACACACATCACAAACAATAAACATATTACCAAACATTCTGAGAGAAACATATACATTTCCTCCTTCACAAGTAGTATGTTATCAGACGTACACACAAATACTTTTATGACCTAGGTATACTGTATAGACAATTTGCAAGAGACATGCAGATAATTCAACAAAATATTAGTCTTGGTGCAAAATTCTTATCTCTCAAGAATATCATCAACCTTTCCGTTGTGACAAATCCAGGCTATTTGTTCAGGAACAGTCCTTATCTCAGTGCTTCTATATACATTAATCAACGGACAATCAAGAACATAATGGGCCAGGGTGTGAGACCTTAACATTCCACATAGTTTACACCTCGTGTCATTATCATGAACATCTATCCCATATTCCCAGTAATATTTGTACCCAAGCCTGAGCCGCATGTACACAGTCACTCCAAGCATTTCTCCTTTTACCATAAGTTAAATGGGTGTTTTGACTCGCTTACATGTAGTGTTGCATGGTTTGACTTCTCTCATACATTATCTCTCTCCTCTCCACTTCTGCCTGTGCCTGAATATTTCTGATTTTGCTTCTTATTTGTCTCATTGTGAATTCACATTCAATGTCAACTTGTGGTTTTGATGTGGCACGTTTGGCCAAGTCATCCGCCACCTCGTTGAGCACTATTCCAACATGAGATGGAATCCACATGAATTTCACACTATAACCTTTCAGCTGTATCTCAGTTATTCTTCTCTTACAGTCCTCAACTATAGACAGGAAGACTGGGTTTCGACTGTTTAAGGACTCCAGTGCTCCTCAGCTATCGACAAATACAAAAACATTTTTGTCATCATGAAGTACTTCCTCCAAACACGCCTGAATGGCCTGCAGTTTAGCTTGTGTGGACGATATATAATTACTAAGTCGGAGTTCAATTATCCTGTCCACAGTCCCAAACTCCGTATATTCCCTTATTAGGACACCACACCCTGCCCTGCCATCCTCCGCCACCGACCCGTCGCAATATACATGTAAACTGTTGCCTCTTGGTAACCGAGATATCATGCTTCCATACAAACACCGTAATTGTCCCGGTTCATGATGAATCTTTTTCACCTTGAGGGGTACAATTTCGACGTATTTTCTGTACTTTCCAGGGAGCAGACATATTACACTGTTGAGAGGGTTTACAGCATTCAAGTACGTCGTATTCCCCGAGGTCATGAGCTAATCCCCTCGTGTAGCGTGTCTCCCTCAGTTTCCTGGAAGTGTGTACTTCACTCAAGCAGGTCTGAACGCTCTCAAACAGCTTGTCCCCTCCTTTTCTCCGCATGAAACGAATAGATACTCTAGTGTTAATGTCACGGACAATCACACACACACTGTAAATTTAATTCCATTCTCATTATTTCAATCATTGCATTTCTTTGACATCCAAGAATAATCCTCATAGCCTCGTTCTCTATCAGCTCTATTTTTTTAATTCTGCCTTGGCCTGTGTAAGACAATACGGGTGCTGCATAGTGTATCAGGGACCGAACAGTGCTTATGGATAATATCCGCAAGATAGGTACCCCAACACCTTTACCAGAAAAAGCCAGTGCTTTCAGAGGATGCAGACGGGCTTTACATAAGGTGCTGATATGATTTATTTCAGCATTTTTACTCATGTGTATCCAACATAATTGCCCAGATACTTGTACTTCAGAACACGGCTCGGTTCCACACCATTTAGAGTAAGTGTTACGTTTCTTCGTTTCCTATACTCGTATTTGATTTTATCTGTATTTATAACTAAGCCTAACTTGTGACAGGTTGTACCAAGTATGTTAAGAGCAGTTGGAATTTTGTTCCCAGAAGTGCCTTGTATAAGACTGTCATCAGCATATATGATCGTCGTGACCCCTGGAGGATACATCTCTGATGCTAATCTGTTCATTAATACATTGAATAAGGTGGGACTTAATACTCCCCCTTGTAGGGTACCTAACTGAAACCTCCGTTCCTCAGATATGTATCCCTGGTAATACACCTGACCTTTTCTGCCTTGTAGATAATCCCTTATCCAGTGTAGCAATCTCCCTGTTATTCCCAGATTGGCTAATTCGTATAAGATTACTTCCCCATTGGCTTTATCAAATGCTCCTTGTAGATCAACAAAAACTCTAAAATTGTCATCCACATTAGACAAACACTTTAAGAGACAATCCGCAGTACTTTTGTCTTTGATAAAACCACAGAGATTACTGGACATGTTATCACCTACAAGGTAGAGTAGCCTATTTAACAAAATCCTTTCCATCATTTTACAAAAGCAGGATATTAAGGAGACAGGTCTGTAGCCTCCGTTTGACTTAGGGATAGGAATGATGACAGCCTCTTTCCATTTTCTTGGTAACTTTCCTTCTCTATAACTCATATTAAACAAATAAAGTAAGGGACTAGGTTTCATACCGGCTAAATAATTAAGAATGTCATACGTTACTCCATCTTTTCCCGGAGCAGTAGAGCTGCCACTTTTTATAGCATCCAGTAGCTCATCGTGAGTTATCTCAGTGCATGTTATAGATCTTGTATTAAAGGCACATAAAGTTACTCCATTTCTAATATTTTCCCATGACTCAATGGTGACTCTCGTGTCTGCAGGTAAGGACTCCATACCAGCAGCACTTGCCCATTTATCTACTAACTCATTAGCAACTTTCCCTGGATCTGAGTGAGCAATGAATTTGGTCTTATAACCCCTGATTTTGTTTACTGCTCTCCATATGTCTTTAAGGTTCTTAGTATTACCAATGGACTGAGCAAAGTCTTGCCAGTATCTGTCCCGCGCCTCCTTCCTCACCTGACTGCATTCCTTAGCCACTTCCAACATTGTATTTTTCTCCATCCCTCATTCCATTTTTAACCATTCTCTATGTGCACTCCGTAGCATTCTCTCCCACCCCTTGACTTGCTGATCATTGGAATATTTAAATTTCTTAGGTCCAAGCATCTTGCTTCCCCTGCCCCCGTTATTTTCCCTCTGTACTAATTTCTCTGTTCTCGACCATGTCCTCGTAAAAACTATCAACGCAGAGCGGCGTGTATTGTTGATACTAATCTCCCATATTTTGAATAAAATAATTTTTCATATCTTTATTAATATTTAGCCTTTTCCTTTGAAAGTGGACTTGTTTTTTCCCCAGTGGTAATTCAACGTTTAAGGCAAAGTGGTCACTAAGTAGTTCCCGAACAACTCGAGCCTCCCCCATAATCCCCTGAGAGTTTAAAATGCAGGCATAGTCAAGCCGTCCTCCCCTGATGTGAGTTGGTTCATTGTTTCCCAAGAGACAGGTATCTGGATGATCTTGTAGAAACTGTAACCACTTGACCCCATTAGCATTAATACTACCCGCTGTCCCAAGGCTTGTGTGCCGAGCATTAAGGTCCCCAATGACCAGTGAAGGATTAGTATAAATGCAGTCAGGTAAATAGTTAGCGTCGAAGCAGTTCCTGGATACATACAAATTATCTACAATAAATTCCCCTTCCCTTAATGATAATTTAACACACACTCTCTCTACCTTGCGTTTTTTATGGCGGTTCTACTAACTCTGCTGGTATGGAGTTCTTAACATAAATCGACGTGCCTCTGATGTTATTTGCGGCGAAGAGGTTAAACCCTTTATAGCCATTTAATTTCAATAATCCTTCATTCCTATCCCCCGTCTCCTGAAGAGCTACAACATCAATATCATTTCCCATCACATAACAATGAACATCTGTAACCCTGTTTCTTAAACCATTAACATTCCATGACAACACTCAGTCTAGGGTGATCCATTATTAATCAATTCACTGTCTAAGTCATCCCCAATAAGTTGACTAAATGATAGCCATACCTTGTATAACATCTCCCACCTCCTCCCAAGTTCACCAGTAAAAGCGACATTGCGATTCTCAAGAGATTTTTTCAGCCCCGTGACGTCCATTATTGGCCCAAATGATTCCTTCATTTTATGTGTAATTATAGGGTTCTTCCTTTCACTAACGACTATCATCATTCACACACACTTCACTTTCCTTCATTTCATCACTCAATATTTCATTATTGTCCTCAACCACTATATCCTGATTATCCTTCACCGTTTTGTGATTTTCCTTGACCTCCTGAACGTTTAATTTCGCCTCGATGGACTCTATTCTCTGCCCAAGATTTCGGAGGAACTCGCCAACTTTTCTAACTTCAGCCCACACCTCCTTGACCATATCATTATGGCCCTCTTTCTGAGCCACAGTAGCCACTTAACTCACCGTTACACTGTCACTGCCGGAGCCCTGAGTGGTGGCGTGGCTGCTTGTTGCTTGAGCCTGCCTAAGTAAAGGTGACTCCTTTACCCACGCATTCGTCCGGTTCACTGGCACTGTTTGGGGCAGACTGTTTTGCTGTGCTCCCGGTGTCTGGGTAAGAGCTCTTGCTTGCTCTGTAACATTCACCGGCCGGGGAACATCCATACTCGGCCTCTTGCTACACACAGCCGAGCTGGCATTGTGAACACCTCCACAGTTGCAGCATCTGGGAACTATTTTCTCACCCAGATTAAATCTGTTTCTACACACATTAGAGAGGTGAGACTTTCCACAGAAACGACATCGTGGATCATGTTGACTTCTCCAGGATTTATGCCCCATCTGCAGCATTTCAGGCATATTATGGGCTCTTCCACATACTTTGCTACATGCCTGTAGCCAGCCCCGGTGATGAACACTTTCTCGGGTACTTCACCTCTCACTAGAGCCACCACCTGACTCCTAGCTTCACCTTTAATAAGGTGACGCTTGGCCCACACAAATCGTTGGTCGTCGAGGATGAACTAGGGGTCTAGAATCTGAGGCTATTTGTAGATAATTACCTTCGTCAGCTTCTCGTTCCCCTCCGGTATTTCCATAACAATTCCATCATATCCTTGCTGGGTAAGATACTCCACTGCCTCCATAGAACCTACCGTTAAGTAAGGTCTGTTTACACCTTCCTTCAGCAGGGGCTCGAACTTGCGGTATTCTCTTCCAAGTCTGACTGTCCACAGCAACTTCTGATGATAGGCCAGCGTGCATGAGGCAGGGAAGAGAAGCCTCCACCTCCGCTGACCCTCACCTTCCTGACATCGTTCCGTCCGTTCGTCGGCATCAGTCTCGGCGTCGTTCTTCATTCTCTTGTCGTTTCCGTTATGTGCACTATCACTGTCAACACTACGCCTTGCCTCCTGTCTTCTTCGTTTCTTCTGTTGCCTTGTTAGAACGTCTTGATACTCACCCTCCTCGACTGACTGGCTGCTTTCAGAGTCCATGTTAATATTGCCAGTTCTTCTGGTGACTGAGTCTCCATCTCAGTGCCCAGCATGGGGGGATGGGGGGGGGGGAAGACGATTGATACGAGTCAGTCTCCTTATGTGTAGACTTAGCTAAACACCAACACCAACTTCACCCCTAGTTGCGGAGCAGGTATCTTGACCCGACCGCGTCCCAGGTAAGACTGCTTTCAAGCACTGTCTTAATTTGTGCGAATTTTAAATGTATCGCGTGAACAATTACAAATCTGAACATATTTTAAAACTTGAATTGCGTTCCATATCATAGCTTTTTAAATTGTGTCTGAAAGATTGACTCTTTGAAATAAAGGAAGGCCCCAGCCGTCCCGTCCCGGTCTCGTGGCCGGGCCCCAGCCGTCCCGTCCCGGTCTCGTGGCGTGCCCCAGCCGTCCCGTCCCGGTCTCGTGGCCGGGCCCAGCCGTCCCGTCCCGGTCTCGTGGCCGGGCCCCAGCCGTCCCGTCCCGGTCTCGTGGCCGGGCCCCAGCCGTCCCGTCCCGGTCTCGTGGCCGTGCCCCAGCCGTCCCGTCCCGGTCTCGTGGCCGGGCCCAGCCGTCCCGTCCCGGTCTCGTTGCCGTGCCCCAGCCGTCCCGTCCCGGTCTCGTGGCCGTGCCCCAGCCGTCCCGTCCCGGTCTCGTGGCCGGGCCCCAGCCGTCCCGTCCCGGTCTCGTGGCCGGGCCCAGCCGTCCCGTCCCGGTCTCGTGGCCGTGCCCCAGCCGTCCCGTCCCGGTCTCGTGGCCGGGCCCCAGCCGTCCCGTCCCGGTCTCGGTCAATATGGCCCCACACGCACGCTGCCATTCATGTGAGAACAAATCGTTATAAAACTGGGAGTTGGGATGTTTTATTCGAATCTGAACTGAATATTTTGATTTGTTTTATAAATAATGTGTTGGATTTTCTCTCACGAATCCTAAGAAAATTGTTACTCAATCTTCGCAATGACGTCACAGATGACAGTAATATTAAACGTATAATTCATATTTTAATAATGAATAATCCACAAAATACCTAAATTTAAGTATTAATTCGTAGTTAGTTTTAGAAGCTAAAAATCCTCAAGGTGGTAAATTATTAGAAGTATGTTTTAAGTAGTTAATTGTTACAATGGGAAATATTTCATAATTATAAGTGTAAAATGATCCAGTTATAAATATGTATTATAAAGGGAGGAGTCACTCGTACTATCTTGGTGATTTTATTGTGTAAACATTATTGCACCCATTGGAAAATAATATTTCTGGAATATATACAATAAAAATTCTTAATGGTATAAGATACAATTTGTAACATAAAAAATTAATTTTTTATAACATATAAATAAAAATACTGAGACATTCAGTTTTAGTAATGGTCATAAAGCTAACAGTTCTCATTACTTTAAAAACAAATAGTATTTGTAATGACATATAATTTGTTATAATTACAAGTGAATATAGGAATACAGGGTAATGGTATCCAAACAATGCAGGATATTATTCAAGTGGCTGTTTGATATTGACATGTTTGTAGATACGATAGCATTCTTCGGGTTATACACCTTGAAACCCACTCTTGGTATACTGACATTGGTTCCGTCGGGTATCTGTGCAGAGTTTATCAGATTTTTTACGATTGCTTCATGTTGAGTGAACCCTGGCTCTCTTAAAATAGGCAAGTTAGGTAGCATCTACCCAGCGTCGTTTAAATAGTGTGACGTGGGGGTTAAAATTATAGTCCTGCAAGCGAAGACCTCGGGTGTCCAGGAGGGGCAACTATCTCCTCCCTCAGATCAAGCAGCTTCGGCGTCTTCTGAACAAGTATATGTGAGTGGGGACGAGGACAGGTTGACTAGTTTAGCAGTTACCAGGGAGGATGTAATTAAACAAATAGTTGAACTCAAACCAAACAAATCCCCAGGGCCGGATGAAGTGTTTGCCAGGGTGCTTAAAGAATGCAAAGAGGAGCTTTCCGACCCACTGTCTACCATATTTAATACATCAATAAAGTTAGGCAGAGTGCCAGAGTTATGGAAAGTTGCTAATGTGATATAAATTTTTAAGGAGATAGATCACTTGCGTCAAACTATCGACCAATTAGCCTAACGTCTATTGTGGGAAAGTTACTTGAATCGACAATTGCAAATAAAATTCGTCTTCATCTTGAAAAACACAAATTAATAAATGAGTTGCAACATGGTTTTACAAATGGTCGTTCATGTTTAACAAATTTGCTATCTTTTTATTCCAGCATAGTTGAGGCAGTTGAGTGGTAAGGACTGTGATGTCGTGTACCTTGACTTTAGTAAAGCTTTTGATACGGTGCCACATGAAAGACTGATTAAAAAAATAGAGGCTCCTGGTATTGGAGGTGCTATATCAAGTTGGATTAGGGCATGGCTATTCCAAAGGAAACAGAGTTAGTATAAATGGGGTTAAGTCAGGGTGGGAAAATGTTGTAAGTAGAGTGCCTCAGGGCTCTGTCCTGGACCTCTGTTGTTTATAATATATATCAATGATTTAGATTCAGGTTTGAGTAGCAACATTTGCAAATTTGCCAATGATACAAAAATCGGCAGGGAAATTAACACGGAAGAAGACTCGCTATCACTTCAAGTTGATCTCAATAGGGTTTTGAAATGGTCAAAGGATTGGCAGATGCAGTTTAATGCTGATAAATGTAAAGTTTTGAGGCTAGGTAATGATGATCGAGTTACAAGATACGAGCTAGATGGTGTTGAGATTGCGAAGTCGAATTGCGAAAGGGATCTGGGAGTTATGATAAGTAAGAATTTAAAAAAAAAGGATCAATGCATGAATGTTCGTAATAAGGCAAATAGGACACTGGGATTTATTAATCGAAGCGTAAGTAACAAGACACCTGGTGTGGTTCTTCAGCTATATCTTGCTATGGTTAGGCCCCATTTAGATTATGCAGTTCAGTTTTGGTCGCCTTGCTATAGAATGGATATAAATTCACTTGAACGTGTCCAGCGTAGGATGACTAAATTAATTCCCCAAATTAGAAATCTTTCATATGAAGAAAGATTAACAAAGCTTAAATTGCATTCACTGGAAAGGCGAAGAGTTAAGGGTGACATGATAAAGAGGTTTACAAGTGGATGAATGGACATAACATATGGGATATTAATAGGGTTTGAAAGTATCAACATAAGACAGAACACGAAACAAAATCTAAACTTATCCAGGTATAAATTGGAAAAGTTTAGATTTCTGAAATACCTGGGTAAATACTGGTTCGCTAACAGGGTTGTTGATTTGTAGAACCAGCTGCCACGTGGTGTGGTAGAGGTGGGGTCCCTAGATTGTTTCAAACGTGGGTTTGACATGTATATTAATGGGATTGGGCCCCCTCCCCGCTCAGCTCGTTGTCGCCGTGTGGGGGGCTTAGTGGGCGGCTGCCGGAGTGTGATGCTCCTTGGGACAGTCCTCTGTCCTTTTCTAGCCTTGTGCTCCTGCTGCCGTCCTCTCCAATTCTGCTGGGCATCTTTTCCTTTTCCTTCTGTTTCGTTTTTCTCCCCCCTCTTCTCCTATCTGCTTGCCGTTTCCTGCCGACCTTTTGCTCGTTCTGGTTCTTCCCTTGGACTTCTTCTATTTTGACTCCCGGGTGCTTGAGGAGGCATACTCTTGCACCTGTAGAACTGTAGTACCTGACGTCGAGAGCGAGGGGAACCTTTTATTGTCAGTCCCCCTTTCGTCACTGAACCCGATCTCGACGGACTGTCGGTTTCTTAAGGTGGCGTTTGTGGGGCGTATACTCACGACGCACCCCTAGGAGGCCCTGGCAAGATCGGCGATAGCTTCTTGTTGGGTGTCCTGCCTCTAATTGTGGCTCCATGGTGGGTGTGGGGGCACATTCGTGAATGAATTCTTCTTTTCGTAATGATAACCCTTGTTTCGGCTGCTTCTGGTTTACCTTCTCAGGCTTGTGGGGTGGGCGACCAAGCCCCCGAGTCGGTCCGTATTGGAAGACCGGGCTCTGTAGCCTCCGCTGCATTGGGCCCCGACCTTGCTCCTCCTTTGGCCTCTCAGAATCCTTCCCCTGGCTCTCCTCCCCTCCTCCTGTGGTTGGGTCGAGCCCCAAGCCCCCGGTGGTGACTACTTCGGTCCCTGGCGCGGCTCCTTCTCTAGTTGTAACTACTGCGCCTTTTAACCCCTCTCTCTCTGGGGTTCTCACCGCCGTCCTCGTCACGGCCGCCCTCGCTCGATTCCTTCCAGTTCTGCTACCTATCAAGCCTTGTTTGGTCCCGCTTCGTGGGCCAAATATTTTGATCTCCTCCCTCTTGATTCTGCGCCTCCTGACGATTTCTCCCTCCATTACTTTCAACCCCACTCGTCTCGGTACATGTGTCGTTGCTGCTCCTTCTCAGGATGCAGCTTCCCGCTTGGCTGCCTTATCCTGCCTTGGCGAGACCCCTGTTCGGGTCTCGAAGAACACTCAGTTGAATGCCAGTGTTGGCACTATTTTGCTCCCGCCCATGTTGCGACCGGTGTTCGGGACCTGCGCGACTGCCACGACGATATTCGACATATCCTTGCTGCCCAGGGCCATTCTATTCTCCAGGTGGACACGTTTACTTGTCCCCCTCGTGGTAGTCGCCGTCAACCCCTCCGGGTTGTGAAGATTACCTTTGATGGTAGGACCCTTCCACCCTCTGTCATTCTTGCTGGTGCCAGGTGCTCTGTCCAGGAGTACATTCCTTCTCCTCGGCTCTGCAACAAGTGCTGTAGGTTTGGGCATGGTGCCCTCCGCTGCTCCGGGACTATCTCTCTGTCCTTTGTGTGGTGGCGAAGGTCACTCTAAGTCGGAGTGCACTTCTCCCCAGGCTCGTTGCCTCAACTGCGGTGAGGCCCATCCTGTCTTCTCCCGTGCGTGTGTCCATTACAAGCTTGAGGCAGCCGTCCTCAACTTGAAGCACCGGGAGCGTTTATCTTTTCCTGAGGCGAGACGCCAGGATCGCCGGCTCCCGCCTTATGCTAATATCTCTTATGCTCGCGTGTTGCGCTCTTCCTCTCCTCGTCCTTCCCACCTTCCTCAGACTCACAACCGTTTCCGGGCCTTGGACCCTGATGCGCCCACTGCCCCCTCCTCTGTTTGGGTTCTCTCCCGAAGGATCCTCCTCCTGGTCCTCTGTCTGGGGTTCCCCTTCCTTCTACCAGGTCTGTCGTGTCTCCTGTGTCTTCTTCCTCGTCTCCCTCCGTTCTTCCTTCCCATCCTTCCCCTCCGTCTCTTGACTCTCCTCGCCGCCTGTCGGTGCGGGCTGATGTCCATCGCTCTCCAAACGGCCGTCATGTGTGCTCTCGTTCAGCTTCTCCTGTTGAGACGCTAGAATCCGTTGCCCAGTACGTGGTTGCTGGAACACCTGTCTCTTTACGTCAGAAGCGTAAACCTGGCTCCTCTCCTTCCTTCCTCCCCGGCGGGTAAGAAGGTTTCGCTTTCTTCCTCGGCCCCTACTTCTGCCTCTCTCGCTCCTTCCCCTCCCATTTCGGTGGTTGCGCCCCCTGTTCCTGCTATGGAGGTTTCTTTAGCCCCCGCTTCCCTCTCAGTTGCTGCCCTTGCTGAGGTATGCTCCCCTCTTTTTACCCCTCCTCTTCCTGCTGCTGTCCTTGCCTGGTCCTCTCCGTTGTCTCCTCTTCTTCCTCCTCCTCCTCCTCCTCCGGACCCCGCCCGCCCACCTCTGATCTGTTCTCCCGTTTCCTTCCCTCCGTCTTTGCTCAGTTTACCCATGCCCCCTAACCCTGACTTTGCTAACCCTGTTCCCGACCCTGATATTCTTTAACGTGCTCTGTTGCTCTTTCGCCTTTGTTTCTTCCTTGTTCTCTGTTTTTGTCCTTTCTCTTCTCGTCGTTGTCCATTCTTCAATGGAACGTTCGAGGTTATTACGCCAATTTCCTCTAACTCCTACTTCTGATTTCGCGGTTTTCGCCCTTTGTGTCTGTCTCCAGGAGCCGATGCTTGGTGCTCGTCCTGGTCGTTTTCGTGGCGTGGCTATTCCTTTCTCTCCCCCCCCCCCCAGCTGTTGCTGGGGCTTCTAATTCTTCTGCTCTTTTGATTCTTGCTGATGTTCCCTTTGTTCCTTTACTTTTTCCTTCACCTCTCCATTGTTCTGCTGCTCGTGTCTTTGTGGGGAAATGGTACACTGTTTGTTCCATTTATCTCCCCCCGAGTGTCCCGCTTTCTTTTCCTGATTTGAAACACCTCCTAGACTCCTTGCTGGAGCCTGTGCTCCTGCTGGGTGACTTCAATTGTCGTCATTCTCTTTGGGTGACGGTTCTGACGAATACCCGGGGTCGCCTTCTTGAGCTGTTTCTCCTCTCTTCTTCCCTGTCTTTTCTGAATTCTGGTGAGCCCACTCATTTGGACTCTTGGACTCGCACCCTTTCTTGTCTTGATCTTTCTCTCTGCTCTTCTTCTCTTTACTTAGATTTCACGTGGCAGGTTCTTGATGACCTCCATGGAAGTGATCATTTCCCCATCCTTGTTTCCTTTTTCTCTTTTCGCCCTTCCCTCACTTTCCCTAGGTGGCAGTTTGCTAAGGCGGACTGGACCCTATTTTCCCTCAGTGCTACTCTCTCTGACCTCTCTCTTCTGCCTCTCTCTCGCGCTCTCTTCCTTTTTCATGACACTGTCTTCAACGCTGCCCTCCGCTCTATCCCTCGCTCTTCCTCCCGGGGTCCACGGAAGTGCGTTCCCTGGTGGAATGCGGACTGTGCTCGGGCTGTCCGCTGTAAGCGTGCAGCCTGGAAGAGGCACCGCCGTAGGCAGACGACCGATTCTTTTCTTTTCTTTCGGAAAGCGAGTGCAGTGGCCCGTAGGGCCATCCGTACGGCTAAACGTGAATGTTGGGCATCTTATGTCTCGACAATTACGTCCGAAACTCCTCTGGCCCAGATCTGGAAGCGTATCCGCAAGATAGCGGGTAAATTCGTTCCCGATGTTTCACCGGTCCTTCACCTCCATGATACTCTTGTGGCGGACCCGTTGCAGGTAGCTTCCATACTGGGTTCCCACTTTTCTTCTGTTAGCTCTGGTCTTCATCTTCCCCAATCTTTTCTTCTTCGTAAACCTGTCCTCGAGTCTCGTCCTTTAGATTTCTGCACTCGTCTTCAATTTCCCTATAATGATCCCTTCTCTCTCTCTCTGAACTTCGTTCTGCCCTGGCCCTCTGCGGTTCTACGGCGGCGGGCTCCGATGGTATCGAGCCAGTCCCTGAGGACTGGCTCGATACCGTTGTCCTCCCTGTTCGCAAACCGGGGTCTCTGGGTACTTCCCCTAAGGACTTTCGCCCTATTGCTCTCACAAATTGTCTGCAAACTCTTTGAACGTATGGTTAACGTTCGTCTGATGTGGTTCCTGGAACACCATCACCACCTCTCCCCTTCTCAATTTGGTTTCCGCAAGTGCCGCAGCACGACAGATGTCCTGGTGAACTTGGAGGTCTATATTCGTACTGCTTTTGCTGCGAAGACCTCCGTTGTTGCCGTCCTTTTTGACCTGAAAAGGGCTTACGACACCACTTGGAGATATCATATTCTATCTCAACTTCATACTTTTGGCCTTCGTGGTCGTCTCCCTCTCTTTCTCCGCAGCTTCCTCTCCCATCGTTCCTTTCGGGTGCGCCTTGGTACCGCGCTCTCTGCCTCTTTTCGGCAATACGAAGGTGTGCCCCAGGGTAGTGTTCTGAGCACTACTCTTTTTCTGGTTGCCCTCAATGGTCTTCTTTCTTCTCTTCCTTCTGGTGTCTTCTCCGCTCGCTATGTCGATGATCTTACCCTTTGCTGTCAGGGTGATGATTCGCCTCTCCTTCAGCGCCGGCTTCAACTTGCAATTGATGCCGTGTCGTCTTGGGCCACCGATCATGGCTTCAAGTTCTCTACTTCTAAGACTTGTGCCATGACTTTTACACGGAAACGGGTTGTTCTTCGTCCCTCTGTCACTTTATGGTCATCCCCTTGAATACAAAAATTCCGCAAAGCTTTTGGGGTTATTCCTTGACACTCGTTTGTCTTGGTCTCCCCATATCTCTTACCTTCGTGTTGAGTGCTCTAAGGCCCTTACCCTCCTTCGGGTCTTGTCACATACTTCTTGGGGAGCAGATAGGCGCACTCTCCTTGCTTTACATTCCTCTCTTGTCCAGTCTAAGCTCGATTATGGTTGCCCTGCTTACTCATCTGCTTCTCCTTCTACTCTTCGCCGTCTTGATGCTTTGCACCATACTGGGTTGCGCCTCAGTTCTGGTGCCTTTCGTTCGACTCCCGTCCTTAGCTTGTATGTTGACACTGGCTTCCTGTCTCTCCAGGACCGCCGTGATCGCTACTGTCTTCGCTATCTTGCGCGGTCCTTACAACATCCGTCCTCTCGCCTCTATCCTGCTTTAACTTTTACCCCTCCTGCGGTTCCTGTTCCTCTTCACCAGCTCCCTCTTTCTGTTCGGTTATCTCGCCTCCAGGATTCTCTTTCCGTTCGTATTTCTAATGTTTCTCCTCGTGTTGTTCCTTCTTTGCCCCCGTGGAGAGTCCCTCTTCCACGGTTTTGTACTTCCTTGACCCACATCACTAAAGCTTTTACCCCTCCTACGGTTCTAAAACGCCTTTTCCTTGAGCACTTTTCTTCGCACTCCCACTCCGTTTCTGTCTTCACCGATGGGTCTAAGTCGGCGGACGGTGTTGGCTACTCTGTTGTTTTTCCTGATCGCACTTATGTGTGTCGCTTACCTCCGGAGACTAGCATGTTTACAGCAGAACTTTATGCTATTCTCTATGCTCTTCGTCTCCTGCTTTCTCGTTGTCAGTCCTCCTTTGTAGTCGTTGTTGACTCTCGTAGTGCCTTCAGGGCTCTCGGGTCCTTTAATCCGGTTCATCCAGTAGTTGTCGAGATCCATCATTGGCTGTTTCTTGTTTACAGTAAATTTAAGTCGGTTGAGTTTTGTTGGGTTCCCAGCCATATTGGTGTCTTTAAATGAGCGTGCGGATGCTGCCGCCAAGGAAGCTGTCCGCTCTTGTCCCATCTCTCGTAAAGGCGTTCCGTATTCCGACTTTTACCCGGTTATCCATTCCTCAGTCCTTACCCGTTGGCAGGGTTCTTGGTTGTCTCTTACTGGTAACAAGCTACGTACTCTTAAATGTTGTTTCCTCGAGGCTGTCCTCCTTCCACCGTAACCGGCGGTGGGAAACAGCCCTGGCGAGATTGCGTATTGGCCATACTTACTTAACCCATGGTCACTTGATGGAGCGCCGCCCTGCTCCTTATTGTCCTAGTTGCATTGTCCCTTTTACGGTCGTGCATGTCCTTCTTGAATGTCAAGACTTCCAGGACGAGCGTGTGTCTTGCTTTCGGACCGCCCCTCGCGTCACCTGTCCCTCAATAGAATTCTTGGTGACTCGGATACTTTTGATATCGTTCGCCTTATGCGTTTTTGTTCTCGTATTGGCATCCTTGGTGATATTTAGCACCCTCTGATTATTTTGCGCATTTGATGGTGCTACATAGCCTTCCCGGTTTGGTGCCTTCTTTTGATAATTACTTGCTTACTTACTAGTGGGATTGGGTGGTTATAGGTAGGAGCTACCTCGAATGGGCCAATAGACCTTCTGCAGTTACCTTTATTCTTATTACTAACGCTTCGATTAATAAATCCCAGTGTCCTTATTTGCCTTATTACGAACATTTATGCATTGATATTTTGGTTTTAAATTCTTACTAACATAACTCCCAGGATCCCTTTCACAATCCGACTTCGCAATCTCAACACCATCTAGCTCGTATCTTGTAACTCGATCATCATTACCTAATCTCAAAAATCTGCCAGCATTAAACTGTATTTTCCAATATTTTGATAATTTCAAAACCCTATTTAGATCACCTTGAAGTGATAGTCTTTTTCAGTGTTTATTTCCCTTCCCATTTTTGTATTATCGGCAAATTTGCAAATGTTGCTGCTCAAACCTGAATCTAAACCATTTATATAAATTAAGAATAACAGAGGGCCCAGGACAGAGCCTAGAGGCACTCCACTTACAAGATTTTCCAATTCTGATTTAACCCCATGTATACTGTTTCCTTTGGTATAGCCATGCCCTAATCCATCTTAGTATAGCACCCCACCCCCCGCCCCCCCAATATTATGAGACTATCTTTTTATTCAGTTTTTCATGTAGCACTGTATCAAAAGCTTTTCTAAAGTCAAGGTACACAACATCAAAAACCTTAAAACTATCAACTGCCTCAACTATGCTGGAATAAAATGAGAGCAAATTTGTTAAACATGAACGGCCATTTGTAAAACCATATTTGTATCGTTTATTAAATTGTTTTTCAAGATGAAGGCGAATGGTATTTGGCATTATATCAAGTAACTTAACCATAATAGACGTTAGGCTAATTGGCCGATAGTTTGAAGCCTGTGATCTATCTCCTTTCTTAAAAATTGGTACCACATTAGCAACCTTTCACGACTTTGCCAATCTGCCTGACTCGAATGATTTATTAAATATGGTACACAATTGATAAGAACATAAGACAAAGGCAACTGAAGAAGGCCTATTGGCCCATACGAGGCAGCTCCTATTTATAACAACCCAATCCCACTCATATACTTGTCCAACCCGCGCTTGAAACAATCGAGGGACCCCACCTCCAGCACGTTACGCGGTAATTGGTTCCACAAATCAACAACCCTGTTACTGAACCAGTATATTACCCAAGTCTTTCCTAAATCTAAACTTATCCAATTTATACCATTGTTTCGTGTTCAGTCTTGTGTTGATACTTTAATACCCTATTAATATCCCCTTTGTTATGTCCATTCACCACTTGTAAACCTCTATCATGTCACCCCTAACTCTTCGCCTTTCCAGTGAATGCAACTTAAGCTTTGTTAATCTTTCTTCATATGAAAGATTTCTAATTTGGGGAATTAACTTAGTCATCCTACGCTGGACACGTTCAAGTGAATTTATATCCATTCTATAATATGGCGACCAAAACTGAACTGCTATAATCTAAATGGGGCCTAACTAGAGCAAGATATAGCTTGAGAACCACACCAGGTGTCTTGTTACTAACGCTGCGATTAATAAATCCAAGTGTCCGGTTTGCCTTATTACGAACATTTATGCATTGATCCTTTTGTTTTAAATTCTTACTAATCATAACTCCCAGATCCCTTTCGCAATCCGACTTAGCAATCTCAACACCTATCTAGCTCGTATCTTGTAACTCTATCATCATTACCTAACCTCAGAACTTTACATTTATCAGCATTAAACTGCATCTGCCAATCCTTTGACCATTTCAAAACCCTATCTAGAATCAACTTGAAGTGATAGTGAGTCCTCCTCCGAATTAATTTCCCTACCGATTTTCGTATCATCGGCAAAATTTGCAAATGTTGCTACTCAAACCTGAATCTAAATCATTTATATATATTATAAACAACAGAGGTCCCAGGACAGAGCCTTGAGGCACTCCACTTACAACATTTTCCCACTCTGACTTGATTCCATTTATACTAAACTCTGTTTCCTTTGGTATAGCCATGCCCTAATCCAGCTTAATATAGCACCCCCAATACCATGAGACTCTATCTTTTTAATCAGTCTTTCATGTGGCACTGTATCAAACGCTTTGCTAAAGTCAAGGTACACATCATAATCCTTACCACTATCAACTGCCTCAACTATGCTAGAATAAAAAGATAACAAATTTGTTAAACATGAACGGCCATTTATAAAACCATGTTGCGACTCGATTATTAATTTATGTTTTTCAAGATGAAGACGAATTTTATTTGCTATTAATAGATTCGAGTAACTTTCCCACAATGACGTTAGGCTAATTGGTCGATAGTTAGAAGCAAGTGATCTATCTCCTTCTTAAAAACTGGTATCACATTAGCAACTTTCCAAAACTCTGGCACTCTGCCTGACTCTATTAATTTATTAAGTATGGTTGACAGTCTGTCACAAAGTTCCTCTTTGCATTCTTTAAGCACCCTGGCAAACACTTCATCCGGCCCTGGGGATTTGTTTGGTTTGAGTTTTACTATTTGTTTAAGAACATCCCTCCTGGTAAACTGCTAAACTCGTCAACCTGTTCCCTCGTCCCCACCCACATAGACTTGTTCGGCTGAAGGCATACCAAGTTCCTCTTTAGTAAATACAGATGCAAAATATTTATTAAAAATACTAATCTCTTCATCACTGTTATTTGACCTGTCTCAGTTTTTAATGGACCTATCCTTTCCCTAGTCTTAGTACGATATAACTGAGAAAACCCTTTAGGATTTGTCTTTGCTTGCCCTGCTATGCGAACTTCATAGTTTCTTTTTGCTTTCCTTACCTCTCTTTTAACATTTCTAACCAGTTGTACGAATTCCTGTTCTAAAGTGACCTCCTCATTTTTAATCCTTTTGTACCAAGCTCTCTTTTTTACCAATAAGGTTCTTCAAATTCTTTATCCACTTTGGGTCATTAGTATTCGATCTATTCAATTTGTATGGTATACAACGTTCCTGTGCTTTGTTTAGAATATTCTTAAATAAGATATATACTGAAACCACATCGAAATCCCCATTTAAGTCACCTATCGCTGGGTTCATGTCTCGCTCCAAGACCGGCCCACACCCCATACCCAAGACTTTCCAATCAATTTGACTCCAAAAATTTCTTTTTTCTTCTAAAATTTCTTGCTATTAAAATCAGCTTTTCGAAAATCTGGCACTTTAACAGAATTTTCTCCTACTGGTCTATTCCATTCTATGCTAAATCTGATTTCTTTGTGATTACTGTTCCCTAGCTCACTCCCTATTTCGATGTCATTAATTTGTGTTTCCCTGTTAGTTAACACTAAATCTAAAATATTATTTTCCCGTGATGGTTCCTTAATGTGTTGCGTAAGAAAGCAATCGTCAATTATTTCTAGAAAATCTTCTGCTTCACTATTCCCGGTTTTGTTCAACCAGTTCATTCCGCTAAAATTAAAGTCACCCATGACATAAATACTGTTAGATCTAGATGCTCTAGATATTTCATCCCATAGGTGCTTTGCTTCCATTCTGTCTAAATTTGGTGGCCTATATATAACTCCTATTATAATATTAGCTTTTTCGTTTAATTCTATCCAAATAGTTTGTGTGTGGCTCAGTTTTGATTCCCTCTTTGAGACTACATTTCAAATTGTCCCTAACATATATGGCTACTCCACCTCCTCGTCTAATATGTGTGAAATAGTTTAAATCCATTTATTTGATATTCAGCTAATAGTTCTCTATTTTCTACATTCATCCACGTTTCGGTAAGTGCAATATTATCTCTTTTTTTCTGTGCAGACAAGAGCATTTAATTCGTTAATTTTATTTCTTAACTTCTACTGTTAGTGTAATATACCCTAAGTGAATTGTTATTTTGAGGCCCTTCTCTTTCCCTGATCATTTTGCCAATTCCTTTCTCCCACAAACACATACTTTTATTACCTCTTCCTCCAAATCAATTCCCATACCTCTATCTACTAACAGTTA